>NW_028225181.1:8065886-8425199 GCF_052327205.1 Somniosus microcephalus | reverse complement strand
CTCCCTCTCTACACGATTCCCTCCCTCTCTCTACACGATTCCCCTCCCTCTCTCTACGATTCTCCTCCCTCTCTCTACACGATTCCCCTCCCTCTCTCTACGATTCCCCTCCCTCTCTACTACGATTCCCTCCCTCTCTCTACACGATTCCCCTCCCTCTCTCTACGATTCCCCTCCCTCTCTACACGATTCCCCTCCCTCTCTCTACACGATTCCCCTCCCTCTCTACACGATTCCCCTCCCTCTCTACACGATTCCCCTCCCTCTCTACACGATTCCCCTCCCTCTCTACACGATTCCCCTCCCTCTCTACACGATTCCCCTCCCTCTCTCTACACGTCTCTCTACACGATTCCCCTCCCTCGTCTCTACGATTCCCCTCCCTCTCCACACGATTCCCTCCCTCTCTACACGATTCCCCTCCCTCTCTACACAATTCCCCTCCCTCTCTCTACACGATTCCCCTCCCTCTCTACACGATTCCCTCTCCTCTCTACAACGATTCCCCTCCCTCTCTACACGATTCCCTCTCCCTCTCTACACGATTCCCCTCCCTCTCTCTACACGATTCCCTCCCTCTCTACACGATTCCTCTCCCTCTCTACACGATTCCCCTCCCTCTCTCTACACGATTCCCCTCCCTCCTCTACACGATTCCCTCCCTCTCTACACGATTCCCCTCCCTCTCTCTACACGATTCCCCTCCCTCTCTCTACACGATTCCTCCTCCCTCTCTACACGATTCCCCTCCCTCTCTACACGATTCCCTCTCCCTCTCTCTACACGATTCCCCTCCCTCTCTCTACACGATTCCCCTCCCTCTCTACACGATTCCTCTCCCTCTCTACACGATTCCCCTCCCTCTCTCTACACGATTCCCCTCCCTCTCTACACGATTCCTCCCTCTCCTCTCTCTACACGATTCCCCTCCCCTCTCTACACGATTCCCCTCCCTCTCTACACGATTCCCCTCCCTCTCTACACGATTCCCCTCCCTCTCTCTACACGATTCCCCTCCCTCTCTACACGATTCCCCTCCCTCTCTACACGATTCCCCTCCCTCTCTACACGATTCCCCTCCCTCTCTACACGATTCCCCTCCCTCTCTACACGATTCCCCTCCCTCTCTACACGATTCCCCTCCCTCTCTACACGATTCCCCTCCCTCTCTCTACACGATTCCCCTCCCTCTCTACACGATTCCCCTCCCTCTCTACACGATTCCCCCTCCCTCTCTCCTACACGATTCCCCTCCCTCTCTACACGATTCCCCTCCCTCTCTCTACACGATTCCCCTCCCTCTCTACACGATTCCCTCCCTCTCTACACGATTCCCCTCCCTCTCTACACGATTCCCCTCCCTCTCTACACGATTCCCCTCCCTCTCTACACGATTCCCCTCCCTCTCTACACGATTCCCCTCCCTCTCTACACGATTCCCCTCCCTCTCTCTACACGATTCCCCTCCCTCTCTACACGATTCCCCTCCCTCTCTCTACACGATTCCCCCTCCCTCTCTACACGATTCCCCTCCCTCTCTACACGATTCCCCTCCCTCTCCTACACGATTCCCCTCCCTCTCTACACGATTCCCCTCCCTCTCTCTACACGATTCCCCTCCCTCTCTACACGATTCCCCTCCCTCTCTCTACACGATTCCCCTCCCTCTCTACACGATTCCCCTCCCTCTCTCTACACGATTCCCCTCCCTCTCTACACGATTCCCCTCCCTCTCTACACGATTCCCCCCATCCTCTCTACACGATTCCCCTCCCTCTCTACACGATTCCCCTCCCTCTCTACACGATTCCCCTCCCTCTCTACACGATTCCCCTCCCTCTCTCTACACGATTCCCCTCCCTCTCTACATGATTCCCCTCCCTCTCCTACACGATTCCCCTCCCTCTCTACACGATTCCCCTCCCTCTCTACACGATTCCCCTCCCTCTCTCTACACGATTCCCCTCCCTCTCTACACGATTCCCCTCCCTCTCTCTACACGATTCCTCCTCCCTCTCTACACGATTCCCCTCCCTCTCTACACGATTCCCCTCCCTCTCTACACGATTCCCCTCCCTCTCTACACGATTCCCCTCCCTCTCGACACGATTCCCCTCCCTCTCTCTACACGATTCTCCTCCCTCTCTACACGATTCCCCTCCCTCTCTACACGATTCCCCTCCCTCTCTACACGATTCCCCCTCCCTCTCTACACGATTCCCCTCCCTCTCTCTACAACGATTCCCCTCCCTCTCTACACGATTCTCCTCCCTCTCTACACGATTCCCCTCCCTCTCTACACGATTCCCCTCCCTCTCTACACGATTCCCCTCCCTCTCTCTACACGATTCCCCTCCCTCTCTACACGATTCTCCTCCCTCTCTACACGATTCTCCTCCCTCTCTACACGATTCCCCTCCCTCTCTCTACATGATTCCCCTCCCTCTCTACACGATTCTCCTCCCTCTCTACACGATTCTCCCTCCCTCTCTACACGATTCCCCTCCCTCTCTACACGATTCCCCTCCCTCTCTACACGATTCTCCTCCCTCTCTACACGATTCCCCTCCCTCTCTACACGATTCCCCTCCCTCTCTACACGATTCCCCTCCCTCTCTACACGATTCCCCTCCCTCTCTACACGATTCCCCTCCCTCTCTCTACACGATTCCCCTCCCTCTCTACACGATTCCCCTCCCTCTCTACACGATTCCCCTCCCTCTCATACACGATTCCCCTCCCTCTCTACACGATTCCCCTCCCTCTCTCTACACGATTCCCCTCCCTCTCTACACGATTCCCCTCCCCTCTCTACACGATTCCCCTCCCTCTCTCTACACGATTCCCCTCCCTCTCTCTACACGATTCCCCTCCCTCTCTACACGATTCCCCTCCCTCTCTCTACACGATTCTCCTCCCCTCTCTACACGATTCCCCTCCCTCTCTACACGATTCCCCTCCCTCTCTACACGATTCCCCCTCCCTCTCTACACGATTCCCCTCCCTCTCTCTACACGATTCCCCTCCCTCTCTACACGATTCCCCTCCCTCTCTACACGATTCCCCTCCCTCTCTACACGATTCCCCTCCCTCTCTCTACACGATTCCCCTCCCTCTCTACACGATTCCCCTCCCTCTCGACACGATTCCCCTCCCTCTCGACACGATTCCCCTCCCTCTCTACACGATTCCCCTCCCTCTCGACACGATTCCCCTCCCTCTCTACACGATTCCCCTCCCTCTCTCTACACGATTCCCCTCCCTCTCTACACGATTCCCCTCCCCTCTCTCTACACGATTCCCCTCCCTCTCGACACGATTCCCCTCCCCTCTCTACACGATTCCCCTCCCTCTCTACACGATTCCCCTCCCTCTCGACACGATTCCCCCTCCCTCTCTACACGATTCCCCACCCTCTCTCTACATGATTCCCCTCCCTCTCGACATGATTCCCCTCCCTCTCCACACGATTCCCCTCCCTCTCTACACGATTCCCCTCCCTCTTGACACGATTCCCCTCCCTCTCTCTACACGATTCCCCTCCCTCTCTCTACACGATTCCCCTCCCTCTCTACAACGATTCCCCTCCCTCTCTCTACACGATTCCCCCTCCCTCTCTCTACACGATTCCCCTCCCTCTCTCTACACGATTCCCCTCCCTCTCTACACGATTCCCCTCCCTCTCTCTACACGATTCCCCTCCCTCTCTCTACACGATTCCCCTCCCTCTCTCTACACGATTCCCCTCCCTCTCTACACGATTCCCCACCCTCTCTCTACACGATTCCCCTCCCTCTCTACACGATTCCCCACCCGCTCTCTACACGATTCCCCTCCCCTCTCGACACGATTCCCCTCCCTCTCGACACGATTCCCCTCCCTCTCTACACGATTCCCCTCCCTCTCGACACGATTCCCCTCCCTCTCGACACGCTCTCGACACGATTCCCCTCCCTCTCTACACGATTCCCCTCCCTCTCGACACGATTCCCCTCCCTCTCGACAGGATTCCCCTCCCTCTCTCTACACGATTCCCCTCCCTCTCTCTACACGATTCCCCTCCCTCTCGACACGATTCTCCTCCCTCTCTACACGATTCCCCACCCTCTCTACACGATTCCCCTCCCTCTCGACACGATTCCCCTCCCTCTCTACACGATTCCCCTCCCTCTCGACACGATTCCTCTCCCTCTCTACATGATTCCCCTCCCTCGCTACACGATTCCCCTCCCTCTCGACACGATTCTCCTCCCTCTCTACATGATTCCCCTCCCTCTCTCTACACGATTCCCCTCCCTCTCGACACGATTCCCCTCCCTCTCGACACGATTCCTCTCCCTCTCGACACGATTCCCCTCCCTCTCTACACGATTCCCCTCCCTCTCTACACGATTCCCCTCCCTCTCTACACGATTCCCCTCCCTCTACACGATTCCCCTCCCTCTCGACACGATTCTCCTCCCTCTCTACACGATTCCCCTCCCTCTCTACACGATTCCCCTCCCTCTACACGATTCCCCTCCCTCTCGACACGATTCTCCTCCCTCTCGACACGATTCTCCTCCCTCTCTACACGATTCCCCTCCCTCTCTCTACACGATTCCCCTCCCTCTCTACACGATTCCCCACCCTCTCTCTACACGATTCCCCTCCCTCTCGACACGATTCCCCTCCCTCTCTCTACACGATTCCCCTCCCTCTCTACACAATTCCCCTCCCTCTCGACACGATTCCCCTCCCTCTCTACACGATTCCCCTCTCTCTACACGATTCCCCTCCCTCTCGACACGATTCTCCTCCCTCTCTACACGATTCCCCTCCCTCTCTACACGATTCCCCTCCCTCTCGACACGATTCCCCTCCCTCTCTACACGATTCCCCTCCCTCTCTACACGATTCCCCTCCCTCTCTCTACACGATTCCCCTCCCTCTCTACACGATTCTCCTCCCTCTCTACACGATTCCCCTCCCTCTCTCTACACGATTCCCCTCCCTCTCTACACGATTCCCCTCCCTCTCTACACGATTCCCCTCCCTCTCTACACGATTCCCCTCCCTCTCTACACGATTCTCCTCCCTCTCTACACGATTCCCCTCCCTCTCTACACGATTCCCCTCCCTCTCTACACGATTCCCCTCCCTCTCTACACGATTCCCCTCCCTCTCTACACGATTCCCCTCCCTCTCTACACGATTCCCCTCCCTCTCTACACGATTCCCCTCCCTCTCTACATGATTCCCCTCCCTCTCTACACGATTCCCCTCCCTCTCTACACGATTCCCCTCCCTCTCTACACGATTCCTTTCCCTCTCTACACGATTCCCCTCCCTCTCTACACGATTCCCCTCCCTCTCTACACGATTCCCCTCCCTCTCTGCACGATTCCCCTCCCTCTCTACACGATTCCTCTCCCTCTCTACATGATTCCCCTCCCTCTCTCTACACGATTCCCCTCCCTCTCTACACGATTCCCCTCCCTCTCTACACGATTCCCCTCCCTCTCTACACGATTCCCCTCCCTCGCTACACGATTCCCCTCCCTCCCTCTACACGATTCCCCTCCCTCTCTACACGATTCCCCTCCCTCTCTCTACACGATTCCCCTCCCTCTCTCTACGATTCTCCTCCCTCTCTCTACACGATTCCCCTCCCTCTCTACACGATTCCCCTCCCTCTCTACACAATTCCCCTCCCTCTCTCTACATGATTCCCCTCCCTCTCTCTACACGATTCCCCTCCCTCTCTACACGATTCCCCTCCCTCTCTACACGATTCCCCTCCCTCTCTACACGATTCCCCTCCCTCTCTACACGATTCCCCTCCCTCTCGACACGATTCCCCTCCCTCTCTCTACACGATTCCCCTCCCTCTCTACACGATTCCCCTCCCTCTCAACACGATTCCCCTCCCTCTCTACACGATTCCCTTCCCTCTCTCTACACGATTCCCCTCCCTCTCTACATGATTCCCCTCCCTCTCTCTACACGATTCCCCTCCCTCTCTCCACACGATTCCCCTCCCTCTCTCTACACGATTCCCCTCCCTCTCTCTACACGATTCCCCTCCCTCTCTACACGATTCTCCTCCCTCTCTACACGATTCCCCTCCCTCTCTACACGATTCCCCTCCCTCGCTACACGATTCCCCTCCCTCTCTACACGATTCCCCTCCCTCTCTCTACACGATTCCCCTCCCTCTCTACACGATTCCCCTCCCTCTCTCTACATGATTCCCCTCCCTCTCTACACGATTCCCCTCCCTCTCTACACGATTCCCCTCCCTCTCTCTACACGATTCCCCTCCCTCTCTACACGATTCCCCTCCCTCTCTCTACACGATTCCCCTCCCTCTCTACACGATTCCCCTCCCTCTCTCTACACGATTCCCCTCCCTCTCTACACGATTCCCCTCCCTCTCTCTACACGATTCCCCTCCCTCTCTCTACATGATTCCCCTCCCTCTCTACATGATTCCCCTCCCTCTCTACACGATTCTCCTCCCTCTCTACACGATTCCCCTCCCTCTCAACACGATTCCCCTCCCTCTCTACACGATTCCCCTCCCTCTCTCTACACGATTCCCCTCCCTCTCTACATGATTCCCCTCCCTCTCGACACGATTCCCCTCCCTCTCTACACGATTCCCCTCCCTCTCTACACGATTCTCCTCCCTCTCTACACGATTCCCCTCCCTCTCTCTACACGATTCTCCTCCCTCTCTACACGATTCCCCTCCCTCTCTACACGATTCCCCTCCCTCTCTACACGATTCCCCTCCCTCTCTACACGATTCCCCTCCCTCGCTACACGATTCCCCTCCCTCCCTCTACACGATTCCCCTCCCTCTCTACACGATTCCCCTCCCTCTCTCTACACGATTCCCCTCCCTCTCTCTACGATTCTCCTCCCTCTCTCTACACGATTCCCCTCCCTCTCTACACGATTCCCCTCCCTCTCTACACAATTCCCCTCCCTCTCTCTACATGATTCCCCTCCCTCTCTCTACACGATTCCCCTCCCTCTCTACACGATTCCCCTCCCTCTCTACACGATTCCCCTCCCTCTCTACACGATTCCCCTCCCTCTCTACACGATTCCCCTCCCTCTCGACACGATTCCCCTCCCTCTCTCTACACGATTCCCCTCCCTCTCTACACGATTCCCCTCCCTCTCAACACGATTCCCCTCCCTCTCTACACGATTCCCTTCCCTCTCTCTACACGATTCCCCTCCCTCTCTACATGATTCCCCTCCCTCTCTCTACACGATTCCCCTCCCTCTCTCCACACGATTCCCCTCCCTCTCTCTACACGATTCCCCTCCCTCTCTCTACACGATTCCCCTCCCTCTCTACACGATTCTCCTCCCTCTCTACACGATTCCCCTCCCTCTCTACACGATTCCCCTCCCTCGCTACACGATTCCCCTCCCTCTCTACACGATTCCCCTCCCTCTCTCTACACGATTCCCCTCCCTCTCTACACGATTCCCCTCCCTCTCTCTACATGATTCCCCTCCCTCTCTACACGATTCCCCTCCCTCTCTACACGATTCCCCTCCCTCTCTCTACACGATTCCCCTCCCTCTCTACACGATTCCCCTCCCTCTCTCTACACGATTCCCCTCCCTCTCTACACGATTCCCCTCCCTCTCTCTACACGATTCCCCTCCCTCTCTACACGATTCCCCTCCCTCTCTCTACACGATTCCCCTCCCTCTCTCTACATGATTCCCCTCCCTCTCTACATGATTCCCCTCCCTCTCTACACGATTCTCCTCCCTCTCTACACGATTCCCCTCCCTCTCAACACGATTCCCCTCCCTCTCTACACGATTCCCCTCCCTCTCTCTACACGATTCCCCTCCCTCTCTACATGATTCCCCTCCCTCTCGACACGATTCCCCTCCCTCTCTACACGATTCCCCTCCCTCTCTACACGATTCTCCTCCCTCTCTACACGATTCCCCTCCCTCTCTCTACACGATTCTCCTCCCTCTCTACACGATTCCCCTCCCTCTCTACACGATTCCCCTCCCTCTCTACATGATTCCCCTCCCTCTCTACACAATTCCCCTCCCTCTCTACACGATTCTCCTCCCTCTCTACACGATTCCCCTCCCTCTCTACACGATTCCCCTCCCTCTCTACATGATTCCCCTCCCTCTCTACACGATTCCCCTCCCTCTCTACACGATTCTCCTCCCTCTCTACATGATTCCCCTCCCTCTCTACACGATTCCCCTCCCTCTCTCTACACGATTCCCCTCCCTCTCTACATGATTCCCCTCCCTCTCTACACGATTCCCCTCCCTCTCTCTACACGATTCCCCTCCCTCTCTACACGATTCCCCTCCCTCTCTACACGATTCTCCTCCCTCTCTACACGATTCCCCTCCCCCTCTACACGATTCCCCTCCCTCTCTCTACACGATTCCCCTCCCTCTCTACACGATTCCCCTCCCTCTCTACACGATTCCCCTCCCTCTCTACACGATTCCCCTCCCTCTCTACACGATTCTCCTCCCTCTCTACACGATTCCCCTCCCTCTCTACACGATTCCCCTCCCTCTCTACTCGATTCCCCTCCCTCTCTACACGATTCCCCTCCCTCTCTACACGATTCCCCTCCTCTCTCTACACGATTCCCCTCCCTCTCTACACGATTCCCCTCCCCCTCTACACGATTCCCCTCCCTCTCTCTACACGATTCCCCTCCCTCTCTACACGATTCCCCTCCCTCTCTCTACACGATTCCCCTCCCTCTCTACACGATTCCCCTCCCTCTCTCTACACGATTCCCCTCCCTCTCTCTACACGATTCCCCACCCTCTCTCTACACGATTCCCCTCCCTCTCTCTACACGATTCCCCTCCCTCTCTCTACACGATTCCCCTCCCTCTCTCTACACGATTCCCCTCCCTCTCTCTACACGATTCCCCTCCCTCTCTCTACATGATTCCCCTCCCTCTCTACACGATTCCCCTCCCTCTCTACACGATTCCCCTCCCTCTCTCTACACGATTCCCCTCCCTCTCTACACGATTCCCCTCCCTCTCTACACGATTCCCCTCCCTCTCTCTACACGATTCCCCTCCCTCTCTACACGATTCCCCTCCCTCTCTCTACACGATTCCCCTCCCTCTCTACACGATTCCCCTCCCTCTCTCTACACGATTCCCCTCCCTCTCTACACGATTCCCCTCCCTCTCTCTACACGATTCCCCTCCCTCTCTACACGATTCCCCTCCCTCTCTCTACACGATTCCCCTCCCTCTCTCTACACGATTCCCCTCCCTCTCTCTACACGATTCCCCTCCCTCTCTCTACACGATTCCCCTCCCTCTCTCTACATGATTCCCCTCCCTCTCTATACGATTCCCCTCCCTCTCTACACGATTCCCCTCCCTCTCTACATGATTCCCCTCCCTCTCTCTACACGATTCCCCTCCCTCTCTCTACACGATTCCCCTCCCTCTCTACACGATTCCCCTCCCTCTCTCTACACGATTCCCCTCCCTCTCTACACGATTCCCCTCCCTCTCTACACGATTCCTCTCCCTCTCTACACGATTCCCCTCCCTCTCTACACGATTCCTCTCCCTCTCTACACGATTCCCCTCCCTCTCTCTACACGATTCCTCTCCCTCTCTACACGATTCCCCTCCCTCTCTACACGATTCCCCTCCCTCTCTCTACACGATTCCTCTCCCTCTCTACACGATTCCCCTCCCTCGCTACACGATTCCCCTCCCTCTCTACACGATTCCCCTCCCTCTCTACACGATTCCCCTCCCTCTCTACACGATTCCTC
Source organism: Somniosus microcephalus (assembly GCF_052327205.1). Classification (NCBI taxonomy): domain Eukaryota; kingdom Metazoa; phylum Chordata; class Chondrichthyes; order Squaliformes; family Somniosidae; genus Somniosus; species Somniosus microcephalus. Next base: position 8,415,387 of record NW_028225181.1, on the reverse strand, counting down.
TCCCTCTCTACACGATTCCCCTCCCTCTCTCTACACGATTCCCCTCCCTCTCTACACAATTCCCCTCCCTCTCTATATGATTCCCCTCCCTCTCTACACGATTCCCCTCCCTCTCTACACGATTCCCCTCCCTCACTACACGATTCCCCTCCCTCTCTCTACACGATTCCCCTCCCTCTCTACACGATTCCCCTCCCTCTCTCTACACGATTCCCCTCCCTCTCTCTACACGATTCCCCTCCCTCTCTACACGATTCCCCTCCCTCTCTACACGATTCCCCTCCCTCTCTACACGATTCCCCTCCCTCTCTCTACACGATTCCCCTCCCTCTCTACACGATTCCCCTCCCTCTCTACACGATTCCCCTCCCTCTCTCTACATGATTCCCCTCCCTCTCTCGACACGATTCCCCTCCCTCTCTACACGATTCCCCTCCCTCTCTACACGATTCCCCTCCCTCTCTACACGATTCCCCTCCCTCTCCATATGATTCCCCTCCCTCTCTACACGATTCCCCTCCCTCTCTACACGATTCCCCTCCCTCTCTACACGATTCCCCTCCCTCTCTATACGATTCCACTCCCTCTCTCTACACGATTCCCCTCCCTCTCTACACGATTCCCCTCCCTCTCTCTACACGATTCCCCTCCCTCTCTCCACACGATTCCCCCCCCTCTCTACACGATTCCCCTCCCTCTCTCTACACGATTCCCCTCCCTCTCTACACGATTCCCCTCCCTCTCTCTACACGATTCCCCTCCCTCTCTACACGATTCCCCTCCCTCTCTACACGATTCCCCTCCCTCTCTACACGATTCCCCTCCCTCTCTACAAGATTCCCCTCCCTCGCTCTACACGATTCCCCTCCCTCTCTACACGATTCCCCTCCCTCTCTACACGATTCTCCTCCCTCTCTCCACACGATTCCCCTCCCTCTCTCTACACGATTCCCCTCCCTCTCTACACGATTCCCCTCCCTCTCTCTACACGATTCCCCTCCCTCTCTACACGATTCCCCTCCCTCTCTACATGATTCCCCTCCCTCTCTACACGAGTCCCCTCCCTCTCGACACGATTCTCCTCCCTCTCTCTACACGATTCCCCTCCCTCTCTACACGATTCCCCTCCCTCTCTCTACACGATTCCCCTCCCTCTCTCTACACGATTCCCCTCTCTCTCTACACGATTCCCCTCCCTCTCTATATGATTCTCCTCCCTCTCTTTACATGCCGTTCCTTCACTGTTGCTGGGCCAAAATCCTGGAACTCCCTTCCTAACAGCATTGTGGGTGTACCTACACCATATGGACTGCAGCGGTTTAAGAAGGCGGCTCACCACCATCTTCTCAAGGGCAATTAGGGATGGGCACTAAATGCAGGCCTAGCCAGCCAGCGACGCCCACATCCTATCAATGAATTAAAAAAAAAATCCCACATTCATACACAGTACCACAGATTGAGATACTGAATGAATCACACATTCACACAGACAGTAGCAGAGACTGACAGATACAGAATAAATCCTACACTCACATACAGTACCACAGATGGAAAGACAGAATGAATCCCACACTCACCAGTACCACGGACTGAGAGATAGAGAATGAATTCCAAACTCACACACAGCACCAGAGATTGAGAGACAGAATGAATCCCACACTCACCAGTACCACAGATTGAGAGGTACAGAATGAATCAGATTGTCACACACTGTACCAGACACTGACAGATACAGCATGAATCAGACATTCACACACAGTACCAGAGACTGACAGATGCAGAATGAATCAGACACTCGCACACAGTACCAGAGACTGAGAGATACAGAATGAATCAGACACTCACACACAGTACCAGAGACTGAGAGATACAGCATGAATCAGACACTCACACACAGTACCAGAGACTGACAGATGCAGAATGAATCAGACACTCACACACAGTACCAGAGACTAGGATATGCAGAATGAATCAGACACTCACACACTGTACCAGAGACTGACAGATACAGAATGAATCAGACACTCACACACAGTACCAGAGACTAGGATATGCAGAATGAATCAGACACTCACACACTGTACCAGAGACTGACAGATACAGAATGAATCAGACGCTCACACACAGTACCAGAGACTAGGATATGCAGAATGAATCCCACACACACACAGTACCAGAGACTGAGAGATACAGAATGTATCAGACACTCACACACAGCACCAGAGACTGGCAGATACAGAATGTATCAGACACTCACACACTGTACCAGAGACTGACAGATACAGAATGAATCAGACGCTCACACACAGTACCAGAGACTAGGATATGCAGAATGAATCCCACTCACACACAGTACCAGAGACTGAGAGATACAGAATGTATCAGACACTCACACACAGCACCAGAGACTGGCAGATACAGAATGTATCAGACACTCACACACTGTACCAGAGACTGAGATACAGAACGAATCTGACACTCTCACACAGTTTGAGAGACTGACAGATACATAATGAATCCCACACTTGTGGTGTATGTAACCTGTTCCACCTTAAGAGAACTTAAGCCTGGTCCACCTTAAGAAAGGTACTACTTTCTTTGGCTGCTGTATACGTAATACCGGTGGTGACCACAGCGGTATATAAGCACAGTGTAATAATATTGTATTCAGTATAGTCCGACCTCCAACCAGTAAAGACCTGTTGAATTTACTCTTGTGGTCTGTGTAGTAATTCTCACTATAACACACAGACTTAACAGTGGCGACGAGTCCGATTCTTACCCTGCTGCAGTAATTTCCACGGCGACTTCGTCCACAGACAGGACGTCGAAGAGAGGTTTCCACCCTCATCACCTACGGGAAGACACGTCGAGTGGCAGGCATCGAGCAACCGGAGTGCAGAAGACATCCTGACCTCGAAGCCTCCATCAGCGACTGTCAGCTTCTTCTACTACCTCGTGGTGGGTAAGCCGGGCAGCGACGCGACAGAAAGTCAACCGCGTTGGCTGTACAGACGGGACTGGGAAGATGGAGGAATAAGGGCGGTGAGGTCGATCGCGACCAGAGATACGGGCCGGGCCGCTTTCGAGCGAGAGGCGCAGCGCTGGACATCGATTGCAACCGGAGATAAGTGCCGCATTCGGGCTAAAGGCGCAGCATCTGGGGAAACTGAAGGCGCGAGAGCCGCGGTAAAGCGGAGACAGCGTCGGGGGACGGGTGAAGACCGCCAAGCGCGGGAAACCCGCCATTTTGTGGGCGGAGGACGACGGCAAGAGCGGGAAGCCGCCATCTTAGATAACATTAAAAATACGATAAATTGCTACGATGCCTAAACATGGGAACATTAATGCCTTCGACAGTGATATAGAAGACTGGGCTATGTATGTAGAACGTGTACAAAACTATTGTAAGGCAAATAAAATTCCTGAGACAGATAAAGCACTAACATTACTAAACTTAATGGGTGCGAAGACATACGGGCAATTGAAACACCTGTTATCACCAGATGAACTGGCGGAAAAGACTTTCGAACAGATTGTTACTGTCCTAAAAAATCATCTTAGCCCCACGCCGCTGATGCTAGCGGAACGATTTAAATTTTACGATAGAAGACAGCTGCAAAATGAAAGCAATGCTGAATATTTGATGGAATTACGTAAGCTAGCAAAATATTGTCAGTTTGGAACGGGACTGACAGAGGCACTTCGAGATAGATTTGTGTGTGGTTTATTTAAACAGGATACACAAAGGCGACTGCTCGAGGAGAATGAGCTGTCTCTCGAGAAGGCGGTCACTATGGCAGCAGCACACGAGGCCACAGCGAGAGGCACGGCAGTAATGCAGCTACGGCCACCAGAACTCGGTACAAACAAATTGGGTTTGAGTTCTGTCAAATGTTATCATTGTGGAAAGACAACGCACGATCAGAACCAGTGTTGGTTTAAAAACCAAGAATGCAGAACGTGTGGCAGGCTTGGCCACATAGCTAAAGTATGCCGGTCAGGAAAGAAGACCAGCAATAAAAAGTCACCGCAAGGAAAATATGCACAGGTACACAAGGTGACAAAGAACAGTTTGACCGAACAGAAGTCAGATTCAGACGCTAGCAGTAATGAACTGGATAGCTTAAGAATACACAACGTTGGTAAGGATACAGACCTCCAGACAATTTGGGTCACTCTTAAGATAGCAGGAGTCCAAGTAAAAATGGAATTGGACACTGGATCGGCATTGACGGTCATGAATAAGAAAGATTACAGAAGGTTATTCCAACATATTCCCTTACAGGATACGGAGATTATATTGAAAACGTACACGGGGCAAAGAGTGTACCCCATCGGAAAAATGGAGGTAGAAGTGGTCCACAAGGGCGAAGGAAGCCAAGTAATGGACTTATATGTGCTACCTGAAGGAGGTCCACCACTGCTAGGACGGGAGTGGATTAGGAAAATGAATATGGACTGGCACTCCTTGAAAGCACTAACGGTAGATTCCGGGGAAACAGCTGTCAAACCTAAACGATTGTCCAGAATATTGGATGAGGCTAAAGAGGTGTTCCAGCCGGGACTGGGAACACTGAGAGGAATTACGGCAAACATCAAGATTGATGAACATGCACAACCAAAATTTTTTAAAGCCAGACCGGTACCCTTTGCAATACGACCTGCGGTTGAAGCGGAGCTGGAAGCACTAGAACGTTCAGGGGTACTGTCTAAAGTAGATTGGAGTGAGTGGGCTACGCCCATTGTTCCTGTTATGAAACGTCCTGCGAACAATAAGCCAGGAGATCCAGGGAAGGTTCTGTGGAGATTTCAAGATCACCGTTAATCCGGTGCTTCACACGGTGCAGTATTCGCTTCCACGGATTGAGGATATTTTCGCTTCACTGTCTGGCGGGAAACACTTCACCAAGATAGACCTGGCGCAGGCGTACTTGCAGATGGAGGTTGAAGAAGAGTCACGCCAATACCTCACGATCAACACACATCGAGGGTTGTACCGGTACAATAGGCTGGTTTTTGGTGTGGCATCGGCTCCAGCAATTTGGCAGAGGGCCATGGAGCAGGTATTACAGGGAATTCCAGGCACACAATGTTACCTGGACGACATTCTGATCACAGGTGATGGTTGTAATGATATCAACAAATAGTGATGATATTTGTCTGTGTTTGATTACTTATGCCTTACAGCATATTTGTCTGTGTTTTTGATTACTTGTGCCTGACCAGCAGAGGTCATGTGAGAGACAAGCAGTCCAGAGGAGTTTTACTTTCAGTTTCATTCTCGATGCATCACAGCATAGTGTGTTCTGTAAAAAGCTGTAGAAAGTCTCGAACAAGACTTTAGATTAAACAACATTCTTTTTCAGAAATGAGTCTTTATTGAACCCAAAAAGAAATCAAAACATGATGTCAGAAGTGGCTGAAAGAGAAAAAATCTGAAGTTAGCAACTTGATGGGACAGTGAAAGCAGTTGTGGCAAGTAAGCGAAATCAGCTCTCCACATATTAGCAAGCCAGAAGAGAACATCGTTGCTTACCATTAGAGAATAGCTAATGAAGTGAAAAAATGGAAGGTTTACTCCCACCGGCGACGCTTCAATTGACAGGTAATGTGGCTGAAAATTGGAGAAGGTTCAAACAACGTTTAGAGTTGTATTTAGCGGCAATCGGAGCTGACGAGAAAAGTGATAAACAAAAATCGTCCGTGTTCTTACATGTCATGGGTGATGCAGTGCTGGAGGTATATAATAATTTCATATTTGCTGTTGATGGAGACAAAATGAAGCTAGATAAAATAATGGAACAGTTTGAGGCCTACTGCATACCTAAACGCAACGTGACCTTTGAGAGGCACAAATTTTTCACATGTGTACAGAAAATCGGCGAGACTATTGATCAGTATGTGACTGAACTGAGAAACTGGAGCAAATCGTGTGAATTTGGGGGACTCACAGACTCGCTGATAAAAGACAGACTGGTGTGTGGTATTCCAGATAATGGTCTAAGGGAAAGGCTGCTAAGAGAGCAAGATCTAGACCTGGGAAAAGCCATAGCATTGTGTAGGGCTACAGAGACTGTGAAGTTGCAGGCAAAGGAGCTGTTCAGTGACAGTAGCTGCAACGTGGATGCAGTGAGAAAGAACGGATACAAACCGTTTAACAAAGAGAGCGCCAATGTGAAAAAAGAGACGTGGCCAGCAAACGAAAATGAAAGAGACAATCGGAAGTCATGTAGTCGATGCGGTACACAGCATCCACCAAGAAAGTGTCCAGCATATGGTAAAACATGCAATAGATGCAACAAAAACAACCATTATGCCCGTTGCTGTAAGAACCAAGCGCAACAAAGCAAGGTCCATACAGTAGATGAAAGCGAGATAGAGGAATTCAATGTAGATGTTGTGTCTGAAAACAAAAAAGAAAGAGACTGGATGTTGACACTAAAAGTGAATGACATACACATTCCATTTAAATTGGATACTGGAGTACAAGTTAATGTGATATCAGAGACCGATTTTAAGAGAATTAGACCCAGACCAAAGTTACATGGAATACAAGTGAAAGTGATCGGATACTCAGGTACTGATATACCAGTGAAAGGAAAATGCATTGTCAAAGTAACACACAAGGACAGAGAGCACACGCTAGCATTAATCGTGGTGCCAAAGGATGTGCAAGCCATACTAGGGTTAAAAGCCTGTGAGAGACTGAACCTGGTAAAGAGAGTCCCCGTTGTGGAAAGCGAAGGAGAGACAGTCTATGATGAACTCATGAAAGAGTACAAAGACCTATTTAAGGGTCTAGGCTGCATTCCAGGAGAACACACGATCAGAGTAGATAAAAGTATGACACCGGTCATACATCCATGCAGAAAAGTTCTGTTTGCTCTTCAAAAGCAACTGAAGGCAGAGTTGGACAGGATGGAAAGCCTAAACGTGATTCAGAAGATAGATGAGCCAACTGAGTGGGTGAGTTCCCTCGTCGTAGTGGACAAAAAGAATGGAAAGCTCAGAATTTGCCTGGATCCAAGAGATCTAAACAGAGCGATAAAGAGAGAGCACTTCAAGCTTCCTACACGTGAGGAAATCATGGCACAGTTTGCAAATGCAAAATATTTCAGCAAGTTAGATGCATCCTCAGGATTTTGGCAGATGAAGCTGGACGAAGCAAGTTCAAGACTGTGCACGTTCAACACTCCATTTGGCAGATACAGATTCCTAAGGTTACCATTTGGCATTGCCTCAGCTCCTGAAGTGTATCACAAGACTATCCATGTGATCTATGAGCACCTGGAGGGAGTTGATACATCAATGGATGACATCATAGTATGGGGAACCACGAGAACTGAGCATGACGAGAGACTGAAAAAAGTGCTGGAAGCAACAAGGAAAACAAACCTGAAGCTGAATAGAGAGAAATGCCAGCTCGGGGTGACAGAACTGACATTCGTGGGAGATATCCTTAGCAGTGAGGGCATCAGACCAGATCCCAGAAAGGTGTCCGCCATTGAGAATATGCCAAGGCCACAATGCAAAAAGGACATGCAGAGGTTTAATGGAATGATCAACTACATGGGTAAATTCATATCAGAAAAAATAGCGCCACTGAGAAGACTAACTGAAAAGAACATAGAATGGGAATGGAATCGTGAGCATGAGAAGTCATGGAGCGATCTAAAGAAACTGCTCACAGAGGAACCAGTTCTGAGGTTTTATGACCCAGCGAGACCCATCAAGATATCATCAGATGCATCACAGAGTGGGCTCGGTGCCGTTCTTCTGCAACAATATGACTGCTGGCAACCTATTGCATATGCATCGCGCTCAATGACAGACGCGGAGACGCGATATGCTCAAATAGAAAAGGAGCTGCTCAGCATCACATACGCCTGTGAAAGATTTCATCAGTTTGTGGCAGGACAAGCAATCAGTGTAGAGACTGACCATAAGCCCTTGATTGCATTGTTCCAAAAGCCACTGAATAGCTGTCCGCTTAGAATACAAAGAATGATGATCAGGCTGCAACGCTATACACTGAATGTTGCATACACACCGGGTAAGCTGATGTATACAGCAGACACGCTGTCCAGAGCTGTTGACCCAAGTGAGCCCGCAAACACCACAATGGATGAAAAAGTGAACGCCTACGTGGACATAATCACAAGTGCACTGCCCATAGCAGATGCAAAAATGGAGCTCATAAAGACTGAGACAAACAAAGATGAAACAATGAGACGACTGAGAAAAAGCATCTTGGATGGATGGCCCAACATGAAGCAAGACTGCTCACCTGATATAGCAGAGTACTGGAACTGCAGGGCGGAACTATCAGTGGTCGAAGACATCATCTACAAAGGAAGTAAAATAGTTATCCCAAAGAGTCTGAGAAGAGAGATGCTAAAAAAGATCCATGGAGGACATCTGGGAATCGAAAAGTGTAAGAAAAGAGCACGAGAGGTGATGTACTGGCCACGAATCAACCAAGATGTGACAAATGAGGTGTCAAACTGCACAATATGCCTGAAATATCGAGCAAGCAATCCGGTAGAACCACTAAAGCCACACCCAGCACCAGACAGACCTTACCAGAAGGTAGGCACTGACCTATTCGTATGTCAAGGGAAGGACTATCTTGTCATCACAGCTATTACTCCCTGTATCCAGAGGTTTGTAGACAGTACACCACCACTGCAGAAGCTGTGATAAGATGTATGAAAGCCATATTCTCCAGACATGGCATGGCAAGCGAGGTCTTCACAGACAACGGACCCCAGTTTAACAATGCAAATTTCTGACACTTTGCCAAAGAGTGGGACTTTGTCCACACAACGTCAAGTCCTCACTATCCACAGTCCAATGGACTAGTGGAAAAATCGGTCCAGACAGTGAAAAGACTGATGTACAAGGCAAAAGACAGTGGAACTGACTTCTACCAAAGCATGCTTGTATACCGCACAACACCGCTCGAGTGTGGTATGTCACCAGCCCAACTCCTGATGGGACGTCGGCTAAGGTCAAACCTACCCATCCTGGAGAACCTCCTGAAAACAAAAGAGGGGGAGAAAGTGAGGAAGTTCAAAGAGCAACAGAAAGAAAAGCAAAAGTACTACTATGACAGAGGAACACAAAACCTACCTGAACTCCACACTGGTGACCAAGTAAGGTTGAAAGACAAAACAAACACATGGACTCAGAAGGGAACTGTCCTGAGTGAAGTTCAACCAAGATCATACACCATTCAGACAGATGAGGGTGCTGTTCTGAGAAGAAATCGTCGAGATCTTCTCATGGGACCAGCCACAGCAGGTCAAGAGACTGATACTGGTGAACAACCTGATCACACAGCTGAGAACCAATCATCTGAGGCAACAACTCAGATTCAAGGACAATCAATCAGAAAATCCTCAAGACACGTGAAGCCTCCTGAGATACTCATTGAGCAAATTTAAGGACTATTGTTAAAGAAGGAAGTAATGTTATCTTATTCTTTCTTCAAGTTCTAGTGTAGTGACATATTTCATGTGAACACACAAAGCTAGGATAAAAAACCTTGATCATGATAATGATAATGTAAGTTCATTAAATGTTGTTAGTTAAAAGTAAAATACTTTTGTTTTAAGAAAGGGAGATGTAATGATATCAGCAAATAGTGATGATATTTGTCTGTGTTTGATTACTTATGCCTTACAGCATATTTTCTGTGTTTCTGATTACTAATGCCTGACCAGCAGAGGTCACGTGAGAGACAAGCAGTCCAGAGGAATTTACTTTCAGTTTCATTCTAGATGCATCACAGCATAGTGTGTTCTGTAAAAAGCTGTAGAAAGTCTTGAACAAGACTTTAGATTAAACAACATTCTTTTTCAGAAATGAGCCTTTATTGAACCCAAAAAGAAATCAAAACAATGGTGATGAACAGCATCTCGCTAACTTGGAACTGATGCTCAACAGACTGAAAGAGTATGGACTTAGAGTAAATCGGCAGAAATGTGAGTTCTTCCAGAAGCGGATCTCGTACTGTGGTCATGTCATTGACCGGGAGGGGCTTCATAAGTCTCCTGACAAGATAGCGGCAGTTGTAAAGGCTCCCGCTCCAGAGAATGTCTCTCAGTTGAGGTCGTTTCTAGGATGAATTAACTATTACCATAAATTTCTGCCAAATCTATCCATGGTGCTGCATCCGTTGAACGCTCTTTTACAGAAAGGGGTACCATGGGACTGGGGCAAAAACTGTAAGAAGGCATCTCGCAAAAGCAAAGAATTGATCACCTCAGAGGAAGTGTTGGCTCACTTCAACCCGACACTGCCTATTCGGTTGGCTTGTGATGCTTCTCCATATGGTATTGGGGCAGTACTCTCACATAAATTGCCAAATGGCACGGAAAGGCCAGTCGCGTTTGCATCCAGATCATTGACCTCCGCTGAGCGCAACTATGCGCAGATCGATAGGGAGGCCCTTAGCCTTGTATGGGGAGTGAAGAAGTTTAATCATTACCTACAGGGCCAAAAATTCACACTTCTGACGGACCATCAACCGTTGGTGTCCATTTTTAACCCTAAGAAGGGTGTTTCGGTGATGACAGCACAGCGTCTCCAGAGATGGTCTCTTTTCTTAGGGGCACATCAATATCAGATAGAATTCAAAGGTACAAAACAGCATGGCAATGCTGATGGCCTGTCGCGCCTGCCACTACCTGAAGATGAAGACACAATGGAAGTTGACCCTGTTGAGTTATTTCATTCGACCATTATCGAGTGTTTACCTGTCACCAACGCAAGTATTGAAAGAGAAACCAGGAATGACCCGACACTGTCCACAGTCTACGAGGTGACAGTGAAAGGATGGCCAACACGGGGTGATCCTTTGTTACCGGCATTCTCGGCAAGGCGAGACCAGCTGTCCGTCTGCCATGGTACTTTGATGTACGGGACAAGAGTGATTATTCCTCCCAAGTTAAGGGAAAGAGTTTTAAAAGAACTACATGAAAGTCATCTGGGGGGAGTTAAAATGAAAAGTCTTGCTAGGGCTTACGTATGGTGGCCGGGTATTGACCAACAGATTGAGGAGTTAACGAAAAGCTGCGCTGGGTGTCAAAAAGTGCAAAATGCACCTCCGATAGCACCGCTACACCCATGGGAATGGCCTTCAGCCCCATGGCAACACGTACACATTGACTTTGCTGGTCCATTCATGGACTCCATGTTCCTAATCGCGGTGGACGCACATTCCAAATGGCCAGAAGTCATCAAGATGAATACCACTACTTCAGAAAAGACAATTGCGGTGTTAAGAACAATATTCGCAAGGAACGGATTGCCAGAACAGATCTGTTCGGACAACGGACCACAGTTTGTATCGGAAGAATTCCAACAATTCTTAAAGAAGAATGGAGTTAAACATTATACCTCTGCCCCATATCATCCGGCGACAAACGGGTTGGCTGAAAGATTTGTCCAGACATTCAAAAAGGCCATTAAGGCCATGAATGATGATCAGATTCCGCTGCAACACAAGGTCGATAAGTTCCTGATGTCATATAGAAACGCCAATCATGCCGTGACTAACCAAAGTCCTGCTATGATGTTTTATAACAGGAGGTTGCGGTCCAAGTTGGACTTGTTAAAACCAAATGTGCGGAGGGAAGTGGAAAACAAACAGTTTCGGCATATTAACAGCAAGACCACTCGAACTTTCGATGTAGGACAACCAGTGATGGCAAGCGGCTATGGAAACGACAAATGGCAGTCCGGAACAATCCGGGCCAGACAAGGACCTCTGATGTACACCGTAGATATTGGTCATAATGTGATAAGGCGTCATGCAGATCAACTGGTAGAGTCGAGAGCAAGGGTCGAACCCATGGTTGTGACAGAGACAGCTGTGGAAGACGTTCATGAACCTGAAGCATCTACCTCGGCCGAGAATGTATTTGATGATGATGACACCCAATACATTGGCAACCAACTAGAGGAGGCACCTCAACAACAAGAATCAGAGACCACTGAAAGGCGTTATCCAAGCCGAATCAGAAAGCCTCCTGAGAGACTGAACCTTTGAACTGTTATACCTGAAGTTATATATGTATATATGTTATGTTTATTTGGGGATATGACTGTTAAGCTAAAAAGGGAGGATTGTGGTGTATGTAACCTGTTCCACCTTAAGAGAACTTAAGCCTGGTCCACCTTAAGAAAGGTACTACTTACTTTGGCTGCTGTATATGTAATACCGGTGGTGACCACACCAGTTTTTAAGCACAGTGTAATAATATTGTATTCAGTATAGTCCGACCTCCAACCAGAAAAGACCTCTTGAATTTACTCTTGTGGTCTGTGTAGTAATTCTCACTATAACACACAGACTTAACAACACTCAAACACTGTACCAGACACTGACAGATGCAGAATGAATCTCACACTCGCACACATTATGAGGGACTGAGAGATACAGAATTAATCCCACACTCACACAGAGTACCAGAGACTGGCAGATACAGATTGAATCCCACACTCACACACAGTACCAGAGACTGGCAGATACAGAATGAATCAGACGCTCACACACAGTACCAGAGACTGACAGATGCAGAATGAATCAGACACTCACACACAGTACCAGAGACTGACAGATACAGAATGTATCAGACACTCACACACAGTGCCAGAGACTGAGAGAGAAAGAATGAATCCCACACTCACACACAGTACCAGAGACTGACAGATACAGAATGTATCAGACACTCACACACAGCGCCAGAGACTGAGAGAGACAGAATGAATCCCACACTCACACACAGTACCACAGACGGAGAGACAGAATGAATCTTACACTCACAAACAGTACCACAGATTGAGAGATACAGCATGAATCAGATTGTCACACACTGTACCAGACACTGACAGGTACAGAATGAATCAGACATTCACACACAGTACCAGAGACTGACAGACGCAGGATGAATCAGACGATCACACACAGTACCAGAGACTGACAGATACATAATGAATCCCACACTCACACACAGTAGCAGAGACTGAGAGCTACAGAATGAATCAGACGCTCACACAATACCTTAGACTGACAGATGCTGAATGAATCAGGCACTCGCACACAGTACCAGAGACTGAGAGATACAGAATGAATCAGACGCTCACGCACAGGACCAGAGACTGATAGATGCAGAATGAAACAGACACTCACACACAGTACCAGAGACTAGGATATACAGAATGAATCAGACACTCACACACAGTACCAGAGACTGACAGATACAGAATGAATCAGACACTCACACACAGTACCAGAGACTGACAGATACAGAATGAATCCCACACTCACACACTGTACCAGAGACTGACAGGTACAGAATGAATCAGACACTCACACACAGTACCAGACACTGACAGTTACAGAATGAATCCCACACACACACAGTACCAGAGACTGAGAGATACAGAATGTATCAGACACTCACACACAGTACCAGAGACTGGCAGATACAGAATGAATCAGACGCTCACACACAGTACCAGAGACTGATATAGACAGAATGAGTCCCACACTCACACAGTACCAGAGACGGAGAGATACAGAATGTATCAGACACTCACACACAGTACCAGAGACTGACAGAAACAGAATGAATTCCACACTCACACACAGTACCAGAGACTGACAGATACAGAATGAATCCCACACTCACACACAGTACCAGAGACTGACAGATGCAGAATGAATCAGACACTCGCACACAGTGCCAGAGACTGACAGATACAGAATGAATCGCACACTCACATACAGTACCAGACACTGACAGCTACAGAATGAATCCCACACACACACACAGTACCAGAGACTGGCAGATACAAAATGAATCAGACGCACACACACTGTACCAGAGATTGACAGATACAGAATGAATCCCACACTCACACACTGTACCAGAGACTGACAGCTACAGAATGAATCCCACACTCGCACGCAGTACCAGAGACTGACAGATACAGATTGAATCCCACACTCACACACAGTACCAGAGACTGACAGATACAGAATGAATCACACACTCACACACAGTACCAGAGACTGAGAGATACAGAATGTATTGGACACTCACCCACAATACCAGAGACTGAGAGCTACAGAATGAACGAGACGCTCACACACAGTACCAGAGACTGACAGATGGAGAATGAATCAGACACTCGCACACAGTACCAGAGACTGACAGATACAGAATGAATCCCACACTCACACACAGTACCAGAGACTGACAGATACAGAATGAATCCAACACTCAGACACAGCACCAGAGACTGACAGGTACAGATTGAATCCCATACTCACACACAGTACCAGACACTGGCAGGTACAGAATGAATCAGATGCTCACACACAGTACCAGAGACTGACAGATACAGAATGTATCAGACACTGACACACAGTGCCAGAGACTGAGAGAGACAGAATGAATTCCACACTCACACACAGTACCAGAGGCTGACAGATACAGAGTGTATCAGACACGCACACACAGTACCAGAGACTGAGAGAGACAGAATGAATCCCACACTCACACAAAGTACCACAGACGGAGAGACAGAATGAATCTTACACTCACAAACAGTACCACAGATTGAGAGATACAGCATGAATCAGATTGTCACACACTGTACCAGAGACTGACAGATGCAGAATGAATCAGACACTCACACACAGTGCCAGAGACTGACAGATACAGATTGAATCCCATACTCACACACAGTACCAGAGACTGGCAGATACATAATGAATCCCACACTCACACACAGTACCAGAGACTGAGAGCTACAGAATGAATCAGACGCTCACACACAGTACCAGAGGCTGACAGATGCAGAATGAATCAGACACTCACACACATTACCAGAGACTAGGATATACAGAATGAATCAGACACTCACACACAGTACCAGAGACTGACAGATACAGAATGAATCAGACACTCACACGCAGTACCAGAGACTGACAGAGACATAATGAATCGCACACTCACACACAGTACCAGAGACTGAGAGCTACAGAGTGAATCAGACGCTCACACACAGTACCAGAGGCTGACAGATGCAGAATGAATCAGACACTCACACACATTACCAGAGACTAGGATATACAGAATGAATCAGACACTCACACACAGTACCAGAGACTGACAGATACAGAATGAATCAGACACTCACACACAGTACCAGAGACTGACAGATACAGAATGACTCCCACACTCACACACTGTACCAGAGACTGATAGATACAGAATGAAGCCCACACTCGCACACAGTACCAGAGACTGACAGATACAGAATGAATCAGACACTCACACACAGTACCAGAGACTGACAGACACAGGATGAATCACATGATCACACACAGTACCAGAGACTGACAGATACATAATGAATCCCACACTCAAACACAGTACCAGAGACTGAGAGCTACAGAATGAATCAGACGCTCACACACAGTACCAGAGACTGACAGATGCAGAATGAATCAGACACTCACACACATTACCAGAGACTAGGGTATACAGAATGAATCAGACACTCACACACAGTACCAGAGACTGACAGACACAGAATGAATCAGACACTCACACACAGTACCAGAGACTGACAGATACAGAATGAATCCCACACTCACACACTGTACCAGAGACAGACAGATACAGAATGAATCAGACACTCACACACAGTACCAGACACTGACAGCTACAGAATGAATCCCACACTCACACACAGTACCAGAGATTGACAGATACAGAATGACTCCCACACTCGCACACAGTACCAGAGACTGACAGATACTGAATGAATCAGACACTCACACACAGTACCAGAGACTGACAGTTACAGAGTGAATCCCACACTCACACAAAGTACCAGAGACTGACAGATACAGGATGAATCAGACAATCACACACAGTACCAGAGACTGACAGACACAGGATGAATCAGACGATCACACACAGTACCAGAGACTGAAAGATACAGAACATATCCCACACTCACACACTGTACCAGAGACTGAGAGATACAGAATGTATTGGACACTCACACACAGTGCCAGAGACTGAGATACAGAATGAATCAGACACTCACACACAGTACCAGAGACTGACAGAAACAGAATGAATCCCACACTCACACTCAGTAAAAGGGGTTGAGAGACAGAATGAATCCCACACTCACACATAGTACGAGGGACTGAGAGATGCAGAATGAATCCCACACTCACACACAGTACCAGAGACTGACAGATCCAGAATGAATCCCACACTCACACACAGTACCAGAGACTGACAGATACAGAATGACTCCCACACTCGCACACAGTACCAGAGACTGACTGATACAGAATGAATCAGACACTCACACACAGTACCAGAGACTGACAGATACAGAATGAATCCCACACTCACACACAGTACCAGAGACTGACAGATACAGAATGACTCCCACACTCGCACACAGTGCCAGAGACTGACTGATACAGAATGAATCAGACACTCACACACATTACCAGAGACTGACAGATACAGAATGACTCCCACACTCGCACACAGTACCAGAGACTGACTGATACAGAATGAATCAGACACTCACACACAGTACCAGAGACTGAGTGAGACAGAATGAATCCCACATTCACACACAGTACCAGAGACTGACAGATACAGAATGAAGCCCACACTCACACACAGTACCAGAGACTGACAGATACAGAATGAATCCCACACACACACAGTACCAGAGACTGAGAGATACAGAATGTATCAGACACTCACACACAGTACCAGAGACTGGCAGATACAGAATGAATCAGACACTCACACACAGTACCAGAGACTGACATAGACAGAATGAATCAGACACTCACACACAGTACCAGAGACTGACATAGACAGAATGAATCCCACACTCACACACAGTACCAGAGACTGACAGATAGAGAATGAATCAGACACTCACACACAGTATCTGAGACTGAGTGATACAGAATGTATCCCACACTCACACACAGTACCAGAGACTGACAGATACAGAATGAATCAGACACTCACACACAGTACCAGAGACTCACAGAAACAGAATGAATCCCACACTCACACTCAGTACCAGGGACTGAGAGACACAGAATGACTCCAACACTCACACACAGTACCAGAGACTGACTGATACAGAATGAATCAGACTGTCACACACTGTACCAGAGACTGATAGATACAGAATGAATCCCACACTCGCACACAGTACCAGAGACTGACAGATGCAGAATGAATCAGACACTCACACACAGTACCAGAGACTGAGTGAGACTGAATGAATCCCACACTCACACACAGTACCAGAGACTGACAGATACAGAATGAAGACCACACTCACACACAGTACCAGAGACTGACAGATACAGAATGAAGCCCACACTCACACACAGTACCAGAGACTGACAGATACAGAATGAATCCCACACTCACACACAGTACCAGAGACTGGCAGATGCAGAATGAATCAAACACTCACACACAGTACCAGAGACTGAGAGAGACAGAATGAATCCCACACTCACACACAGTACCACAGACGGAGAGACAGAATGAATCTTACACTCACAAACAGTACCACAGATTGAGAGATACAGCATGAATCTGATTGTCACACACTGTACCAGACACTGACAGATACAGCATGAATCAGACGATCACACACAGTACCAGAGACTGACAGATACAGCATGAATCAGACACTCGCACACAGTACCAGAGACTGACAGATACATAATGAATCAGACACTCACACACAGTACCAGAGACTGGCAGATACAGAATGAATCAGACGCTCACACACAGTACGAGAGACTGGGATATACAGAACGAATCAGACACTCACACACAGTAGCAGAGACTGACAGATACAGAATGAATCAGACACTCACACACAGTACCAGAGACTGAGACACAGAACGAATCTGACACTCTCACACAGTTTGAGAGACTGACAGATACATAATGAATCCCACACTCAAACACCGTACCAGACACTGAGAGATACAGAATGAATCTCACACTCGCACACATTACGAGGGACTGAGAGATACAGAAAGTAGCAGACACCCACACACAGTACCAGAGACTGAGATACAGAACAAATCAGATGCTCACACACAGTACCAGAGACTGACATAGACAGAATGTATCAGACACTAACACACAGTACCAGAGATTGAGAGACAGAATGAATCCCACACGCGCACATAGTACGAGGGACTGAGAGATGCAGAATGAATCCCACACTCACACTCAGTACCATAGACTGAGAGATACTGAATGAATCCCACACTCACACACAGTACCAGAGATTGACAGATACAGAATGAATCCCACACTCACACACAGTACCAGAGACTGACAGATACAGAATGAATCCCACACTCACATACAGTACCAGACACTGACAGCTACAGAATGAATCCCACACACACACACAGTACCAGAGATAGAGAGATACAGAATGTATCAGACACTCACACAAAGTACCAGAGACTGGCAGATACAGAATGAATCAGACGCTCACACACAGTACCAGAGACTGATAGATGCAGAATGAATCAGACACTCACACCAAGTACTCGAGACTAGGATATACAGAATGAATCAGTCACTCACACACAGTACCAGAGACTGACAGATACAGAATGAATCAGACACTCACACACAGTACCAGAGACTGACAGATACAGAATGAATCAGACACTCACACACAGTACCAGACACTGACAGCTACAGAATGAATGCCACACACACACAGTACCAGAGATGAGAGATACAGAATGTATCAGACACTCACACACAGTACCAGAGACTGGCAGATACAGAATGAATCAGACGCTCACACACAGTACCAGAGACTGACAGATACAGAATGAATCTCACACTCGGACACGTTACGAGGGACTGAGAGATGCAGAATTAATCCCACACTCACACACAGCACCAGAGACTGACATATACAGAATGAATCAGACACTCACACACAGTACCAGAGACTGACAGATACAGAATGAATCAGACGGTCACACACTGTACCAGACACTGATAGATACAGAATGAATCCCATACTCACACACAGTACCAGAGCCTGACATGTACTGAATGAATCACACACTCACACACAGTACCAGAGACTGACAGATACAGAATGAATCAGACACTCACGCACAGCACCAGAGACTGAAAGATACAAGATGAATTCCACACTCACATACAGTACCAGAGATTGGAGACAGAATGAATCCCACACTCACACATAGTATGAGGGACTGAGAGATACAGAATGAATCCCACACTCACACTCAGTACCATAGACTGAGAGATACTGAATGAATCCCACACTCAAACACTGTACCAGAGATTGACAGATACAGAATGAATCCCACGCTCACACACAGTACCAGAGACTGACAGATGCAGAATGAATCCCAACTCACAAAGTACCAGTGACTGAGAGATACAGAAAGCAGCAGACTCCCACACACAGTACCAGAGACTGAGATACAGAACAAATCAGATGCTCACACACAGTACCAGAGACTGACATAGACAGAATGTATCAGACACTCACACACAGTACCAGAGATTGAGAGACAGAATGAATCCCACACTCACACATAGTAGGAGGGACTGAGAGATGCAGAATGAATCCCACACTCACACTCAGTACCATAGACTGAGAGATACTGAATGAATCCCACACTCACACACAGTACCAGAGACTGACAGATACAGAATGAATCCCACACTCACACACAGTACCAGAGACTGACAGATACAGAATGAATCCCACACTCACATACAGTACCAGACACTGACAGCTACAGAATGAATCCCACACACACACACAGTACCAGAGATAGAGAGATACAGAATGTATCAGACACTCACACACAGTACCAGAGACTGGCAGATACAGAATGAATCAGACGCTCACACACAGTACCAGAGACTGATAGATGCAGAATGAATCAGACACTCACACAAAGTACCAGAGATTAGGATATACAGAATGAATCAGACACTCACACACAGTACCAGAGACTGACAGATACAGAATGAATCAGATACTCACACACAGTACCAGACACTGACAGATACAGAATGAATCAGACACTCACACACAGTACCAGACACTGACAGCTACAGAATGAATCCCACACGCACACAGTACCAGAGATAGAGAGATACAGAATGTATCAGACACTCACACACAGTACCAGAGACTGGCAGATACAGAATGAATCAGATGCTCACACACTGTACCAGAGACTGACAGATACAGAATGAATCTCACACTCGCACACGTTACGAGGGACTGAGAGATACAGAATTAAGCCCACACTCACACACAGTACCAGAGACTAACAGAAACAAAATGAATCCCACACTCACACACAGCACCAGAGACTGACATATACAGAATGAATCAGACGGTCACACACTGTACCAGACACTGATAGATACAGAATGAATCCCACACTCACACAGAGTACCAGAGACTGACATATAAAGAATGAATCAGGCACTCACACACAGTACCAGAGACTGACAGATACAGAATGAATCAGACACTCACACACAGTACCAGAGACTGAGATAGAGAACGAATCAGACACTCACACACAGTACCAGAGACTGACAGATACAGAATGAATCAGACACTCACACACAGTACCAGAGACTGACAGATACAGAATGAATCAGACACTCACTCATAGTACCAGAGACTGAGATACAGAACGAATCAGACACTCACACACAGTACCAGAGACTGACAGATACAGAATGAATCAGACACTCACACACAGTACCAGAGACTGACAGATACAGATTGAATCCCACACTCACACACAGTACCAGAGGCGGACAGATACAGAATCAATCAGACACTCACACACAGTACCAGAGGCTGACATATGCAGAATGAATCAGACACTCACACACAGTACCAGAGACTGACAGATACAGAATGAATCCCACACAGTACCACAGACTGACAGAAACAGAATGAATCAGACACTCACACACAGTACCAGAGACTGACAGATACAGAATGAATCCCACACTCACACACAGTACCAGAGACTGACAGATACAGAATGAATCAGACACTCACACACAGTACCAGAGACTGACAGATACAGAATGAATCCCACACTCACACACAGTACCAGAGACTGACAGATACAGAATGAATCAGACACTCACACACAGTACCAGAGACTGACAGATACAGAATGAATCCCACACAGAACTAGAGACTGACAGATACAGAATGAATCAGACACTCACACACAGTACCAGAGACTGACAGATACAGAATAAATCAGACACTCACACACAGTACCAGAGACTGAGAGATACAGAATGAATCAGACACTCACACACAGTACCAGAGACTGAGTGAGACAGAATGAATCCCACACTCACACACAGTACCAGAGACAGACAGATACAGAATGAAGACCACACTCACACACAGTACCAGAGACTGACAGATACAGAATGAAGCCCACACTCACACACAGTACCAGAGACTGACAGATACAGAATGAATCCCACACTCACACACAGTACCAGAGACTGACAGATGCAGAATGAATCAAACACTCACACACAGTACCAGAGACTGACAGATACAGAATGAATCCCACACAGTACTAGAGACTGACAGATACAGAATGAATCAGACACTCACACACAGTACCAGAGACTGACAGATACAGAATGAATCCCACACTCACACACAGTACCAGAGACTGACAGATACAGAATGAATCAGACACTCACACACAGTACCAGAGACTGATAGATACAGAATAAATCAGACACTCACACACAGTACCAGAGACTGACAGATACAGAATGAATCCCACACAGTACCAGAGACTGACAGAAACAGAATGAATCAGACACTCACACACAGTACCAGAGACTGACAGATACAGAATGAATCCCACACTCACACACAGTACCAGAGACTGACAGATACAGAATGAATCAGACACTCACACACAGTACCAGAGACTGACAGATACAGAATGAATCTCACACTCGGACACGTTACGAGGGACTGAGAGATGCAGAATTAATCCCACACTCACACACAGCACCAGAGACTGACATATACAGAATGAATCAGACACTCACACACAGTACCAGAGACTGACAGATACAGAATGAATCAGACGGTCACACACTGTACCAGACACTGATAGATACAGAATGAATCCCATACTCACACACAGTACCAGAGCCTGACATGTACTGAATGAATCACACACTCACACACAGTACCAGAGACTGACAGATACAGAATGAATCAGACACTCACGCACAGCACCAGAGACTGAAAGATACAAGATGAATTCCACACTCACATACAGTACCAGAGATTGGAGACAGAATGAATCCCACACTCACACATAGTATGAGGGACTGAGAGATACAGAATGAATCCCACACTCACACTCAGTACCATAGACTGAGAGATACTGAATGAATCCCACACTCAAACACTGTACCAGAGATTGACAGATACAGAATGAATCCCACGCTCACACACAGTACCAGAGACTGACAGATGCAGAATGAATCCCAACTCACAAAGTACCAGTGACTGAGAGATACAGAAAGCAGCAGACTCCCACACACAGTACCAGAGACTGAGATACAGAACAAATCAGATGCTCACACACAGTACCAGAGACTGACATAGACAGAATGTATCAGACACTCACACACAGTACCAGAGATTGAGAGACAGAATGAATCCCACACTCACACATAGTACGAGGGACTGAGAGATGCAGAATGAATCCCACACTCACACTCAGTACCAAAGACTGAGAGATACTGAATGAATCCCACACTCACACACAGTACCAGAGACTGACAGATACAGAATGAATCCCACACTCACACACAGTACCAGAGACTGACAGATACAGAATGAATCCCACACTCACATACAGTACCAGACACTGACAGCTACAGAATGAATCCCACACACACACACAGTACCAGAGATAGAGAGATACAGAATGTATCAGACACTCACACACAGTACCAGAGACTGGCAGATACAGAATGAATCAGACGCTCACACACAGTACCAGAGACTGATAGATGCAGAATGAATCAGACACTCACACAAAGTACCAGAGATTAGGATATACAGAATGAATCAGACACTCACACACAGTACCAGAGACTGACAGATACAGAATGAATCAGATACTCACACACAGTACCAGACACTGACAGATACAGAATGAATCAGACACTCACACACAGTACCAGACACTGACAGCTACAGAATGAATCCCACACACACACAGTACCAGAGATAGAGAGATACAGAATGTATCAGACACTCACACACAGTACCAGAGACTGGCAGATACAGAATGAATCAGATGCTCACACACTGTACCAGAGACTGACAGATACAGAATGAATCTCACACTCGCACACGTTACGAGGGACTGAGAGATACAGAATTAAGCCCACACTCACACACAGTACCAGAGACTAACAGAAACAAAATGAATCCCACACTCACACACAGCACCAGAGACTGACATATACAGAATGAATCAGACGGTCACACACTGTACCAGACACTGATAGATACAGAATGAATCCCACACTCACACAGAGTACCAGAGACTGACATATAAAGAATGAATCAGGCACTCACACACAGTACCAGAGACTGACAGATACAGAATGAATCAGACACTCACACACAGTACCAGAGACTGAGATAGAGAACGAATCAGACACTCACACACAGTACCAGAGACTGACAGATACAGAATGAATCAGACACTCACACACAGTACCAGAGACTGACAGATACAGAATGAATCAGACACTCACTCATAGTACCAGAGACTGAGATACAGAACGAATCAGACACTCACACACAGTACCAGAGACTGACAGATACAGAATGAATCAGACACTCACACACAGTACCAGAGACTGACAGATACAGATTGAATCCCACACTCACACACAGTACCAGAGGCGGACAGATACAGAATCAATCAGACACTCACACACAGTACCAGAGACTGACATATGCAGAATGAATCAGACACTCACACACAGTACCAGAGACTGACAGATACAGAATGAATCCCACACAGTACCACAGACTGACAGAAACAGAATGAATCAGACACTCACACACAGTACCAGAGACTGACAGATACAGAATGAATCCCACACTCACACACAGTACCAGAGACTGACAGATACAGAATGAATCAGACACTCACACACAGTACCAGAGACTGACAGATACAGAATGAATCCCACACTCACACACAGTACCAGAGACTGACAGATACAGAATGAATCAGACACTCACACACAGTACCAGAGACTGACAGATACAGAATGTATCCCACACAGAACTAGAGACTGACAGATACAGAATGAATCAGACACTCACACACAGTACCAGAGACTGACAGATACAGAATAAATCAGACACTCACACACAGTACCAGAGACTGAGAGATACAGAATGAATCAGACACTCACACACAGTACCAGAGACTGAGTGAGACAGAATGAATCCCACACTCACACACAGTACCAGAGACAGACAGATACAGAATGAAGACCACACTCACACACAGTACCAGAGACTGACAGATACAGAATGAAGCCCACACTCACACACAGTACCAGAGACTGACAGATACAGAATGAATCCCACACTCACACACAGTACCAGAGACTGACAGATGCAGAATGAATCAAACACTCACACACAGTACCAGAGACTGACAGATACAGAATGAATCCCACACAGTACTAGAGACTGACAGATACAGAATGAATCAGACACTCACACACAGTACCAGAGACTGACAGATACAGAATGAATCCCACACTCACACACAGTACCAGAGACTGACAGATACAGAATGAATCAGACACTCACACACAGTACCAGAGACTGATAGATACAGAATAAATCAGACACTCACACACAGTACCAGAGACTGACAGATACAGAATGAATCCCACACAGTACCAGAGACTGACAGAAACAGAATGAATCAGACACTCACACACAGTACCAGAGACTGACAGATACAGAATGAATCCCACACTCACACACAGTACCAGAGACTGACAGATACAGAATGAATCAGACACTCACACACAGTACCAGAGACTAACAGATACAGAATGAATCCCACACTCACACACAGTACCAGAGACTGACAGATACAGAATGAATCAGACACTCACACACAGTACCAGAGACTGACAGATACAGAATGAATCCCACACAGTACTAGAGACTGACAGATACAGAATGAATCAGACACTCACACACAGTACCAGAGACTGACAGATACAGAATAAATCAGACACTCACACACAGTACCAGAGACTGACAGATACAGAATGAATCAAACACTCACACACAGTACCAGAGACTGAGTGAGACAGAATGAATCCCACACTCACACACAGTACCAGAGACTGACAGATACAGAATGAAGACCACACTGACACACAGTACCAGAGACTGACAGATACAGAATGAAGCCCACACTCACACACAGTACCAGAGACTGACAGATACAGAATGAATCCCACACTCACACACAGTACCAGAGACTGACAGATGCAGAATGAATCAAACACTCACACACAGTACCAGAGGCTGAGAGAGACAGAATGAATCCCACACTCACACACAGTACCACAGACGGAGAGACAGAATGAATCTTACACTCACAAACAGTACCACAGATTGAGAGATACAGCATGAATCTGATTGTCACAAAGAGTACCACAGACTGACAGATACAGCATGAATCAGACGATCACACACAGTACCAGAGACTGACAGATACAGCATGAATCAGACACTCGCACACAGTACCAGAGACTGACAGATACATAATGAATCAGACACTCACACACAGTACCAGAGACTGGCAGATACAGAATGAATCAGACGCTCACACACAGTACGAGAGACTAGGATATACAGAACGAATCAGACACCCACACACAGTAGCAGAGACTGACAGATACAGAATGAATCAGACACTCACACACAGTACCAGAGACTGAGACACAGAACGAATCTGACACTCTCACACAGTTTGAGAGACTGACAGATACAGAATGAATCCCACACTCAAACACCGTACCAGACACTGAGAGATACAGAATGAATCTCACACTCGCGCACATTACGAGGGACTGAGAGATACAGAAAGTAGCAGACACCCACACACAGTACCAGAGACTGAGATACAGAACAAATCAGATGCTCACACACAGTACCAGAGACTGACATAGACAGAATGTATCAGACACTCACACACAGTACCAGAGATTGAGAGACAGAATGAATCCCACACGCACACATAGTACGAGGGACTGAGAGATGCAGAATGAATCCCACACTCACACTCAGTACCATAGACTGAGAGATACTGAATGAATCCCACACTCACACACAGTACCAGAGACTGACAGATACAGAATGAATCCCACACTCACATACAGTACCAGACACTGACAGCTACAGAATGAATCACACACACACACACAGTACCAGAGATAGAGAGATACAGAATGTATCAGACACTCACACACAGTACCAGAGACTGACAGATACAGAATGAATCCCACACTCACACACAGTACCAGAGACTGACAGATACAGAATGAATCAGACACTCACACACAGTACCAGAGACTGAGTGATACAGAATGAATCCCACAAAGTACCAGAGACTGACATATACATAATGAATCAGACACTCACACACAGTACCAGAGACTCACAGAAACAGAATGAATCCCACACTCACACTCAGTACCAGGGACTGAGAGACACAGAATGACTCCAACACTCACACACAGTACCAGAGACTGACTGATACAGAATGAATCAGACTGTCACACACTGTACCAGAGACTGATAGATACAGAATGAATCCCACACTCGCACACAGTACCAGAGACTGACAGATGCAGAATGAATCAGACACTCACACACAGTACCAGAGACTGAGTGAGACTGAATGAATCCCACACTCACACACAGTACCAGAGACTGACAGATACAGAATGAA
Organism: Somniosus microcephalus; assembly: GCF_052327205.1. NCBI lineage: Eukaryota > Metazoa > Chordata > Chondrichthyes > Squaliformes > Somniosidae > Somniosus > Somniosus microcephalus. The sequence goes on along the minus strand of NW_028225181.1, from coordinate 8,388,173 downwards.
GACCACACTCACACACAGTACCAGAGACTGACAGATACAGAATGAAGCCCACACTCACACACAGTACCAGAGACTGACAGATACAGAATGAATCCCACACTCACACACAGTACCAGAGACTGGCAGATGCAGAATGAATCAAACACTCACACACAGTACCAGAGACTGAGAGAGACAGAATGAATCCCACACTCACACACAGTACCACAGACGGAGAGACAGAATGAATCTTACACTCACAAACAGTACCACAGATTGAGAGATACAGCATGAATCTGATTGTCACACACAGTACCACAGACTGACAGATACAGCATGAATCAGACGATCACACACAGTACCAGAGACTGACAGATACAGCATGAATCAGACACTCGCACACAGTACCAGAGACTGACAGATACATAATGAATCAGACACTCACACACAGTACCAGAGACTGGCAGATACAGAATGAATCAGACGCTCACACACAGTACGAGAGACTGGGATATACAGAACGAATCAGACACTCACACACAGTAGCAGAGACTGATAGATACAGAATGAATCAGACACTCACACACAGTACCAGAGACTGAGACACAGAACGAATCTGACACTCTCACACAGTTTGAGAGACTGACAGATACATAATGAATCCCACACTCAAACACCGTACCAGACACTGAGAGATACAGAATGAATCTCACACTCGCACACATTACGAGGGACTGAGAGATACAGAAAGTAGCAGACACCCACACACAGTACCAGAGACTGAGATACAGAACAAATCAGATGCTCACACACAGTACCAGAGACTGACATAGACAGAATGTATCAGACACTAACACACAGTACCAGAGATTGAGAGACAGAATGAATCCCACACGCGCACATAGTACGAGGGACTGAGAGATGCAGAATGAATCCCACACTCACACACAGTACCAGAGATTGACAGATACAGAATGAATCCCACACTCACACACAGTACCAGAGACTGACAGATACAGAATGAATCCCACACTCACATACAGTACCAGACACTGACAGCTACAGAATGAATCCCACACACACACACAGTACCAGAGATAGAGAGATACAGAATGTATCAGACACTCACACAAAGTACCAGAGACTGGCAGATACAGAATGAATCAGACGCTCACACACAGCACCAGAGACTGATAGATGCAGAATGAATCAGACACTCACACAAAGTACTCGAGACTAGGATATACAGAATGAATCAGACACTCACACACAGTACCAGAGACTGACAGATACAGAATGAATCAGACACTCACACACAGTACCAGAGACTGACAGATACAGAATGAATCAGACACTCACACACAGTACCAGACACTGACAGCTACAGAATGAATGCCACACACACACAGTACCAGAGATGAGAGATACAGAATGTATCAGACACTCACACACAGTACCAGAGACTGGCAGATACAGAATGAATCAGACGCTCACACACAGTACCAGAGACTGACAGATACAGAATGAATCCCACACTCACACACAGTACCAGAGACTGACAGATACAGAATGAATCAGACACTCACACACAGTACCAGAGACTGACAGATACAGAATGTATCCCACACAGAACTAGAGACTGACAGATACAGAATGAATCAGACACTCACACACAGTACCAGAGACTGACAGATACAGAATAAATCAGACACTCACACACAGTACCAGAGACTGAGAAATACAGAATGAATCAGACACTCACACACAGTACCAGAGACTGAGTGAGACAGAATGAATCCCACACTCACACACAGTACCAGAGACAGACAGATACAGAATGAAGACCACACTCACACACAGTACCAGAGACTGACAGATACAGAATGAAGCCCACACTCACACACAGTACCAGAGACTGACAGATACAGAATGAATCCCACACTCACACACAGTACCAGAGACTGACAGATGCAGAATGAATCAAACACTCACACACAGTACCAGAGACTGACAGATACAGAATGAATCCCACACAGTACTAGAGACTGACAGATACAGAATGAATCAGACACTCACACACAGTACCAGAGACTGACAGATACAGAATGAATCCCACACTCACACACAGTACCAGAGACTGACAGATACAGAATGAATCAGACACTCACACACAGTACCAGAGACTGATAGATACAGAATAAATCAGACACTCACACACAGTACCAGAGACTGACAGATACAGAATGAATCCCACACAGTACCAGAGACTGACAGAAACAGAATGAATCAGACACTCACACACAGTACCAGAGACTGACAGATACAGAATGAATCCCACACTCACACACAGTACCAGAGACTGACAGATACAGAATGAATCAGACACTCACACACAGTACCAGAGACTAACAGATACAGAATGAATCCCACACTCACACACAGTACCAGAGACTGACAGATACAGAATGAATCAGACACTCACACACAGTACCAGAGACTGACAGATACAGAATGAATCCCACACAGTACTAGAGACTGACAGATACAGAATGAATCAGACACTCACACACAGTACCAGAGACTGACAGATACAGAATAAATCAGACACTCACACACAGTACCAGAGACTGACAGATACAGAATGAATCAAACACTCACACACAGTACCAGAGACTGAGTGAGACAGAATGAATCCCACACTCACACACAGTACCAGAGACTGACAGATACAGAATGAAGACCACACTGACACACAGTACCAGAGACTGACAGATGCAGAATGAAGCCCACACTCACACACAGTACCAGAGACTGACAGATACAGAATGAATCCCACACTCACACACAGTACCAGAGACTGACAGATGCAGAATGAATCAAACACTCACACACAGTACCAGAGGCTGAGAGAGACAGAATGAATCCCACACTCACACACAGTACCACAGACGGAGAGACAGAATGAATCTTACACTCACAAACAGTACCACAGATTGAGAGATACAGCATGAATCTGATTGTCACAAAGAGTACCACAGACTGACAGATACAGCATGAATCAGACGATCACACACAGTACCAGAGACTGACAGATACAGCATGAATCAGACACTCGCACACAGTACCAGAGACTGACAGATACATAATGAATCAGACACTCACACACAGTACCAGAGACTGGCAGATACAGAATGAATCAGACGCTCACACACAGTACGAGAGACTAGGATATACAGAACGAATCAGACACCCACACACAGTAGCAGAGACTGACAGATACAGAATGAATCAGACACTCACACACAGTACCAGAGACTGAGACACAGAACGAATCTGACACTCTCACACAGTTTGAGAGACTGACAGATACAGAATGAATCCCACACTCAAACACCGTACCAGACACTGAGAGATACAGAATGAATCTCACACTCGCGCACATTACGAGGGACTGAGAGATACAGAAAGTAGCAGACACCCACACACAGTACCAGAGACTGAGATACAGAACAAATCAGATGCTCACACACAGTACCAGAGACTGACATAGACAGAATGTATCAGACACTCACACACAGTACCAGAGATTGAGAGACAGAATGAATCCCACACGCACACATAGTACGAGGGACTGAGAGATGCAGAATGAATCCCACACTCACACTCAGTACCATAGACTGAGAGATACTGAATGAATCCCACACTCACACACAGTACCAGAGACTGACAGATACAGAATGAATCCCACACTCACATACAGTACCAGACACTGACAGCTACAGAATGAATCACACACACACACACAGTACCAGAGATAGAGAGATACAGAATGTATCAGACACTCACACACAGTACCAGAGACTGACAGATACAGAATGAATCCCACACTCACACACAGTACCAGAGACTGACAGATACAGAATGAATCAGACACTCACACACAGTACCAGAGACTGAGTGATACAGAATGAATCCCACAAAGTACCAGAGACTGACATATACATAATGAATCAGACACTCACACACAGTACCAGAGACTCACAGAAACAGAATGAATCCCACACTCACACTCAGTACCAGGGACTGAGAGACACAGAATGACTCCAACACTCACACACAGTACCAGAGACTGACTGATACAGAATGAATCAGACTGTCACACACTGTACCAGAGACTGATAGATACAGAATGAATCCCACACTCGCACACAGTACCAGAGACTGACAGATGCAGAATGAATCAGACACTCACACACAGTACCAGAGACTGAGTGAGACTGAATGAATCCCACACTCACACACAGTACCAGAGACTGACAGATACAGAATGAAGACCACACTCACACACAGTACCAGAGACTGACAGATACAGAATGAAGCCCACACTCACACACAGTACCAGAGACTGACAGATACAGAATGAATCCCACACTCACACACAGTACCAGAGACTGGCAGATGCAGAATGAATCAAACACTCACACACAGTACCAGAGACTGAGAGAGACAGAATGAATCCCACACTCACACACAGTACCACAGACGGAGAGACAGAATGAATCTTACACTCACAAACAGTACCACAGATTGAGAGATACAGCATGAATCTGATTGTCACACACAGTACCACAGACTGACAGATACAGCATGAATCAGACGATCACACACAGTACCAGAGACTGACAGATACAGCATGAATCAGACACTCGCACACAGTACCAGAGACTGACAGATACATAATGAATCAGACACTCACACACAGTACCAGAGACTGGCAGATACAGAATGAATCAGACGCTCACACACAGTACGAGAGACTGGGATATACAGAACGAATCAGACACTCACACACAGTAGCAGAGACTGATAGATACAGAATGAATCAGACACTCACACACAGTACCAGAGACTGAGACACAGAACGAATCTGACACTCTCACACAGTTTGAGAGACTGACAGATACATAATGAATCCCACACTCAAACACCGTACCAGACACTGAGAGATACAGAATGAATCTCACACTCGCACACATTACGAGGGACTGAGAGATACAGAAAGTAGCAGACACCCACACACAGTACCAGAGACTGAGATACAGAACAAATCAGATGCTCACACACAGTACCAGAGACTGACATAGACAGAATGTATCAGACACTAACACACAGTACCAGAGATTGAGAGACAGAATGAATCCCACACGCGCACATAGTACGAGGGACTGAGAGATGCAGAATGAATCCCACACTCACACTCAGTACCATAGACTGAGAGATACTGAATGAATCCCACACTCACACACAGTACCAGAGATTGACAGATACAGAATGAATCCCACACTCACACACAGTACCAGAGACTGACAGATACAGAATGAATCCCACACTCACATACAGTACCAGACACTGACAGCTACAGAATGAATCCCACACACACACACAGTACCAGAGATAGAGAGATACAGAATGTATCAGACACTCACACAAAGTACCAGAGACTGGCAGATACAGAATGAATCAGACGCTCACACACAGCACCAGAGACTGATAGATGCAGAATGAATCAGACACTCACACAAAGTACTCGAGACTAGGATATACAGAATGAATCAGACACTCACACACAGTACCAGAGACTGACAGATACAGAATGAATCAGACACTCACACACAGTACCAGAGACTGACAGATACAGAATGAATCAGACACTCACACACAGTACCAGACACTGACAGCTACAGAATGAATGCCACACACACACAGTACCAGAGATGAGAGATACAGAATGTATCAGACACTCACACACAGTACCAGAGACTGGCAGATACAGAATGAATCAGACGCTCACACACAGTACCAGAGACTGACAGATACAGAATGAATCTCACACTCGGACACGTTACGAGGGACTGAGAGATGCAGAATTAATCCCACACTCACACACAGCACCAGAGACTGACATATACAGAATGAATCAGACACTCACACACAGTACCAGAGACTGACAGATACAGAATGAATCAGACAGTCACACACTGTACCAGACACTGATAGATACAGAATGAATCCCATACTCACACACAGTACCAGAGCCTGACATGTACTGAATGAATCACACACTCACACACAGTACCAGAGACTGACAGATACAGAATGAATCAGACACTCACGCACAGCACCAGAGACTGAAAGATACAAGATGAATTCCACACTCACATACAGTACCAGAGATTGGAGACAGAATGAATCCCACACTCACACATAGTATGAGGGACTGAGAGATACAGAATGAATCCCACACTCACACTCAGTACCATAGACTGAGAGATACTGAATGAATCCCACACTCACACACTGTACCAGAGATTGACAGATACAGAATGAATCCCACGCTCACACACAGTACCAGAGACTGACAGATGCAGAATGAATCCCAACTCACAAAGTACCAGTGACTGAGAGATACAGAAAGTAGCAGACTCCCACACACAGTACCAGAGACTGAGATACAGAACAAATCAGATGCTCACACACAGTACCAGAGACTGACATAGACAGAATGTATCAGACACTCACACACAGTACCAGAGATTGAGAGACAGAATGAATCCCACACGCACACATAGTACGAGGGACTGAGAGATGCAGAATGAATCCCACACTCACACTCAGTACCATAGACTGAGAGATACTGAATGAATCCCACACTCACACACAGTACCAGAGACTGACAGATACAGAATGAATCCCACACTCACATACAGTACCAGACACTGACAGCTACAGAATGAATCACACACACACACACAGTACCAGAGATAGAGAGATACAGAATGTATCAGACACTCACACACAGTACCAGAGACTGACAGATACAGAATGAATCCCACACTCACACACAGTACCAGAGACTGACAGATACAGAATGAATCAGACACTCACACACAGTACCAGAGACTGAGTGATACAGAATGAATCCCACAAAGTACCAGAGACTGACATATACATAATGAATCAGACACTCACACACAGTACCAGAGACTCACAGAAACAGAATGAATCCCACACTCACACTCAGTACCAGGGACTGAGAGACACAGAATGACTCCAACACTCACACACAGTACCAGAGACTGACTGATACAGAATGAATCAGACTGTCACACACTGTACCAGAGACTGATAGATACAGAATGAATCCCACACTCGCACACAGTACCAGAGACTGACAGATGCAGAATGAATCAGACACTCACACACAGTACCAGAGACTGAGTGAGACTGAATGAATCCCACACTCACACACAGTACCAGAGACTGACAGATACAGAATGAAGACCACACTCACACACAGTACCAGAGACTGACAGATACAGAATGAAGCCCACACTCACACACAGTACCAGAGACTGACAGATACAGAATGAATCCCACACTCACACACAGTACCAGAGACTGGCAGATGCAGAATGAATCAAACACTCACACACAGTACCAGAGACTGAGAGAGACAGAATGAATCCCACACTCACACACAGTACCACAGACGGAGAGACAGAATGAATCTTACACTCACAAACAGTACCACAGATTGAGAGATACAGCATGAATCTGATTGTCACACACAGTACCACAGACTGACAGATACAGCATGAATCAGACGATCACACACAGTACCAGAGACTGACAGATACAGCATGAATCAGACACTCGCACACAGTACCAGAGACTGACAGATACATAATGAATCAGACACTCACACACAGTACCAGAGACTGGCAGATACAGAATGAATCAGACGCTCACACACAGTACGAGAGACTGGGATATACAGAACGAATCAGACACTCACACACAGTAGCAGAGACTGATAGATACAGAATGAATCAGACACTCACACACAGTACCAGAGACTGAGACACAGAACGAATCTGACACTCTCACACAGTTTGAGAGACTGACAGATACATAATGAATCCCACACTCAAACACCGTACCAGACACTGAGAGATACAGAATGAATCTCACACTCGCACACATTACGAGGGACTGAGAGATACAGAAAGTAGCAGACACCCACACACAGTACCAGAGACTGAGATACAGAACAAATCAGATGCTCACACACAGTACCAGAGACTGACATAGACAGAATGTATCAGACACTAACACACAGTACCAGAGATTGAGAGACAGAATGAATCCCACACGCGCACATAGTACGAGGGACTGAGAGATGCAGAATGAATCCCACACTCACACTCAGTACCATAGACTGAGAGATACTGAATGAATCCCACACTCACACACAGTACCAGAGATTGACAGATACAGAATGAATCCCACACTCACACACAGTACCAGAGACTGACAGATACAGAATGAATCCCACACTCACATACAGTACCAGACACTGACAGCTACAGAATGAATCCCACACACACACACAGTACCAGAGATAGAGAGATACAGAATGTATCAGACACTCACACAAAGTACCAGAGACTGTCAGATACAGAATGAATCAGACGCTCACACACAGCACCAGAGACTGATAGATGCAGAATGAATCAGACACTCACACAAAGTACTCGAGACTAGGATATACAGAATGAATCAGACACTCACACACAGTACCAGAGACTGACAGATACAGAATGAATCAGACACTCACACACAGTACCAGAGACTGACAGATACAGAATGAATCAGACACTCACACACAGTACCAGACACTGACAGCTACAGAATGAATGCCACACACACACAGTACCAGAGATGAGAGATACAGAATGTATCAGACACTCACACACAGTACCAGAGACTGGCAGATACAGAATGAATCAGACGCTCACACACAGTACCAGAGACTGACAGATACAGAATGAATCTCACACTCGGACACGTTACGAGGGACTGAGAGATGCAGAATTAATCCCACACTCACACACAGCACCAGAGACTGACATATACAGAATGAATCAGACACTCACACACAGTACCAGAGACTGACAGATACAGAATGAATCAGACAGTCACACACTGTACCAGACACTGATAGATACAGAATGAATCCCATACTCACACACAGTACCAGAGCCTGACATGTACTGAATGAATCACACACTCACACACAGTACCAGAGACTGACAGATACAGAATGAATCAGACACTCACGCACAGCACCAGAGACTGAAAGATACAAGATGAATTCCACACTCACATACAGTACCAGAGATTGGAGACAGAATGAATCCCACACTCACACATAGTATGAGGGACTGAGAGATACAGAATGAATCCCACACTCACACTCAGTACCATAGACTGAGAGATACTGAATGAATCCCACACTCACACACTGTACCAGAGATTGACAGATACAGAATGAATCCCACGCTCACACACAGTACCAGAGACTGACAGATGCAGAATGAATCCCAACTCACAAAGTACCAGTGACTGAGAGATACAGAAAGTAGCAGACTCCCACACACAGTACCAGAGACTGAGATACAGAACAAATCAGATGCTCACACACAGTACCAGAGACTGACATAGACAGAATGTATCAGACACTAACACACAGTACCAGAGATTGAGAGACAGAATGAATCCCACACGCGCACATAGTACGAGGGACTGAGAGATGCAGAATGAATCCCACACTCACACTCAGTACCATAGACTGAGAGATACTGAATGAATCCCACACTCACACACAGTACCAGAGATTGACAGATACAGAATGAATCCCACACTCACACACAGTACCAGAGACTGACAGATACAGAATGAATCCCACACTCACATACAGTACCAGACACTGACAGCTACAGAATGAATCCCACACACACACACAGTACCAGAGATAGAGAGATACAGAATGTATCAGACACTCACACAAAGTACCAGAGACTGGCAGATACAGAATGAATCAGACGCTCACACACAGTACCAGAGACTGATAGATGCAGAATGAATCAGACACTCACACAAAGTACTCGAGAATAGGATATACAGAATGAATCAGACACTCACACACAGTACCAGAGACTGACAGATACAGAATGAATCAGACACTCACACACAGTACCAGAGACTGACAGATACAGAATGAATCAGACACTCACACACAGTACCAGACACTGACAGCTACAGAATGAATGCCACACACACACAGTACCAGAGATGAGAGATACAGAATGTATCAGACACTCACACACAGTACCAGAGACTGGCAGATACAGAATGAATCAGACGCTCACACACAGTACCAGAGACTGACAGATACAGAATGAATCTCACACTCGGACACGTTACGAGGGACTGAGAGATGCAGAATTAATCCCACACTCACACACAGCACCAGAGACTGACATATACAGAATGAATCAGACACTCACACACAGTACCAGAGACTGACAGATACAGAATGAATCAGACGGTCACACACTGTACCAGACACTGATAGATAAAGAATGAATCCCATACTCACACACAGTACCAGAGCCTGACATGTACTGAATGAATCACACACTCACACACAGTACCAGAGACTGACAGATACAGAATGAATCAGACACTCACGCACAGCACCAGAGACTGAAAGATACAAGATGAATTCCACACTCACATACAGTACCAGAGATTGGAGACAGAATGAATCCCACACTCACACATAGTATGAGGGACTGAGAGATACAGAATGAATCCCACACTCACACTCAGTACCATAGACTGAGAGATACTGAATGAATCCCACACTCACACACTGTACCAGAGATTGACAGATACAGAATGAATCCCACGCTCACACACAGTACCAGAGACTGACAGATGCAGAATGAATCCCAACTCACAAAGTACCAGTGACTGAGAGATACAGAAAGTAGCAGACTCCCACACACAGTACCAGAGACTGAGATACAGAACAAATCAGATGCTCACACACAGTACCAGAGACTGACATAGACAGAATGTATCAGACACTCACACACAGTACCAGAGATTGAGAGACAGAATGAATCCCACACTCACACATAGTACGAGGGACTGAGAGATGCAGAATGAATCCCACACTCACACTCAGTACCATAGACTGAGAGATACTGAATGAATCCCACACTCACACACAGTACCAGAGACTGACAGATACAGAATGAATCCCACACTCACACACAGTACCAGAGACTGACAGATACAGAATGAATCCCACACTCACATACAGTACCAGACACTGACAGCTACAGAATGAATCCCACACACACACACAGTACCAGAGATAGAGAGATACAGAATGTATCAGACACTCACACACAGTACCAGAGACTGGCAGATACAGAATGAATCAGACGCTCACACACAGTACCAGAGACTGATAGATGCAGAATGAATCAGACACTCACACAAAGTACCAGAGATTAGGATATACAGAATGAATCAGACACTCACACACAGTACCAGAGACTGACAGATACAGAATGAATCAGATACTCACACACAGTACCAGACACTGACAGATACAGAATGAATCAGACACTCACACACAGTACCAGACACTGACAGCTACAGAATGAATCCCACACGCACACAGTACCAGAGATAGAGAGATACAGAATGTATCAGACACTCACACACAGTACCAGAGACTGGCAGATACAGAATGAATCAGATGCTCACACACAGTACCAGAGACTGACAGATACAGAATGAATCTCACACTCGCACACGTTACGAGGGACTGAGAGATACAGAATTAAGCCCACACTCACACACAGTACCAGAGACTAACAGAAACAAAATGAATCCCACACTCACACACAGCACCAGAGACTGACATATACAGAATGAATCAGACGGTCACACACTGTACCAGACACTGATAGATAGAGAATGAATCCCACACTCACACAGAGTACCAGAGACTGACATATAAAGAATGAATCAGGCACTCACACACAGTACCAGAGACTGACAGATACAGAATGAATCAGACACTCACACACAGTACCAGAGACTGAGATAGAGAACGAATCAGACACTCACACACAGTACCAGAGACTGACAGATACAGAATGAATCAGACACTCACACACAGTACCAGAGACTGACAGATACAGAATGAATCAGACACTCACTCATAGTACCAGAGACTGAGATACAGAACGAATCAGACACTCACACACAGTACCAGAGACTGACAGATACAGAATGAATCAGACACTCACACACAGTACCAGAGACTGACAGATACAGATTGAATCCCAGACTCACACACAGTACCAGAGGCGGACAGATACAGAATCAATCAGACACTCACACACAGTACCAGAGACTGACATATGCAGAATGAATCAGACACTCACACACAGTACCAGAGACTGACAGATACAGAATGAATCCCACACAGTACCACAGACTGACAGAAACAGAATGAATCAGACACTCACACACAGTACCAGAGACTGACAGATACAGAATGAATCCCACACTCACACACAGTACCAGAGACTGACAGATACAGAATGAATCAGACACTCACACACAGTACCAGAGACTGACAGATACAGAATGAATCCCACACTCACACACAGTACCAGAGACTGACAGATACAGAATGAATCAGACACTCACACACAGTACCAGAGACTGACAGATACAGAATGAATCCCACACAGAACTAGAGACTGACAGATACAGAATGAATCAGACACTCACACACAGTACCAGAGACTGACAGATACAGAATAAATCAGACACTCACACACAGTACCAGAGACTGAGAGATACAGAATGAATCAGACACTCACACACAGTACCAGAGACTGAGTGAGACAGAATGAATCCCACACTCACACACAGTACCAGAGACTGACAGATACAGAATGAAGACCACACTCACACACAGTACCAGAGACTGACAGATACAGAATGAAGCCCACACTCACACACAGTACCAGAGACTGACAGATACAGAATGAATCCCACACTCACACACAGTACCAGAGACTGACAGATGCAGAATGAATCAAACACTCACACACAGTACCAGAGACTGACAGATACAGAATGAATCCCACACAGTACTAGAGACTGACAGATACAGAATGAATCAGACACTCACACACAGTACCAGAGACTGACAGATACAGAATGAATCCCACACTCACACACAGTACCAGAGACTGACAGATACAGAATGAATCAGACACTCACACACAGTACCAGAGACTAACAGATACAGAATGAATCAGACACTCACACACAGTACCAGAGACTGACAGATACAGAATGAATCAGACACTCACACACAGTACCAGAGACTGACAGATACAGAATAAATCAGACACTCACACACAGTACCAGAGACTGACAGATACAGAATGAATCAGACACTCACACACAGTACCAGAGACTGAGTGAGACAGAATGAATCCCACACTCACACACAGTACCAGAGACTGACAGATACAGAATGAAGACCACACTCACACACAGTACCAGAGACTGACAGATACAGAATGAAGACCACACTCACACACAGTACCAGTGACTGACAGATGCAGAATGAATCCCACACTCACACACAGTGCCAGAGACTGACAGATGCAGTATGAATCAGACACTTGCACACAGTGCCAGAGATTGATTGACTCAGAATGAATCCCACACTCCCACACAGTACCAGAGGCTGACAGATACAGAATGTATCAGGCACTCACACACAGTACCAGAGACTGAGAGAGACAGAATGAATCCCACTCTCACACACAGTACCACAGACGGAGAGACAGAATGAATCAAACACTCACGCACAGTACCACAGATTGAGAGATATAGAATGAATCAGATTGTCACACACTGTTCCAGATACTGACAGATACAACATGAATCAGACGATCACACACAGTACCAGAGACTGACATATACATAATGAATCAGACACTCACACACAGTACCAGAGACTGACATATACATAATGAATCAGACACTCACACACAGTACCAGAGACTGAGTGATACAGAATGTGTCCCACACAGTACCAGAGACTGACATATACATAATGAATCAGACACTCACACACAGTACCAGAGACTGAGTAAACAGAATGAATTAGACACTCACACACAGTACCAGAGACTGACAGATACAGAATGAATCCCACACTCACACACAGTACCAGAGACTGACAGATGCAGTATGAATCAGACACTTGCACACAGTGCCAGAGATTGATTGACTCAGAATGAATCCCACACTCAAACACAGTACCAGAGACTGACAGATACAGAATGTATCAGGCACTCACACACAGTACCAGAGACTGAGAGAGACAGAATGAATCAGACACTCACACACATTACCAGAGACTGACAGATACAGATTGAATCCCACACTCACACACAGTACCAGAGACGGACAGATACAGAATGAATCAGACACTCACACACAGTACCAGAGACTGACATAAACAGAATGAATCAGACACTCACACACAGTACCAGAGACTGACAGATACAGAATGAATCCCACACAGTACCAGAGACTGACATATACAGAATGAATCAGACACTCACACACAGTACCAGAGATTAACAGATACAGAATGCATCCCACACTCACACACAGTACCAGAGACTGACAGATACAGAATGAATCAGACACTCACACACAGTACCAGAGACTGACAGATACAGAATGAATCAGACACTCACACACAGTACCAGAGACTGACAGATACAGAATGAATCCCACACAGTACAAGAGACTGACAGATACAGAATGAATCAGACACTCACACACAGTACCAGAGACTGACAGATACAGAATGTATCAGGCACTCACACACAGTACCAGAGACTGAGAGAGACAGAATGAATCCCACACTCACACACAGTACCACAGACGGAGAGACAGAATGAATCAAACACTCACACACAGTACCACAGATTGAGAGATATAGATTGAATCAGATTGTCACACACTGTTCCAGATGCTGTCAGATACAACATGAATCAGACGATCACACACAGTACCAGAGACTAACATATACATAATGAATCGGACACTCACACACAGTACCAGAGACTGACATATACATAATGAATCAGACACTCACACACAGTACCAGAGACTGAGTTATACAGAATGAATTAGACACTCACACACAGTACCAGAGACTGACAGATACAGAATGAATCCCACACTCACACACAGTACCATAGACTGACAGATGCAGTATGAATCAGACACTTGCACACAGTGCCAGAGATTGATTGACTCAGAATGAATCCCACACTCCCACACAGTACCAGAGACTGACAGATACAGCATGTATCAGGCACTCACACACAGTACCAGAGACGGAGAGAGACAGAATGAATCCCACACTCACACACAGCACCACAGACGGAGAGACAGAATGAATCAAACACTCACACACAGTAGCACAGATTGAGAGATACAGAATGAATCAGATTGTCACACACTGTTCCAGATACTGACAGATACAACATGAATCAGACGATCACACACAGTACCAGAGACTGACAGATGCAGAATGTATCCCACACTCACACACTGTACCAGAGACTGACATAGAAAGAATGTATCAGACACTCACACACAGTACCAGAGATTGAGAGACAGAATGAATCCCACACTCACACATAGTACGAGGGACTGAGAGATACAGAATGAATCCCACACTCACACTCAGTACCATAGACTGAGAGATACTGAATGAATCCCACACTCACACACTGTACCACAGACTGAGATACAGAACGAATTAGATGCTCACACACAGTACCAGAGACTGAGATACAGAACGAATCAGATGCTCACACACAGTACCAGAGACTGCGAGATACAGATTGAATCCCACACTCGCACACAGTACCAGAGACTGACAGATACAGAATGAATCAGACACTCACACACAGTACCAGAGACTGACTGATACAGAATGAATCCCACACTCACACACAGTACCAGAGACTGACAGATACAGAATGAATCAGACACTCACACACAGTACCAGAGACTGAGTGATACAGAATGAATCCCACACAGTACCAGAGGCTGACAGATACAGAATGTATCAGGCACTCACACACAGTACCACAGACTGACAGATACAGAATGAATCAGACACTCACACACAGTACCAGAGACTGACAGATACAGAATGAATCCCACACTCACACACAGTGCCAGAGACTGACAGATACAGAATGTATCAGGCACTCACACACAGTACCAGAGACTGAGAGAGACAGAATGAATCCCACACTCCCACACAGTACCAGAGGCTGACAGATACAGAATGTATCAGGCACTCACACACAGTACCAGAGACTGAGAGAGACAGAATGAATCCCACTCTCACACACAGTACCACAGACGGAGAGACAGAATGAATCAAACACTCACACACAGTACCACAGATTGAGAGATATAGAATGAATCAGATTGTCACACACTGTTCCAGATACTGACAGATACAACATGAATCAGACGATCACACACAGTACCAGAGACTGACATATACATAATGAATCAGACACTCACACACAGTACCAGAGACTGACAGATACAGAATAAATCAGACACTCACACACAGTACCAGAGACTGACAGATACAGAATGAATCAGACACTCACACACAGTACCAGAGACTGACAGATACAGAATGAATCAGACACTCACACACAGTACCAGAGACTGACAGATACAGAATGAATGAGACACTCACACACAGTACCAGAGACTGACAGATGCAGTATGAATCAGACACTTGCACACAGTGCCAGAGATTGATTGACTCAGAATGAATCCCACACTCAAACACAGTACCAGAGACTGACAGATACAGAATGTATCAGGCACTCACACACAGTACCAGAGACTGAGAGAGACAGAATGAATCAGACACTCACACACAGTACCAGAGACTGACAGATACAGATTGAATCCCACACTCACACACAGTACCAGAGACGGACAGATACAGAATGAATCAGACACTCACACACAGTACCAGAGACTGACATATACAGAATGTATCAGACACTCACACACAGTACCAGAGACTGACAGATACAGAATGAATCCCACACAGTACCAGAGACTGACATATACAGAATGAATCAGACACTCACACACAGTACCAGAGATTAACAGATACAGAATGCATCCCACACTCACACACAGTACCAGAGACTGACAGATACAGAATGAATCAGACACTCACACACAGTACCAGAGACTGACAGATACAGAATGAATCAGACACTCACACACAGTACAAGAGACTGACAGATACAGAATGAATCCCACACAGTACTAGAGACTGACAGATACAGAATGAATCAGACACTCACACACAGTACCAGAGACTGACAGATACAGAATAAATCAGACACTCACACACAGTACCAGAGATTGACAGATACAGAATGAATCAGACACTCACACACAGTACCAGAGACTGACAGATACACAATGAATCCCACTCTCACACACAGTACCAGAGACTGACAGATACAGAATGAATCCCACACTCACACACAGTACCAGAGACAGACATATACATGATGAATCAGACACTCACACACAGTACCAGAGACTGACAGATACAGAATGAATCAGACACTCACACACAGTACCAGAGACTGACAGATACAGAATGAATCAGACACTCACACACAGTACCAGAGACAGACAGATGCAGAAGGAATCCCACACTCACACACAGTACCAGACACTGACAGCTACAGGAGGAATCCCACACTCACACACAGTACCAGAGACTGACAGATACAGAATGACTCCCACACTCGCACACAGTACCAGAGACTGACAGATACTGAATGAATCAGACACTCACACACAGTACCAGAGACTGACAGTTACAGAGTGAATCCCACACTCACACAAAGTACCAGAGACTGACAGATACAGAATGAATCAGACACTCACACACAGTACCAGAGACTGAGTGATACAGAATGAATCCCACACAGTA
Source organism: Somniosus microcephalus (assembly GCF_052327205.1). Lineage (NCBI taxonomy): Eukaryota > Metazoa > Chordata > Chondrichthyes > Squaliformes > Somniosidae > Somniosus > Somniosus microcephalus. The sequence goes on along the minus strand of NW_028225181.1, from coordinate 8,370,160 downwards.
CCAGAGACTGACATATACATAATGAATCAGACACTCACACACAGTACCAGAGACTGACAGATACAGAATGAATCAGACACTCACACACAGTACCAGAGACTGAGTTATACAGAATGAATTAGACACTCACACACAGTACCAGAGACTGACAGATACAGAATGAATCCCACACTCACACACAGTACCATAGACTGACAGATGCAGTATGAATCAGACACTTGCACACAGTGCCAGAGATTGATTGACTCAGAATGAATCCCACACTCCCACACAGTACCAGAGACTGACAGATACAGAATGTATCAGGCACTCACACACAGTACCAGAGGCTGAGAGAGACAGAATGAATCCCACACTCACACACAGTACCACAGACGGAGAGACAGAATGAATCAAACACTCACACACAGTAGCACAGATTGAGCGATACAGAATGAATCAGATTGTCACACACTGTTCCAGATACTGACAGATACAACATGAATCAGACGATCACACACAGTACCAGAGACTGACAGATACAGAATGTATCCCACACTCATACACTGAACCAGAGAGTGACATAGACAGAATGTATCAGGCACTCACACATAGTACCAGAGATTGAGAGACAGAATGAATCCCACACTCACACATAGTACGAGGGACTGAGAGATACAGAATGAATCCCACACTCACACTCAGTACCATAGACTGAGAGATACAGAATGAATCCCACACTCACACACTGTACCAGAGACTGAGATACAGAACGAATCAGATGCTCACACACAGTACCAGAGACTGAGATACAGAACGAATCAGATGCTCACACACAGTACCAGAGACTGCGAGATACAGATTGAATCCCACACTCGCACACAGTACCAGAGACTGACAGATACAGAATGAATCAGACACTCACACACAGTACCAGAGACTGACTGATACAGAATGAATCCCACACTCACACACATTACCAGAGACTGACAGATACAGAATGAATCAGACACTCACACACAGTACCAGAGACTGAGTGATACAGAATGAATCCCACACAGTACCAGAGACTGACATATACAGAATGAATCAGACACACACACACAGTACCAGAGATTAACAGATACAGAATGCATCCCACACTCACACACAGTACCAGAGACTGACAGATACAGAATGAATCAGACACTCACACACAGTACCAGAGACTGACAGATACAGAATGAATCAGACACTCACACACAGTACCAGAGACTGACAGATACAGAATGAATCCCACACAGTACTAGAGACTGACAGATACAGAATGAATCAGACACTCACACACAGTACCAGAGACTGACAGATACAGAATGTATCAGGCACTCACACACAGTACCAGAGACTGAGAGAGACAGAATGAATCCCACACTCACACACAGTACCACAGACGGAGAGACAGAATGAATCAAACACTCACACACAGTACCACAGATTGAGAGATATAGATTGAATCAGATTGTCACACACTGTTCCAGATGCTGTCAGACACAACATGAATCAGACGATCACACACAGTACCAGAGACTAACATATACATAATGAATCAGACACTCACACACAGTACCAGAGACTGACATATACATAATGAATCAGACACTCACACACAGTACCAGAGACTGAGTTATACAGAATGAATTAGACACTCACACACAGTACCAGAGACTGACAGATACAGAATGAATCCCACACTCACACACAGTACCAGAGACTGACAGATGCAGTATGAATCAGACACTTGCACACAGTGCCAGAGATTGATTGACTCAGAATGAATCCCACACTCCCACAAAGTACCAGAGACTGACAGATACAGCATGTATCAGGCACTCACACACAGTACCAGAGACTGAGAGAGACAGAATGAATCCCACACTCACACACAGTACCACAGACGGAGAGACAGAATGAATCAAACACTCACACACAGTAGCACAGATTGAGAGATACAGAATGAATCAGATTGTCACACACTGTTCCAGATACTGACAGATACAACATGAATCAGACGATCACACACAGTACCAGAGACTGACAGATACAGAATGTATCCCACACACACACACTGTACCAGAGACTGACATAGACAGAATGTATCAGACACTCACACACAGTACCAGAGATTGAGAGACAGAATGAATCCCACACTCACACATAGTATGAGGGACTGAGAGATACAGAATGAATCCCACACTCACACTCAGTACCAAAGACTGAGAGATACTGAATGAATCCCACACTCACACACTGTACCAGAGACTGAGATACAGAACGAATCAGATGCTCACACACAGTACCAGAGACTGAGATACAGAACGAATCAGATGCTCACACACAGTACCAGAGACTGACTGATACAGAATGTATCCCACACTCATACACTGAACCAGAGACTGACATAGACAGAATGTATCAGACACTCACACATAGTACCAGAGATTGAGAAACAGAATGAATCCCACACTCACACATAGTACGAGGGACTGAGAGATACAGAATGAATCCCATACTCACATTCAGTACCATAGACTGAGAGATACTGAATGAATCCCACACTCACACAGTGTACCAGAGACTGAGATACAGAACGAATCAGATGCTCACACACAGTACCAGAGACTGAGATACAGAATGAATCAGATGCTCACACACAGTACCAGAGACTGCGAGATACAGATTGAATCCCACACTCGCACACAGTACCAGAGACTGACAGATACAGAATGAATCAGACACTCACACACAGTACCAGAGACTGACTGATACAGAATGAATCCCACACTCACACACAGTACCAGAGACTGACAGATACAGAATGAATCAGACACTCACACACAGTACCAGAGACTGAGTGATACAGAATGAATCCCACACAGTACCAGAGACTGACATATACATAATGAATCAGACACTCACACACAGCACCAGAGACTGAGTTATACAGAATGAATTACACACTCACACACAGTACCAGAGACTGACAGATACAGAATGAATCCCACACTCACACACAGTGCCAGAGACTGACAGATGCAGTATGAATCAGACACTTGCACACAGTGCCAGAGATTGATTGACTCAGAATGAATCCCACACTCCCACACAGTACCAGAGGCTGACAGATAGAGAATGTATCAGGCACTCACACACAGTACCAGAGACTGAGAGAGACAGAATGAATCAGACACTCACACACAGTACCAGAGACTGACAGAGACAGATTGAATCCCACACTCACACACAGTACCAGAGACGAACAGATACAGAATGAATCAGACACTCACACACAGTACCAGAGACTGACATATACAGAATGAATCAGACACTCACACACAGTACCAGAGACTGACAGATACAGAATGAATCCCACACAGTACCAGAGACTGACATATACAGAATGAATCAGACACTCACACACAGTACCAGAGATTAACAGATACAGAATGAATCCCACACTCACACACAGTACCAGAGACTGACAGATACAGAATGAATCAGGCACTCACACACAGTAGCAGAGACTGACAGATACAGAATGAATCCCACACTCACACACAGTACCAGAGACTGACAGATACAGAATGAATCAGACACTCACACACAGTACCAGAGACTGACAGATACAGAATGAATCCCACACAGTACTAGAGACTGACAGATACAGAATGAATCAGACACTCACACACAGTACCAGAGACTGACAGATACAGAATAAATCAGACACTCACACACAGTACCAGAGACTGACAGATACAGAATGAATCAGACACTCACACACAGTACCAGAGACTGACAGATACACAATGAATCCCACTCTCACACACAGTACCAGAGACTGACAGATACAGAATGAATCCCACACTCACACACAGTACCAGAGACTGACATATACATAATGAATCAGACACTCACACACAGTACCAGAGACTGACAGATACAGAATGAATCAGACACTCACACACAGTACCAGAGACTGACAGATACAGAATGAATCAGACACTCACACACAGTACCAGAGACTGAGTGATACAGAGTGAATCCCACAGAGTACCAGAGACTGACATGTACATAATGAATCAGACACTCACACACAGTACCAGAGACTGACAGATACAGAATGAATCCCACACTCACACACTGTACCAGAGACAGACAGATGCAGAATGAATCAGACACTCACACACAGTACCAGACACTGACAGCTACAGAAGGAATCCCACACTCACACACAGTACCAGAGACTGACAGATACAGAATGAATCAGACACTCACACACAGTACCAGAGACTGAGTGATACAGAGTGAATCCCACACAGTACCAGAGACTGACATGTACATAATGAATCAGACACTCACACACAGTACCAGAGACTGACAGATACAGAATGAATCCCACACTCACACACTGTACCAGAGACAGACAGATGCAGAATGAATCAGACACTCACACACAGTACCAGACACTGACAGCTACAGAAGGAATCCCACACTCACACACAGTACCAGAGACTGACAGATACAGAATGACTCCCATACTCGCACACAGTACCAGAGACTGACAGATACTGAATGAATCAGACACTCACACACAGTACCAGAGACTGACAGATACAGAATGAATCAGACACTCACACACAGTACCAGAGACTGAGTGATACAGAATGAATCCCACACAGTACCAGAGACTGACATATACATAATGAATCAGACACTCACACACAGTACCAGAGACTGACAGATACAGAATGAATCCCACACTCACACACTGTACCAGAGACTGAGTGATACGGAGTGAATCCCACACAGTACCAGAGACTGACATATACATAATGAATTAGACACTCACACACAGTACCAGAGACTGACAGATACAGAATGAATCCCACACTCACACACAGTACCATCGACTGACAGATGCAGTATGAATCAGACACTTGCACACAGTGCCAGAGATTGATTGACCCAGAATGAATCCCACACTCCCACACAGTACCAGAGACTGACAGATACAGAATGTATCAGGCACTCACACACAGTACCAGAGACTGAGAGAGACAGAAGGAATCCCACACTCACACACAGTACTACAGACGGAGAGACAGAATGAATCAAACACTCACACACAGTACCAGAGACTGACAGATACAGAATGAATCAGACACTCACACACAGTACCAGAGACTGACAGATACAGAATGAATCCCACACTCACACACAGTACCATCGACTGACAGATGCAGTATGAATCAGACACTTGCACACAGTGCCAGAGATTGATTGACTCAGAATGAATCCCACACTCCCACACAGTACCAGAGACTGACAGATACAGAATGTATCAGGCACTCACACACAGTACCAGAGACTGAGAGAGACAGAAGGAATCCCACACTCACACACAGTACTACAGACGGAGAGACAGAATGAATCCCACACTCACACACAGTACCAGAGACTGACAGATACAGAATGAATCAGACACTCACACACAGTACCAGAGACTGAGTGATACAGAATGAATCCCACACAGTACCAGAGACTGACATATACATAATGAATCAGACACTCACACACAGTACCAGAGACTGACAGATACAGAATGAATCAGACACTCACACACAGTACCAGAGACTGAGTTATACAGAATGAATTAGACACTCACACACAGTACCAGAGACTGACAGATACAGAATGAATCCCACACTCACACACAGTACCATCGACTGACAGATGCAGTAATAATCAGACACTTGCACACAGTGCCAGAGATTGATTGACTCAGAATGAATCCCACACTCCCACACAGTACCAGAGACTGACAGATACAGAATGTATCAGGCACTCACACACAGTACCAGAGGCTGAGAGAGACAGAATGAATCCCACACTCACACACAGTACCACAGACGGAGAGACAGAATGAATCAAACACTCACACACAGTAGCACAGATTGAGAGATACAGAATGAATCAGATTGTCACACACTGTTCCAGATACTGACAGATACAACATGAATCAGACGATCACACACAGTACCAGAGACTGACAGATACAGAATGTATCCCACACTCATACACTGAACCAGAGACGGACATAGACAGAATGTATCAGACACTCACACATAGTACCAGAGATTGAGAGACAGAATGAATCCCACACTCACACATAGTACGAGGGACTGAGAGATACAGAATGAATCCCACACTCACACTCAGTACCATAGACTGAGAGATACTGAATGAATCCCACACTCACACACTGTACCAGAGACTGAGATACAGAACGAATCAGATGCTCACACACAGTACCAGAGACTGAGATACAGAACGAATCAGATGCTCACACACAGTACCAGAGACTGCGAGATACAGATTGAATCCCACACTCGCACACAGTACCAGAGACTGACAGATACAGAATGAATCAGACACTCACACACAGTACCAGAGACTGACTGATACAGAATGAATCCCACACTCACACACAGTACCAGAGACTGACAGATACAGAATGAATCAGACACTCACACACAGTACCAGAGACTGAGTGATACAGAATGAATCCCACACAGTACCAGAGACTGACATATACATAATGAATCAGACACTCACACACAGCACCAGAGACTGAGTTATACAGAATGAATTACACACTCACACACAGTACCAGAGACTGACAGATACAGAATGAATCCCACACTCACACACAGTGCCAGAGACTGACAGATGCAGTATGAATCAGACACTTGCACACAGTGCCAGAGATTGATTGACTCAGAATGAATCCCACACTCCCACACAGTACCAGAGGCTGACAGATAAAGAATGTATCAGGCACTCACACACAGTACCAGAGACTGAGAGAGACAGAATGAATCCCACACTCACACACAGTACCACAGACGGAGAGACAGAATGAATCAAACACTCACTCACAGTACCACAGATTGAGAGATATAAAATGAATCAGATTGTCACACACTGTTCCAGATACTGACAGATACAACATGAATCAGACGATCACACACAGTACCAGAGACTGACATATACATAATGAATCAGACACTCACACACAGTACCAGAGACTGACAGATACAGAATGAATCAGACACTCACACACAGTACCAGAGACTGACAGATACAGAATGAATCAGACACTCACACACAGTACCAGAGACTGAGTGATACAGAATGTGTCCCATACAGTACCAGAGACTGACATATACATAATGAATCAGACGCTCACACACAGTACCAGAGACTGAGTTATACAGAATGAATTAGACACTCACACACAGTACCAGAGACTGACAGATACAGAATGAATCCCACACTCACACACAGTACCAGAGACTGACAGATGCAGTATGAATCAGACACTTGCACACAGTGCCAGAGATTGATTGACTCAGAATGAATCCCACACTCAAACACAGTACCAGAGACTGACAGATACAGAATGTATCAGGCACTCACACACAGTACCAGAGACAGAGAGAGACAGAATGAATCAGACACTCACACACAGTACCAGAGACTGACAGAGAAAGATTGAATCCCACACTCACACACAGTACCAGAGACGGACAGATACAGAATGAATCAGACACTCACACACAGTACCAGAGACTGACATATACAGAATGAATCAGACACTCACACACAGTACCAGAGACTGACAGATACAGAATGAATCCCACACAGTACCAGAGACTGACAAATACAGAATGAATCAGACACTCACACACAGTACCAGAGATTAACAGATACAGAATGAATCCCACACTCACACACAGTACCAGAGACTGACAGATACAGAATGAATCAGACACTCACACACAGTACCAGAGACTGACAGATACAGAATGAATCCCACACAGTACTAGAGACTGACAGATACAGAATGAATCAGACACTCACACACAGTACCAGAGACTGACAGATACAGAATAAATCAGACACTCACACACAGTACCAGAGACTGACAGATACAGAATGAATCAGACACTCACACACAGTACCAGAGACTGACAGATACACAATGAATCCCACTCTCACACACAGTACCAGAGACTGACAGATACAGAATGAATCCCACACTCACACACAGTACCAGAGACTGACATATACATAATGAATCAGACACTCACACACAGTACCAGAGACTGACAGATACAGAATGAATCAGACACTCACACACAGTACCAGAGACTGACAGATACAGAATGAATCAGACACTCACACACAGTACCAGAGACTGAGTGATACAGAGTGAATCCCACACAGTACCAGAGACTGACATATACATAATGAATCAGACACTCACACACAGTACCAGAGACTGACAGATACAGAATGAATCCCACACTCACACACTGTACCAGAGACAGACAGATGCAGAATGAATCAGACACTCACACACAGTACCAGAGACTGACAGATACAGAATGAATCAGACACTCACACACAGTACCAGACACTGACAGCTACAGAAGGAATCCCACACTCACACACAGTACCAGAGACTGACAGATACAGAATGACTCCCACACTCGCACACAGTACCAGAGACTGACAGATACAGAATGAATCCCACACTCACACACTGTACCAGAGACTGACAGATGCAGTATGAATCAGACACTTGCACACAGTGCCAGAGATTGATTGACTCAGAATGAATCCCACACTCAAACACAGTACCAGAGACTGACAGATACAGAATGAATCCCACACTCACACACAGTACCAGAGACTGACTGATACAGAATGAATCAGACACTCACACACAGTACCAGAGACTGAGTGATACAGAATTAATCCCACACAGTACCAGAGACTGACATATACATAATGAATCAGACACTCACACACAGCACCAGAGACTGAGTTATACAGAATGAATTACACACTCACACACAGTACCAGAGACTGACAGATACAGAATGAATCCCACACTCACACACAGTGCCAGAGACTGACAGATGCAGTATGAATCAGACACTTGCACACAGTGCCAGAGATTGATTGACTCAGAATGAATCCCACACTCCCACACAGTATCAGAGGCTGACAGATACAGAATGTATCAGGCACTCACACACAGTACCAGAGACTGAGAGAGACAGAATGAATCCCACACTCACACACAGTACCACAGACGGAGAGACAGAATGAATCAAACACTCACACACAGTACCACAGATTGAGAGATATAGAATGAATCAGATTGTCACACACTGTTCCAGATACTGACAGATACAACATGAATCAGACGATCACACACAGTACCAGAGACTGACATATACATAATGAATCAGACACTCACACACAGTACCAGAGACTGACATATACATAATGAATCAGACACTCACACACAGTACCAGAGACTGACAGATACAGAATGAATCAGACACTCACACACAGTACCAGAGACTGAGTAATACAGAATGTGTCCCACACAGTACCAGAGACTGACATATACATAATGAATCAGACACTCACACACAGTACCAGAGACTGAGTTATACAGAATGAATTAGACACTCACACACAGTACCAGAGACTGACAGATACAGAATGAATCCCACACTCACACACAGTACCAGAGACTGACAGATGCAGTATGAATCAGACACTTGCACACAGTGCCAGAGATTGATTGACTCAGAATGAATCCCACACTCAAACACAGTACCAGAGACTGACAGATACAGAATGTATCAGGCACTCACACACAGTACCAGAGACTGAGAGAGACAGAATGAATCAGACACTCACACACAGTACCAGAGACTGACAGATACAGTTTGAATCCCACACTCACACACAGTACCAGAGACGGACAGATACAGAATGAATCAGACACTCACACACAGTACCAGAGACTGACATATACAGAATGAATCAGACACTCACACACAGTACCAGAGACTGACAGATACAGAATGAATCCCACACAGTACCAGAGACTGACATATAAAGAATGAATCCCACACTCACACACAGTACCAGAGACTGACAGATACAGAATGAATCAGACACTCACACACAGTACCAGAGACTGACAGATACAGAATGAATCAGACACTCACACACAGTACCAGAGACTGACAGATACAGAATAAATCAGACACTCACACACAGTACCAGAGACTGACAGATACAGAATGAATCAGACACTCACACACAGTACCAGAGACTGACAGATACACAATGAATCCCACTCTCACACACAGTACCAGAGACTGACAGATACAGAATGAATCCCACACTCACACACAGTACCAGAGACTGACATATACATAATGAATCAGACACTCACACACAGTACCAGAGACTGACAGATACAGAATGAATCAGACACTCACACACAGTACCAGAGACTGACAGATACAGAATGAATCAGACACTCACACACAGTACCAGAGACTGAGTGATACAGAGTGAATCCCACACAGTACCAGAGACTGACATGTACATAATGAATCAGACACTCACACACAGTACCAGAGACTGACAGATACAGAATGAATCCCACACTCACACACTGTACCAGAGACAGACAGATGCAGAATGAATCAGACACTCACACACAGTACCAGACACTGACAGCTACAGAAGGAATCCCACACTCACACACAGTACCAGAGACTGACAGATACAGAATGACTCCCATACTCGCACACAGTACCAGAGACTGACAGATACTGAGTGAATCAGACACTCACACACAGTACCAGAGACTGACAGATACAGAATGAATCAGACACTCACACACAGTACCAGAGACTGAGTGATACAGAATGAATCCCACACAGTACCAGAGACTGACATATACATAATGAATCAGACACTCACACACAGTACCAGAGACTGACAGATACAGAATGAATCAGACACTTGCACACAGTGCCAGAGATTGATTGACTCAGAATGAATCCCACACTCAAACACAGTACCAGAGATTGACAGATACAGAATGTATCAGGCACTCACACACAGTACCAGAGACTGAGAGAGACAGAATGAATCAGACACTCACACACAGTACCAGAGACTGACAGATACAGATTGAATCCCACACTCACACACAGTACCAGAGACGGAGAGATACAGAATGAATCAGACACTCACACACCGTACCAGACACTGACAGCTACAGAAGGAATCCCACACTCACACACAGTACCAGAGACTGATAGATACAGAATGAATCAGACACTCACACACAGTACCAGAGACTGACTGATACAGAATGAATCCCACACTCACACACAGTACCAGAGACTGACAGATACAGAATGAATCAGACACTCACACACAGTACCAGAGACTGAGTGATACAGAATGAATCCCACACAGTACCAGAGACTGACATATACATAATGAATCAGACACTCACACACAGCACCAGAGACTGACAGATACAGAATGAATCAGACACTCACACACAGTACCAGAGACTGAGTTATACAGAATGAATTAGACACTCACACACAGTACCAGAGACTGACAGATACAGAATGAATCAGACACTCACACACAGTACCATCGACTGACAGATGCAGTATGAATCAGACACTCACACACAGTGCCAGAGACTGACAGATGCAGTATGAATCAGACACTTGCACACAGTGCCAGAGATTGATTGACTCAGAATGAATCCCACACTCCCACACAGTACCAGAGACTGACAGATACAGAATGTATCAGGCACTCACACACAGTACCAGAGGCTGAGAGAGACAGAATGAATCCCACACTCACACACAGTACCACAGACGGAGAGACAGAATGAATCAAACACTCACACACAGTAGCACAGATTGAGAGATACAGAATGAATCAGATTGTCACACACTGTTCCAGATACTGACAGATACAACATGAATCAGACGATCACACACAGTACCAGAGACTGACAGATACAGAATGTATCCCACACTCATACACTGAACCAGAGACTGACATAGACAGAATGTATCAGACACTCACACATAGTACCAGAGATTGAGAGACAGAATGAATCCCACACTCACACATAGTACGAGGGACTGAGAGATACAGAATGAATCCCACACTCACACTCAGTACCATAGACTGAGAGATACTGAATGAATCCCACACTCACACACTGTACCAGAGACTGAGATACAGAACGAATCAGATGCTCACACACAGTACCAGAGACTGAGATACAGAACGAATCACATGCTCACACACAGTACCAGAGACTGCGAGATACAGATTGAATCCCACACTCGCACACAGTACCAGAGACTGACAGATACAGAATGAATCAGACACTCACACACAGTACCAGAGACTGACTGATACAGAATGAATCCCACACTCACACACAGTACCAGAGACTGACAGATACAGAATGAATCAGACACTCACACACAGTACCAGAGACTGAGTGATACAGAATGAATCCCACACAGTACCAGAGACTGACATATACATAATGAATCAGACACTCACACACAGCACCAGAGACTGAGTTATACAGAATGAATTACACACTCACACACAGTACCAGAGACTGACAGATACAGAATGAATCCCACACTCACACACAGTGCCAGAGACTGACAGATGCAGTATGAATCAGACACTTGCACACAGTGCCAGAGATTGATTGACTCAGAATGAATCCCACACTCCCACACAGTACCAGAGGCTGACAGATACAGAATGTATCAGGCACTCACACACAGTACCAGAGACTGAGAGAGACAGAATGAATCCCACACTCACACACAGTACCACAGACGGAGAGACAGAATGAATCAAACACTCACACACAGTACCACAGATTGAGAGATATAGAATGAATCAGATTGTCACACACTGTTCCAGATACTGACAGATACAACATGAATCAGACGATCACACACAGTACCAGAGACTGACATATACATAATGAATCAGACACTCACACACAGTACCAGAGACTGACATATACATAATGAATCAGACACTCACACACAGGACCAGAGACTGACAGATACAGAATGAATCAGACACTCACACACAGTACCAGAGACTGAGTGATACAGAATGTGTCCCACACAGTACCAGAGACTGACATATACATAATGAATCAGACACTCACACACAGTACCAGAGACTGAGTTATACAGAATGAATTAGACACTCACACACAGTACCAGAGACTGACAGATACAGAATGAATCCCACACTCACACACAGTACCAGAGACTGACAGATGCAGTCTGAATCAGACACTTGCACACAGTGCCAGAGATTGATTGACTCAGAATGAATCCCACACTCAAACACAGTACCAGAGACTGACAGATACAGAATGTATCAGGCACTCACACACAGTACCAGAGACTGAGAGAGACAGAATGAATCAGACACTCACACACAGTACCAGAGACTGACAGATACAGTTTGAATCCCACACTCACACACAGTACCAGAGACGGACAGATACAGAATGAATCAGACACTCACACACAGTACCAGAGACTGACATATACAGAATGTATCAGACACTCACACACAGTACCAGAGACTGACAGATACAGAATGAATCCCACACAGTACCAGAGACTGACATATAAAGAATGAATCCCACACTCACACACAGTACCAGAGACTGACAGATACAGAATGAATCAGACACTCACACACAGTACCAGAGGCTGACAGATACAGAATGAATCAGACACTCACACACAGTACCAGAGACTGACAGATACAGAATGAATCCCACACAGTACTAGAGACTGACAGATACAGAATGAATCAGACACTCACACACAGTACCAGAGACTGACAGATACAGAATAAATCAGACACTCACACACAGTACCAGAGACTGACAGATACAGAATGAATCAGACACTCACACACAGTACCAGAGACTGACAGATACACAATGAATCCCACTCTCACACACAGTACCAGAGACTGACAGATACAGAATGAATCCCACTCTCACACACAGTACCAGAGACTGACATATACATCATGAATCAGACACTCACACACAGTACCAGAGACTGACAGATACAGAATGAATCAGACACTCACACACAGTACCAGAGACTGACAGATACAGAATGAATCAGACACTCACACATAGTACCAGAGACTGAGTGATACAGAGTGAATCCCACACAGTACCAGAGACTGACATATACATAATGAATCAGACACTCACACACAGTACCAGAGACTGACAGATACAGAATGAATCCCACACTCACACACTGAACCAGAGACAGACAGATACAGAATGAATCAGACACTCACACACAGTACCAGACACTGACAGCTACAGAAGGAATCCCACACTCACACACAGTACCAGAGACCGACAGATACAGAATGACTCCCACACTCGCACACAGTACCAGAGACTGACAGATACTGAATGAATCAGACACTCACACACAGTACCAGAGACTGACAGTTACAGAGTGAATCCCACACTCACACAAAGTACCAGAGACTGACAGATACAGAATGAATCAGACACTCACACACAGTACCAGAGACTGACAGATACAGAACGTATCCCACACTCACACACAGTACCAGAGACTGACAGATACAGAATGAATCAGACACTCACACACAGTACCAGAGACTGACAGATACAGAATGAATCAGACACTCACACACAGTACCAGAGACTGAGTGATACAGAGTGAATCCCACACAGTACCAGAGACTGACATGTACATAATGAATCAGACACTCACACACAGTACCAGAGACTGACAGATACAGAATGAATCCCACACTCACACACTGTACCAGAGACAGACAGATGCAGAATGAATCAGACACTCACACACAGTACCAGACACTGACAGCTACAGAAGGAATCCCACACTCACACACAGTACCAGAGACTGACAGATACAGAATGACTCCCATACTCGCACACAGTACCAGAGACTGACAGATACTGAATGAATCAGACACTCACACACAGTACCAAAGACTGACAGATACAGAATGAATCAGACACTCACACACAGTACCAGAGACTGACAGATGCAGTATGAATGAGACACTTGCACACAGTGCCAGAGATTGATTGACTCAGAATGAATCCCACACTTCCACACAGTACCAGAGACTGACAGATACAGAATGAATCAGACGGTCACACACTGTACCAGACACTGATAGATACAGAATGAATCCCACACTCACACACAGTACCAGAGACTGACATATACAGAATGACTCAGACACTCACACACAGTGCCAGAGACTGACAGATACAGAATGAATCAGACGGTCACACAGAGTACCAGAGACTGACAGATACAGAATGAATCAGACACTCACACACAGTACCAGAGATTGAGAGACAGAATGAATCCCACACACACACATAGTACGAGGGACTGAGAGATACAGAATGAATCCCACACTCACACTCAGTACCATAGACTGAGAGATACTGAATGAATCCCACACTCACACACAGTACCAGAGACTGACAGATACAGAATGAATCCCACACTCACACAAAGTACCAGAGACTGACAGATACAGGACGAATCAGACGATCACACACAGTACCAGAGACTGACGATGAATCAGACGATCACACACAGTACCAGAGACTGACACATACAGAATGAATCTCACACTCACACACAGTACCAGAGACTGACAGATACAGAACGTATCCCACACTCACACATTGTACCAGAGACTGACAGATACAGAATGAATCCCACACTCACACACAGTACCAGAGACTGAGAGATACAGAATGTATTGGACACTCACACACAGTACCAGAGACTGAGATACAGAATGAATCAGACACTCACACACAGTACCAGAGACTCACAGAAACAGAATGAATCCCACACTCACACTCAGTACCAGGGACTGAGAGACACAGAATGATTCCCACACTCACACACAGTACCAGAGACTGACTGATACAGAATGAATCAGACTGTCACACACTGTACCAGAAACTGATAGATACAGAATGAATCCCACACTCGCACACAGTACCAGAGACTGACAGATACAGAATGAATCAGACACTCACACACAGTACCAGAGACTGAGTGAGACAGAATGAATCCCATACTCACACACAGTACCAGAGACTGACAGATACAGAATGAAGACCACACTCACACACAGTACCAGAGACTGACAGATACAGAATGAAGCCCACACTCACACACAGTACCAGAGACTGACAGATGCAGAATGAATCAAACACTCACACACAGTACCAGAGACTGAGAGAGACAGAATGAATCCCACACTCACACACAGTACCACAGACGGAGAGACAGAATGAATCTTACACTCACAAACAGTACCACAGATTGAGAGATACAGCATGAATCTGATTGTCACACACTGTACCAGACACTGACAGATACAGCATGAATCAGACATTCACACACAGTACCAGAGACTGACAGACACAGGATGAATCAGACGATCACACACAGTACCAGAGACTGACAGATACAGCATGAATCAGACATTCACACACAGTACCAGAGACTGAGAGCTACAGAATGAATCAGACGCTCACACACAGTACCAGAGCCTGACAGATGCAGAATGAATCAGACACTCGCACACAGTACCAGAGACTGACAGATACATAATGAATCAGACACTCACACACAGTACCAGAGATTGGCAGATACAGAATGAATCAGACGCTCACACACATTACGAGAGGCTAGGATATACAGAACGAATCAGACACTCACACACAGTACCAGAGATGGACAGATACAGAATGAATCAGACACTCACACACAGTACCAGAGACTGAGACACAGAACGAATCTGACACTCTCACACAGTTTGAGAGACTGACAGATACATAATGAATCCCACACTCAAACACCGTACCAGACACTGAGAGATACAGAATGAATCTCACACTCGCACACATTACGAGGGACTGAGAGATACAGAATTAATCCCACACTCACACACAGTACCAGAGACTGGCAGATACAGAATGAATCAGATGCTCACACACAGTACCAGAGACTGAGAGATACAGATTGAATCCCACACTCGCACACAGTACCAGAGACTGACATATGCAGAATGAATCAGACACTCACACACAGTACCAGAGACTGACAGATACAGAATGAATCTCACACTCGCACACAGTACCAGAGACTGACATATGCAGAATGAATCAGACACTCACACACAGTACCAGAGACTGACAGATACTGAATGAATCAGACACTCACACACAGTACCAGAGACTGACAGATACAGAATGAATCAGACACTCACACACAGTACCAGAGACTGTCAGATACAGAATGAATCAGACGGTCACACACTGTACCAGACACTGATAGATACAGAATGAATCCCACACTCACACACAGTACCAGAGACTGACATATGCAGAATGAATCACACACTCACACACAGTACCAGAGACTGACAGATACAGAATGAATCAGACACTCACACACAGTACCAGAGACTGACAGATACAGAATGAATCCCACACTCACACATAGTACGAGGGACTGAGAGATACTGAATGAATCCCACACTCACACTCAGTACCATAGACTGAGAGATACTGAATGAATCCCACACTCACACACTGTACCAGAGACTGACAGATACAGAATGAATCCCACACTCACACACAGTACCAGAGAATGACAGATACAGAATGAATCCCACACTCACACACAGTACCAGAGACCGACAGATACAGAATGACTCCCACACTCGCACACAGTACCAGAGACTGACAGATACTGAATGAATCAGACACTCACACACAGTACCAGAGACTGACAGTTACAGAGTGAATCCCACACTCACGCAAAGTACCAGAGACTGACAGTTACAGGATGAATCAGACGATCACACACAGTACCAGAGACTGACAGACACAGGATGAATCAGACAATCACACACAGTACCAGAGACTGACACATGCAGAATGAATCTCACACTCACACCCAGTACCAGAGACTGACAGATACAGAACGTATCCCACACTCACACACTGTACCAGAGTCTGAGAGATACAGAATGTATTGGACACTCACACACAGTACCAGAGACTGAGATACAGAATGAATCAGACACTCACACACAGTACCAGAGACTGACAGAAACAGAATGAATCCCACACTCACACTCAGTACAAGGGATTGAGAGATAGAATGAATCCCACACTCACACATAGTACGAGGGACTGAGAGATGCAGAATGAATGCCACACTCACACTCAGTACCATAGACTGAGAGATACTGAATGAATCCCACACTCACACACAGTACCAGAGACTGACAGATACAGAATGAATCCCACACTCACACACAGTACCAGAGACTGACAGATGCAGAATGAATCAGACACTCGCCCACAGTACCAGAGACTGACAGATACAGAATGAAGCCCACACTCACACACAGTACGAGAGACTGACAGATACAGAATGAATCCCACACTCACACACAGTACCACAGATGGAGAGACAGAATGAATCTTACACTCACAAACAGTACCACAGTTTGAGAGATACAGCATGAATCTCATTGTCACACACTGTACCAGACACTGACAGATACAGCATGAATCAGACATTCACACACAGTACCAGAGACTGACAGACACAGGATGAATCAGACGATCACACACAGTACCAGAGACTGACAGATACAGCATGAATCAGACATTCACACACAGTACCAGAGACTGAGAGATGCAGAATGAATCAGACACTCACACACAGTGCCAGAGACTGACAGATACAGAATGAATCCCACACTCACACACAGTACCAGAGACTGACAGATACAGATTGAATCCCATACTCACACACAGTACCAGAGACTGACAGATACAGAATGTATCAGACACTCACACACAGTGCCAGAGACTGAGAGAGACAGAATGAATCCCACACTCACACACAGTACCAGAGACTGGCAGAAACAGAATGAATCAGACGCTCACACACAGTACCAGAGACTGACAGATACAGAATGTGTCAGACACTCACACACAGTGCCAGAGACTGAGAGAGACAGAATGAATGCCACACTCACACACAGTACCAGAGACTGACAGATAGAGAATGAATCAGACACTCACACACAGTGCCAGACACTGACAGCTACAGAATGAATCCCACACTCACACACAGTACCAGAGACTGACAGATACAGAATGACTCCCACACTCACACACTGTACCAGAGACTGACAGATACTGAATGAATCAGACACTCACACACAGTACCACAGACGTAGAGACAGAATGAATCTTACACTCACAAACAGTACCACAGATTGAGAGATACAGCATGAATCAGATTGTCACACACTGTACCAGACACTGACAGATACGGCATGAATCATACGATCACACACAGTACCAGAGAGTGACAGTTACAGAATGAATCCCACGCTCACACACAGTACCAGAGACTGAGAGCTACAGAATGAATCAGACGCTCACACACAGTACCAGAGACTGACAGATGCAGAATGAATCAGACACTCACACACATTACCAGAGACTAGGATATACAGAATGAATCAGATACTCACACAGAGAACCAGAGACTGACAGATACAGAATGAATCAGACACTCACACACAGTACCAGAGACTGACAGATACAGAATGAATCCCAAACTCACACACTGTACCAGTGATTGACAGATACAGAATGAATCAGACACTCACATACAGTGCCTGACACTGACAGCTACAGAATGAATCCCACACTCACACACAGTACCAGAGACTGACAGATACAGAATGACTCCCACACTCGCACACTGTACCAGAGACTGACAGATACTGAATGAATCAGACACTCACACACAGTACCAGAGACTGACAGTTACAGAGTGAATCCCACACTCACACAAAGTACCAGAGACTGACAGATACAGGATGAATCAGACGATCACACACAGTACCAGAGACTGACGATGAATCAGACGATCACACACAGTACCAGAGACTGACACATACAGAATGAATCTCACACTCACACACAGTACCAGAGACTGACAGATACAGAACGTATCCCACACTCACACATTGTACCAGAGACTGACAGATACAGAATGAATCCCACACTCACACACAGTACCAGAGACTGAGAGATACAGAATGTATTGGACACTCACACACAGTACCAGAGACTGAGATACAGAATGAATCAGACACTCACACACAGTACCAGAGACTCACGGAAACAGAATGAATCCCACACTCACACTCAGTACCAGGGACTGAGAGACACAGAATGACTCCCACACTCAGACACAGTACCAGAGACTGACTGATACAGAATGAATCAGACTGTCACACACTGTACCAGAGACTGATAGATACAGAATGAATCCCACACTCGCACACAGTACCAGAGACTGACAGATACAGAATGAATCAGACACTCACACACAGTACCAGAGACTGAGTGATACAGAATGAATCCCACACAGTAGCAGAGACTGACATATACATAATGAATCAGACACTCACACACAGTACCAGAGACTGAGTTATACAGAATGAATTAGACACTCACACACAGTACCAGAGACTGACAGATACAGAATGAATCCCACACTCACACACAGTACCAGAGACTAACAGATGCAGTATGAATCAGACACTTGCACACAGTGCCAGAGATTGATTGACTCAGAATGAATCCCACACTCCCACACAGTACCAGAGACGGACAGATACAGAATGTATCAGGCACTCACACACAGTACCAGAGACTGAGAGAGACAGAATGAATCCCACACTCACACACAGTACCACAGACGGAGAGACAGAATGAATCAAACACTCACACACAGTACCACAGATTGAGAGATATAGAATGAATCAGATTGTCACACACAGTACCAGAGACTGACAGATACAGAATGAATCCCACACTCACACACTGTACCAGAGATAGACAGTTACAGAATGAATCAGACACTCACACACAGTACCAGACACTGACAGCTACAGAATGAATCCCACACTCACACACAGTACCAGAGACTGACAGATACAGAATGACTCCCACACTCGCACACAGTACCAGAGACTGACAGATACTGAATGAATCAGACACACACACACAGTACCAGAGACTGACAGTTACAGAGTGAATCCCACACTCACGCAAAGTACCAGAGACTGACAGTTACAGGATGAATCAGACGATCACACACAGTACCAGAGACTGACAGACACAGGATGAATCAGACAATCACACACAGTACCAGAGACTGACACATACAGAATGAATCTCACACTCACACCCAGTACCAGAGACTGACAGATACAGAACGTATCCCACACTCACACACTGTACCAGAGACTGAGAGATACAGAATGTATTGGACACTCACACACAGTACCAGAGACTGAGATACAGAATGAATCAGACACTCACACACAGTACCAGAGACTGACAGATACAGAACGTATCCCACACTCACACACTGTACCAGAGACTGAGAGATACAGAATGTATTGGACACTCGCACACAGTACCAGAGACTGAGATACAGAATGAATCAGACACTCACACACAGTACCAGAGACTGACAGATGCAGAATGAATCAGACACTCGCCCACAGTACCAGAGGCTGATAGATACAGAATGAAGCCCACACTCACACACAGTACGAGAGACTGACAGGTACAGAATGAATCCCACACTCACTCACAGTACCAGAGGCTGACAGATACAGAATGAAGCCCACACTCACAAACAGTACCAGAGACTGACAGATACAGAATGAATCCCACACTCACACTCAGTACAAGGGATTGAGAGATAGAATGAATCCCACACTCACACATAATACGAGGGATTGAGAGATGCAGAATGAATCCCACACTCACACTCAGTACCATAGACTGAGAGATACTGAATGAATCCCACACTCACACACAGTACCAGAGACTGACAGATACAGAATGAATCCCACACTCACACACAGTACCAGAGACTGACAGATGCAGAATGAATCAGACACTCGCCCACAGTACCAGAGACTGATAGATACAGAATGAAGCCCACACTCACACACAGTACGAGAGACTGACAGGTACAGAATGAATCCCACACTCACTCACAGTACCAGAGGCTGACAGATACAGAATGAAGCCCACACTCACAAACAGTACCAGAGACTGACAGATACAGAATGAATCCCACACTCACACACAGTACCAGAGACTCACAGATGCAGAATGAATCAGACACACACACACAGTACCAGAGACTGAGAGAGACAGAATGAATCCCACACTCACACACAGTACCACAGATGGAGAGACAGAATGAATCTTACACTCACAAACAGTACCACAGATTGAGAGATACAGCATGAATCTCATTGTCACACACTGTACCAGACACTGACAGATACAGCATGAATCAGACATTCACACACAGTACCAGAGACTGACAGACACAGGATGAATCAGACGATCACACACAGTACCAGAGACTGACAGATACAGCGTGAATCAGACATTCACACACAGTACCAGAGACTGAGATATGCAGAATGAATCAGACACTCACACACAGTGCCAGAGACTGACAGATACAGAATGAATCCCACACTCACACACAGTACCAGAGACTGACAGATACAGATTGAATCCCATACTCACACACAGTACCAGAGACTGACAGATAGAGAATGAATCAGACACTCACACACAGTGCCAGACACTGACAGCTACAGAATGAATCCCACACTCACACACAGTACCAGAGACTGACAGATACAGAATGACTCCCACGCTCACACACTGTACCAGAGACTGACAGATACTGAATGAATCAGACACTCACACACAGTACCACAGACGGAGAGACAGAATGAATCTTACACTCACAAACAGTACCACAGATTGAGAGATACAGCATGAATCAGATTGTCACACACTGTACCAGACACTGACAGATACAGCATGAATCAGACATTCACACACAGTACCAGAGAGTGACAGACACAGGATGAATCATACGATCACACACAGTACCAGAGACTGACAGATACATAATGAATCCCACGCTCACACACAGTACCAGAGACTGAGAGCTACAGAATGAATCAGACGATCACACACAGTACCAGAGACTGACGATGAATCAGACGATCACACACAGTACCAGAGACTGACACATACAGAATGAATCTCACACTCACACACAGTACCAGAGACTGACAGATACAGAACGTATCCCACACTCACACATTGTACCAGAGACTGACAGATACAGAATGAATCCCACACTCACACACAGTACCAGAGACTGAGAGATACAGAATGTATTGGACACTCACACACAGTACCAGAGACTGAGATACAGAATGAATCAGACACTCACACACAGTACCAGAGACTCACGGAAACAGAATGAATCCCACACTCACACTCAGTACCAGGGACTGAGAGACACAGAATGACTCCCACACTCAGACACAGTACCAGAGACTGACTGATACAGAATGAATCAGACTGTCACACACTGTACCAGAGACTGATAGATACAGAATGAATCCCACACTCGCACACAGTACCAGAGACTGACAGATACAGAATGAATCAGACACTCACACGCAGTACCAGAGACTGAGTGATACAGAATGAATCCCACACAGTAGCAGAGACTGACATATACATAATGAATCAGACACTCACACACAGTACCAGAGACTGAGTTATACAGAATGAATTAGACACTCACACACAGTACCAGAGACTGACAGATACAGAATGAATCCCACACTCACACACAGTACCAGAGACTAACAGATGCAGTATGAATCAGACACTTGCACACAGTGCCAGAGATTGATTGACTCAGAATGAATCCCACACTCCCACACAGTACCAGAGACGGACAGATACAGAATGTATCAGGCACTCACACACAGTACCAGAGACTGAGAGAGACAGAATGAATCCCACACTCACACACAGTACCACAGACGGAGAGACAGAATGAATCAAACACTCACACACAGTACCACAGATTGAGAGATATAGAATGAATCAGATTGTCACACACAGTACCAGAGACTGACAGATACAGAATGAATCCCACACTCACACACTGTACCAGAGATAGACAGTTACAGAATGAATCAGACACTCACACACAGTACCAGACACTGACAGCTACAGAATGAATCCCACACTCACACACAGTACCAGAGGCTGACAGATACAGAATGACTCCCACACTCGCACACAGTACCAGAGACTGACAGATACTGAATGAATCAGACACTCACACACAGTACCAGAGACTGACAGTTACAGAGTGAATCCCACACTCACGCAAAGTACCAGAGACTGACAGTTACAGGATGAATCAGACGATCACACACAGTACCAGAGACTGACAGACACAGGATGAATCAGACAATCACACACAGTACCAGAGACTGACACATACAGAATGAATCTCACACTCACACCCAGTACCAGAGACTGACAGATACAGAACGTATCCCACACTCACACACTGTACCAGAGACTGAGAGATACAGAATGTATTGGACACTCACACACAGTACCAGAGACTGAGATACAGAATGAATCAGACACTCACACACAGTACCAGAGACTGACAGATACAGAACGTATCCCACACTCACACACTGTACCAGAGACTGAGAGATACAGAATGTATTGGACACTCGCACACAGTACCAGAGACTGAGATACAGAATGAATCAGACACTCACACACAGTACCAGAGACTGACAGATGCAGAATGAATCAGACACTCGCCCACAGTACCAGAGACTGATAGATACAGAATGAAGCCCACACTCACACACAGTACGAGAGACTGACAGGTACAGAATGAATCCCACACTCACTCACAGTACCAGAGGCTGACAGATACAGAATGAAGCCCACACTCACAAACAGTACCAGAGACTGACAGATACAGAATGAATCCCACACTCACACTCAGTACAAGGGATTGAGAGATAGAATGAATCCCACACTCACACATAATACGAGGGATTGAGAGATGCAGAATGAATCCCACACTCACACTCAGTACCATAGACTGAGAGATACTGAATGAATCCCACACTCACACACAGTACCAGAGACTGACAGATACAGAATGAATCCCACACTCACACACAGTACCAGAGACTGACAGATGCAGAATGAATCAGACACTCGCCCACAGTACCAGAGACTGATAGATACAGAATGAAGCCCACACTCACACACAGTACGAGAGACTGACAGGTACAGAATGAATCCCACACTCACTCACAGTACCAGAGGCTGACAGATACAGAATGAAGCCCACACTCACAAACAGTACCAGAGACTGACAGATACAGAATGAATCCCACACTCACACACAGTACCAGAGACTCACAGATGCAGAATGAATCAGACACACACACACAGTACCAGAGACTGAGAGAGACAGAATGAATCCCACACTCACACACAGTACCACAGATGGAGAGACAGAATGAATCTTACACTCACAAACAGTACCACAGATTGAGAGATACAGCATGAATCTCATTGTCACACACTGTACCAGACACTGACAGATACAGCATGAATCAGACATTCACACACAGTACCAGAGACTGACAGACACAGGATGAATCAGACGATCACACACAGTACCAGAGACTGACAGATACAGCGTGAATCAGACATTCACACACAGTACCAGAGACTGAGATATGCAGAATGAATCAGACACTCACACACAGTGCCAGAGACTGACAGATACAGAATGAATCCCACACTCACACACAGTACCAGAGACTGACAGATACAGATTGAATCCCATACTCACACACAGTACCAGAGACTGACAGATAGAGAATGAATCAGACACTCACACACAGTGCCAGACACTGACAGCTACAGAATGAATCCCACACTCACACACAGTACCAGAGACTGACAGATACAGAATGACTCCCACACTCACACACTGTACCAGAGACTGACAGATACTGAATGAATCAGACACTCACACACAGTACCACAGACGGAGAGACAGAATGAATCTTACACTCACAAACAGTACCACAGATTGAGAGATACAGCATGAATCAGATTGTCACACACTGTACCAGACACTGACAGATACAGCATGAATCAGACATTCACACACAGTACCAGAGAGTGACAGACACAGGATGAATCATACGATCACACACAGTACCAGAGACTGACAGATACATAATGAATCCCACGCTCACACACAGTACCAGAGACTGAGAGCTACAGAATGAATCAGACGCTCACACACAGTACCAGAGACTGACAGATGCAGAATGAATCAGACACTCACATACATTACCAGAGACTAGGATATACAGAATGAATCAGACACTCACACACATAACCAGAGACTGACAGATACAGAATGAATCAGACACTCAGACACATTACCAGAGACTGACAGATACAGAATGAATCCCAAACTCACACACTGTACCAGAGATTGACAGATACAGAATGAATCAGACACTCACATACAGTGCCCGACACTGACAGCTACAGAATGAATCCCACACTCACACACAGTACCAGAGACTGACAGATACAGAATGACTCCCACACTCGCACACTGTACCAGAGACTGACAGATACTGAATGAATCAGACACTCACACACAGTACCAGAGACTGACAGTTACAGAGTGAATCCCGCACTCACACAAAGTACCAGAGACTGACAGATACAGGATGAATCAGACGATCACACACAGTACCAGAGACTGACGATGAATCAGACGATCACACACAGTACCAGAGACTGACACATACAGAATGAATCTCACACTCACACACAGTACCAGAGACTGACAGATACAGAACGTATCCCACACTCACACATTGTACCAGAGACTGACAGATACAGAATGAATCCCACACTCACACACAGTACCAGAGACTGAGAGATACAGAATGTATTGGACACTCACACACAGTACCAGAGACTGAGATACAGAATGAATCAGACACTCACACACAGTACCAGAGACTCACAGAAACAGAATGAATCCCACACTCACACTCATTACCAGCGACTGTGAGACACAGAATGACTCCCACACTCACACACAGTACCAGAGACTGACTGATACAGAATGAATCAGACTGTCACACACTGTACCAGAGACTGATAGATACAGAATGAATCCCACACTCACACACAGTACCAGAGACTGACAGATACAGAATGAATCAGACACTCACACACAGTACCAGAGACTGAGTGAGACAGAATGAATCCCATACTCACACACAGTACCAGAGACTGACAGATACAGAATGAAGACCACACTCACACACAGTACCAGAGACTGACAGATACAGAATGAAGCCCACACTCACAAACAGTACCAGAGACTGACAGATACAGAATGAATCCCACACTCACACACAGTACCAGAGACTGACAGATGCAGAATGAATCAAACGCTCACACACAGTACCAGAGACTGAGAGAGACAGAATGAATCCCACACTCACACACAGTACCACAGACGGAGAGACAGAATGAATCATACACTCACAAACAGTACCACAGATTGAGAGATACAGCATGAATCTGATTGACACACACTGTACCAGACACTGACAGATACAGCATGAATCAGACATTCACACACAGTACCAGAGACTGACAGACACAGGATGAATCAGACGATCACACACAGTACCAGAGACTGACAGATACAGCATGAATCAGACATTCACACACAGTACCAGAGACTGAGAGCTACAGAATGAATCAGACGCTCACACACAGTACCAGAGCCTGACAGATGCAGAATGAATCAGACACTCGCACACAGTACCAGAGACTGACAGATACATAATGAATCAGACACTCACACACAGTACCAGAGATTGGCAGATACAGAATGAATCAGATGCTCACACACAGTACGAGAGGCTAGGATATACAGAACGAATCAGACACTCACACACAGTACCAGAGACGGACAGATACAGAATGAATCAGACACTCACACACAGTACCAGATACTGAGACACAGAACGAATCTGACACTCTCACACAGTTTGAGAGACTGACAGATACATAATGAATCCCACACTCAAACACCGTACCAGACACTGAGAGATACAGAATGAATCTCACACTCGCACACATTACGAGGGACTGAGAGATACAGAATTAATCCCACACTCACACACAGTACCAGAGACTGGCAGATACAGAATGAATCAAATGCTCACACACAGTGCCAGAGACTGAGAGATACAGATTGAATCCCACGCTCGCACACAGTACCAGAGACTGACAGAAACAGAATGAATCCCACACTCACACACAGTACCAGAGACTGACATATACAGAATGTATCAGACACTCACACACAGTACCAGAGTCTGGCAGATACAGAATGAATCAGACGCTCACACACAGTACCAGAGACTGACAGATACAGAATGAATCTCACACTCGCACACGTTACGAGGGACTGAGAGATACAGACTTAATCCCACACTCACACACAGTACCAGAGACTGACAGAAACAGAATGAATCCCACACTCACACACAGCACCAGAGACTGACATATACAGAATGAATCAGACACTCACACACAGTACCAGAGATTGTCAGATACAGAATGAATCAGACGGTCACACACTGTACCAGACACTGATAGATACAGAATGAATCCCACACTCACACACAGTACCAGAGACTGACATATGCAGAATGAATCACACACTCACACACAGTACCAGAGACTGACAGGTACAGAATGAATCAGACACTCACACACAGTACCAGAGACTGACAGACACAAGATGAATTCCACACTCACACACAGTACCAGAGATTGAGAGACAGAATGAATCCCACACTCACACATAGTACGAGGGACTGAGAGATACTGAATGAATCCCACACTCACACTCAGTACCATAGACTGAGAGATACTGAATGAATCCCACACTCACACACTGTACCAGAGACTGACAGATACAGAATGAATCCCACACTCACACACAGTACCAGAGACTGACAGATGCAGAATGAATCGCAACTCACAAAGTACCAGAGACTGAGAGATACAGATAGCAGCAGACACCCACACACAGTACCAGAGACTGAGATACAGAACAAATCAGATGCTCACACACAGTACCAGAGACTGACATAGACAGAATGTATCAGACACTCACACACAGTACCAGAGATTGAGAGACAGAATGAATCCCACACTCACACATAGTACGAGGGACTAAGAGATGCAGAATGAATCCCAAACTCACACTCAGTATCATAGACTGAGAGATACTGAATGAATCCCACACTCACACACAGTACCAGAGACTGACAGATACAAAATGAATCCCACACTCACACACAGTACCAGAGACTGACAGATACAGAATGAATCCCACACTCACACACAGTACCAGAGACCGACAGATGCAGAATGAATCCCACACTCACATGTAGTACCAGACACTGACAGCTACAGAATGAATCCCACACACACACACAGTACCAGAGATAGAGAGATACAGAATGTATCAGACACTCACACACAGTACCAGAGACTGGCAGATACAGAATGAATCAGACACTCACACAAAGTACCAGAGACTAGGATATACAGAATGAATCAGACACTCACACACAGTACCAGAGACTGACAGATACAGAATGAATCAGACACTCACACACAGTACCAGACACTGACAGATACAGAATGAATCAGACACTCAAACACAGTACCAGACACTGACAGCTACAGAATGAATTCCACACACACACAGTACCAGAAACTGAGAGATACGGAATGTATCAGACACTCACACACAGTACCAGAGACTGGCAGATGCAGAATGAATCAGACGCTCACACACAGTACCAGAGACTGACAGATACAGAATGAATCTCACACTCGCACACGTTACGAGGGACTGAGAGATACAGAATTAAGCCCACACTCACACACAGTACCAGAGACTGACAGAAACAAAATGAATCCCACACTCACACACAGCACCAGAGACTGACATATACAGAATGAATCAGACACTCACACACAGTACCAGAGACTGACAGATGCAGAATGAATCAGACGGTCACACACTGTACCAGACACTGATAGATACAGGATGAATCCAACACTCACACACAGTACCAGAGACTGACATATACAGAATGAATCAGACACTCACACACAGTGCCAGAGACTGACAGATACAGAATGAATCAGACGGTCACACAGCGTACCAGAAACTGACAGATACAGAATGAATCAGACACTCACACATAGTACCAGAGACTGACAGATACAGAATGAATCAGACACTCACGCACAGCACCAGAGACTGACAGATACAAGATGAATTCCACACTCACACACACTACCAGAGATTGAGAGACAGAATGAATCCCGCACTCACACTCAGTACCATAGACTGAGAGATACTGAATGAATCCCACACTCACACACAGTACCAGAGACTGACAGATACAGAATGAATCCCACACTCACACACTGTACCAGAGACTGACAGATACAGCATGAATCCCACACTCGCACACAGTACCAGAGACAGACAGATGCAGAATGAATCAGACACTCGCACACAGTACCAGAGACTGACAGATACAGAATGAATCCCACACTCACACACAGTACCAGGGACTGGCAGATACAGAATGAATCAGACACTCACACACAGTACCAGAGACTGACAGATACAGAATGAATCAGACAATCACACACAGTACCAGAGACTGAGATAGAGAACGAATCAGACACTCACACACAGTACCAGAGACTGACAGATACAGAATGAATCAGACACTCACACACAGTACCAGAGACTGACAGATGCAGAATGAATCACACACTCACACACAGTACCAGAGACTGAGATACAGAACGAATCAGACACTCACACACAGTACCAGAGACTGACAGATACAGAATGAATCAGACACTCACACACAGTACCAGAGACTGACAGATACAGATTGAATCCCACACTCACACACAGTACCAGAGGCGTACAGATACAGAATGAATCAGACGCTCACACACAGTACCAGAGACTGACATGTACAGAATGAATCAGACACACACACACAGTACCAGAGACTGACAGATACAGAATGAATCCCACACAGTTCCAGAGACTGACATATACAGAATGAATCAGACACTCACACACAGTACCAGAGACTGACAGATACAGAATGAATCCCACACTCACACACAGTACCAGAGACTGACAGATACAGAATGAATCAGACACTCACACACAGTACCAGAGACTGACAGATACAGAATGAATCCCACACTCACACACAGTACCAGAGGCTGACAGATACAGAATGAATCAGACACTCACACGCAGTACCAGAGACTGACAGATACAGAATGAATCAGACACTCACACACAGTACCAGAGACTGAGTGATACAGAATGTATCCCACACAGTACCAGAGACTGACATATACATAATGAATCAGACACTCACACACAGTACCAGAGACTGAGTTATACAGAATGAATTAGACACTCACACACAGTACCAGAGACTGACAGATACAGAATGAATCCCACACTCACACACAGTACCAGAGACTGACAGATGCAGTATGAATCAGACACTCGCACACAGTACCAGAGACTGACAGATACAGAATGAATCAGACACTCACACACAGTACCAGAGACTGACAGATACAGAATGAATCCCAAACAGTACTATAGACTGACAGATACAGAATGAATCAGACACTCACACACAGTACCAGAGACTGACAGATACAGAATGTATCAGGCACTCACACACAGTGCCAGAGACTGAGAGAGACAGAATGAATCAGACACTCACACACAGTACCAGAGACTGACAGATACAGATTGAATCCCACACTCACACACAATACCAGAGACGGACAGATACAGAATGAATCAGACACTCGCACACAGTACCAGAGACTGACATATACAGAATGAATCAGACACTCACACACAGTACCAGAGACTGACAGATACAGAATGAATCCCACACAGTACCAGAGACTGACAGATACAGAATGAATCAGACACTCACACACAGTACCAGAGACTGACAGATACAGAATGAATCCCACACTCACACACAGTACCAGAGACTGACAGATACAGAATGAATCAGACACTCACACACAGTACCAGAGACTGACAGATACAGAATGAATCCCACACTCACACACAGTACCAGAGACTGACAGATACAGAATGAATCAGACACTCACACACAGTACCAGAGACTGACAGGTACAGAATGAATCCCAAACAGTACTATAGACTGACAGATACAGAATGAATCAGACACTCACACACAGTACCAGAGACTGACAGATACAGAATAAATCAGACACTCACACACAGTACCAGATACTGACAGATACAGAATGAATCAGACACTCACACACAGGACCAGAGACTGACAGGTACAGAATGAATCCCACTCTCACACACAGTACCAGAGACTGACAGATACAGAATGAATCCCACACTCACACACAGTACCAGAGACTGACATATACATAATGAATCAGACACTCACACACAGTACCAGAGACTGACAGATACAGAATGAATCAGACACTCACACACAGTACCAGAGACTGACAGATACAGAATGAATCAGACACTCACACACAGTACCAGAGACTGAGTGATACAGAATGAATCCCACACAGTACCAGAGACTGACATATACATAATGAATCAGACACTCACACACAGTACCAGAGACTGACAGATACAGAATGAATCCCACACTCACACACTGTACCAGAGACAGACAGATACAGAATGAATCAGACACTCACACACAGTACCAGACACTGACAGCTACAGAATGAATCCCACACTCACACACAGTACCAGAGACTGACAGATACTGAATGAATCAGACACTCACACACAATACCAGAGACTGACAGTTACAGAGTGAATCCCCCACTCAAGCAAAGTACCATAGACTGACAGTTACAGGATGAATCAGACGATCACACACAGTACCAGAGACTGACAGACACAGGATGAATCAGACGATCACACACAGTACCAGAGACTGACACATACAGAATGAATCTCACACTCACACACAGTACCAGAGACTGACAGATCAGAACGTATCCCACACTCACACACTGTACCAGAGACTGAGAGATACAGAATGTATCGGACACTCACACACAGTACCAGAGACTGAGATACAGAATGAATCAGACACTCACACACAGTACCAGAGACTGACAGAAACAGAATGAATCCCACACTCACACTCAGTACAAGGGATTGAGAGACAGAATGAATCCCACACTCACACATAGTACGAGGGACTGAGAGATGCAGAATGAATCCAACACTCACACTCAGTACCATAGACTGAGAGATACTGAATGAATCCCACACTCACACACAGTACCAGAGACTGACAGATACAGAATGAATCCCACACTCACACACAGTACCAGAGACTGACAGATGCAGAATGAATCAGACACTCGCCCACAGTACCAGTGACTGACAGATACAGAATGAAGCCCACACTCACTCACAGTACGAGAGACTGACAGATACAGAATGAATCCCACACTCACACACAGTACCAGAGACTGACAGATACAGAATGAAGCCCACACTCACAAACAGTACCAGAGACTGACAGATACAGAATGATTCCCACACTCACACACAGTACCAGAGACTCACAGATGCAGAATGAATCAGACACACACACACAGTACCAGAGACTGAGAGAGACAGAATGAATCCCACACTCACACACAGTACCACAGATGGAGAGACAGAATGAATCTTACACTCACAAACAGTACCACAGATTGAGCGATACAGCATGAATCTCATTGTCACACACTGTACCAGACACTGACAGATACAGCATGAATCAGACATTCACACACAGTACCAGAGACTGACAGACACAGGATGAATCAGACGATCACACACAGTACCAGAGATTGACAGATACAGCATGAATCAGACATTCACACACAGTACCAGAGACTGAGAGATGCAGATTGAATCCCATACTCACACACAGTACCAGAGACTGACAGATACAGAATGTATCAGACACTCACACACAGTGCCAGAGACTGAGAGAGACAGAATGAATCCCACACTCACACACAGTACCAGAGACTGGCAGATACAGAATGAATCAGACGCTCACACACAGTACCAGAGACTGACAGATACAGAATGTATCAGACACTCACACACAGTGCCAGAGACTGAGAGAGACAGAATGAATGCCACACTCACACACAGTACCAGAGACTGACAGATACAGAATGAATCCCACACTCACACACTGTACCAGAGATTGACAGATACAGAATGAATCAGACACTCACACACAGTGCCAGACACTGACAGCTACAGAATGAATCCCACACTCACACACAGTACCCGAGACTGACAGATACAGAATGACTCCCACACTCGCACACTGTACCAGAGACTGACAGATATTGAATGAATCAGACACTCACACACAGTACCACAGACGGAGAGACAGAATGAATCTTACACTCACAAACAGTACCACAGATTGAGAGATACAGCATGAATCAGATTGTCACACACTGTACCAGACACTGACAGATACAGCATGAATCAGACATTCACACACAGTACCAGAGAGTGACAGACACAGGATGAATCATACGATCACACACAGTACCAGAGACCGACAGATACATAATGAGTCCCACACTCACACATAGTACCAGAGACTGAGAGCTACAGAATGAATCAGACGCTCACACACAGTACCAGAGACTGACAGATGCAGAATGAATCAGACACTCACACACATTACCAGAGACTAGGATATACAGAATGAATCAGACACTCACACACATAACCAGAGACTGACAGCTACAGAATGAATCAGACACTCACACACAGTACCAGAGACTGACAGATAGAGAATGAATCCCAAACTCACACACTGTACCAGAGATTGACAGATACAGAATGAATTAGACACTCACACACAGTGCCCGACACTGACAGCTACAGAATGAATCCCACACTCACACACAGTACCAGAGACTGACAGATATAGAATGACTCCCACACTCGCAGACAGTACCAGAGACTGACAGATACTGAATGAATCAGACACTCACACACAGTACCAGAGACTGACAGTTACAGAGTGAATCCCACACTCACACAAAGTACCAGAGACTGACAGATACAGGATGAATCAGACGATCACACACAGTACCAGAGACTGACAGACACAGGATGAATCAGACGATCACACACAGTACGAGAGACTGACAGATACAGAATGAATCCCACACTCACACACAGTACCAGAGACTGACAGATGCAGAATGAATCAGACACTCGCCCACAGTACCAGTGACTGACAGATACAGAATGAAGCCCACACTCACTCACAGTACGAGAGACTGACAGATACAGAATGAATCCCACACTCACACACAGTACCAGAGACTGACAGATACAGAATGAAGCCCACACTCACAAACAGTACCAGAGACTGACAGATACAGAATGATTCCCACACTCACACACAGTACCAGAGACTCACAGATGCAGAATGAATCAGACACACACACACAGTACCAGAGACTGAGAGGGACAGAATGAATCCCACACTCACACACAGTACCACAGATGGAGAGACAGAATGAATCTTACACTCACAAACAGTACCACAGATTGAGAGATACAGCATGAATCTCATTGTCACACACTGTACCAGACACTGACAGATACAGCATGAATCAGACATTCACACACAGTACCAGAGACTGACAGACACAGGATGAATCAGACGATCACACACAGTACCAGAGACTGACAGATACAGCATGAATCAGACATTCACACACAGTACCAGAGACTGACAGATACAGAATGAATCAGACACTCACACACAGTACCAGAGACTGACAGATACAGAATGAATCCCACACTCACACACTGTACCAGAGATTGACAGATACAGAATGAATCAGACACTCACACACAGTGCCAGACACTGACAGCTACAGAATGAATCCCACACTCACACACAGTACCAGAGACTGACATATACAGAATGAATCAGACACTCACACACAGTACCAGAGACTGACAGATACAGAATGAATCCCACACTCACACACAGTACCAGAGACTGACAGATACAGAATGAATCAGACACTCACACACAGTACCAGAGACTGACAGATACAGAATGAATCCCACACTCACACACAGTACCAGAGGCTGACAGATACAGAATGAATCAGACACTCACACGCAGTACCAGAGACTGACAGATACAGAATGAATCAGACACTCACACACAGTACCAGAGACTGAGTGATACAGAATGTATCCCACACAGTACCAGAGACTGACATATACATAATGAATCAGACACTCACACACAGTACCAGAGACTGAGTTATACAGAATGAATTAGACACTCACACACAGTACCAGAGACTGACAGATACAGAATGAATCCCACACTCACACACAGTACCAGAGACTGACAGATGCAGTATGAATCAGACACTCGCACACAGTACCAGAGACTGACAGATACAGAATGAATCAGACACTCACACACAGTACCAGAGACTGACAGATACAGAATGAATCCCAAACAGTACTATAGACTGACAGATACAGAATGAATCAGACACTCACACACAGTACCAGAGACTGACAGATACAGAATGTATCAGGCACTCACACACAGTGCCAGAGACTGAGAGAGACAGAATGAATCAGACACTCACACACAGTACCAGAGACTGACAGATACAGATTGAATCCCACACTCACACACAATACCAGAGACGGACAGATACAGAATGAATCAGACACTCGCACACAGTACCAGAGACTGACATATACAGAATGAATCAGACACTCACACACAGTACCAGAGACTGACAGATACAGAATGAATCCCACACAGTACCAGAGACTGACAGATACAGAATGAATCAGACACTCACACACAGTACCAGAGACTGACAGATACAGAATGAATCCCACACTCACACACAGTACCAGAGACTGACAGATACAGAATGAATCAGACACTCACACACAGTACCAGAGACTGACAGATACAGAATGAATCCCACACTCACACACAGTACCAGAGACTGACAGATACAGAATGAATCAGACACTCACACACAGTACCAGAGACTGACAGGTACAGAATGAATCCCAAACAGTACTATAGACTGACAGATACAGAATGAATCAGACACTCACACACAGTACCAGAGACTGACAGATACAGAATAAATCAGACACTCACACACAGTACCAGATACTGACAGATACAGAATGAATCAGACACTCACACACAGGACCAGAGACTGACAGGTACAGAATGAATCCCACTCTCACACACAGTACCAGAGACTGACAGATACAGAATGAATCCCACACTCACACACAGTACCAGAGACTGACATATACATAATGAATCAGACACTCACACACAGTACCAGAGACTGACAGATACAGAATGAATCAGACACTCACACACAGTACCAGAGACTGACAGATACAGAATGAATCAGACACTCACACACAGTACCAGAGACTGAGTGATACAGAATGAATCCCACACAGTACCAGAGACTGACATATACATAATGAATCAGACACTCACACACAGTACCAGAGACTGACAGATACAGAATGAATCCCACACTCACACACTGTACCAGAGACAGACAGATACAGAATGAATCAGACACTCACACACAGTACCAGACACTGACAGCTACAGAATGAATCCCACACTCACACACAGTACCAGAGACTGACAGATACTGAATGAATCAGACACTCACACACAATACCAGAGACTGACAGTTACAGAGTGAATCCCACACTCAAGCAAAGTACCATAGACTGACAGTTACAGGATGAATCAGACGATCACACACAGTACCAGAGACTGACAGACACAGGATGAATCAGACGATCACACACAGTACCAGAGACTGACACATACAGAATGAATCTCACACTCACACACAGTACCAGAGACTGACAGATCAGAACGTATCCCACACTCACACACTGTACCAGAGACTGAGAGATACAGAATGTATCGGACACTCACACACAGTACCAGAGACTGAGATACAGAATGAATCAGACACTCACACACAGTACCAGAGACTGACAGAAACAGAATGAATCCCACACTCACACTCAGTACAAGGGATTGAGAGACAGAATGAATCCCACACTCACACATAGTACGAGGGACTGAGAGATGCAGAATGAATCCAACACTCACGCTCAGTACCATAGACTGAGAGATACTGAATGAATCCCACACTCACACACAGTACCAGAGACTGACAGATACAGAATGAATCCCACACTCACACACAGTACCAGAGACTGACAGATGCAGAATGAATCAGACACTCGCCCACAGTACCAGTGACTGACAGATACAGAATGAAGCCCACACTCACTCACAGTACGAGAGACTGACAGATACAGAATGAATCCCACACTCACACACAGTACCAGAGACTGACAGATACAGAATGAAGCCCACACTCACAAACAGTACCAGAGACTGACAGATACAGAATGATTCCCACACTCACACACAGTACCAGAGACTCACAGATGCAGAATGAATCAGACACACACACACAGTACCAGAGACTGAGAGAGACAGAATGAATCCCACACTCACACACAGTACCACAGATGGAGAGACAGAATGAATCTTACACTCACAAACAGTACCACAGATTGAGCGATACAGCATGAATCTCATTGTCACACACTGTACCAGACACTGACAGATACAGCATGAATCAGACATTCACACACAGTACCAGAGACTGACAGACACAGGATGAATCAGACGATCACACACAGTACCAGAGATTGACAGATACAGCATGAATCAGACATTCACACACAGTACCAGAGACTGAGAGATGCAGATTGAATCCCATACTCACACACAGTACCAGAGACTGACAGATACAGAATGTATCAGACACTCACACACAGTGCCAGAGACTGAGAGAGACAGAATGAATCCCACACTCACACACAGTACCAGAGACTGGCAGATACAGAATGAATCAGACGCTCACACACAGTACCAGAGACTGACAGATACAGAATGTATCAGACACTCACACACAGTGCCAGAGACTGAGAGAGACAGAATGAATGCCACACTCACACACAGTACCAGAGACTGACAGATACAGAATGAATCCCACACTCACACACTGTACCAGAGATTGACAGATACAGAATGAATCAGACACTCACACACAGTGCCAGACACTGACAGCTACAGAATGAATCCCACACTCACACACAGTACCCGAGACTGACAGATACAGAATGACTCCCACACTCGCACACTGTACCAGAGACTGACAGATATTGAATGAATCAGACACTCACACACAGTACCACAGACGGAGAGACAGAATGAATCTTACACTCACAAACAGTACCACAGATTGAGAGATACAGCATGAATCAGATTGTCACACACTGTACCAGACACTGACAGATACAGCATGAATCAGACATTCACACACAGTACCAGAGAGTGACAGACACAGGATGAATCATACGATCACACACAGTACCAGAGACCGACAGATACATAATGAGTCCCACACTCACACATAGTACCAGAGACTGAGAGCTACAGAATGAATCAGACGCTCACACACAGTACCAGAGACTGACAGATGCAGAATGAATCAGACACTCACACACATTACCAGAGACTAGGATATACAGAATGAATCAGACACTCACACACATAACCAGAGACTGACAGCTACAGAATGAATCAGACACTCACACACAGTACCAGAGACTGACAGATAGAGAATGAATCCCAAACTCACACACTGTACCAGAGATTGACAGATACAGAATGAATTAGACACTCACACACAGTGCCCGACACTGACAGCTACAGAATGAATCCCACACTCACACACAGTACCAGAGACTGACAGATATAGAATGACTCCCACACTCGCAGACAGTACCAGAGACTGACAGATACTGAATGAATCAGACACTCACACACAGTACCAGAGACTGACAGTTACAGAGTGAATCCCACACTCACACAAAGTACCAGAGACTGACAGATACAGGATGAATCAGACGATCACACACAGTACCAGAGACTGACAGACACAGGATGAATCAGACGATCACACACAGTACGAGAGACTGACAGATACAGAATGAATCCCACACTCACACACAGTACCAGAGACTGACAGATGCAGAATGAATCAGACACTCGCCCACAGTACCAGTGACTGACAGATACAGAATGAAGCCCACACTCACTCACAGTACGAGAGACTGACAGATACAGAATGAATCCCACACTCACACACAGTACCAGAGACTGACAGATACAGAATGAAGCCCACACTCACAAACAGTACCAGAGACTGACAGATACAGAATGATTCCCACACTCACACACAGTACCAGAGACTCACAGATGCAGAATGAATCAGACACACACACACAGTACCAGAGACTGAGAGAGACAGAATGAATCCCACACTCACACACAGTACCACAGATGGAGAGACAGAATGAATCTTACACTCACAAACAGTACCACAGATTGAGAGATACAGCATGAATCTCATTGTCACACACTGTACCAGACACTGACAGATACAGCATGAATCAGACATTCACACACAGTACCAGAGACTGACAGACACAGGATGAATCAGACGATCACACACAGTACCAGAGACTGACAGATACAGCATGAATCAGACATTCACACACAGTACCAGAGACTGAGAGATGCAGATTGAATCCCATACTCACACACAGTACCAGAGACTGACAGATACAGAATGTATCAGACACTCACACACAGTGCCAGAGACTGAGAGAGACAGAATGAATCCCACACTCACACACAGTACCAGAGACTGGCAGATACAGAATGAATCAGACGCTCACACACAGTACCAGAGACTGACAGATACAGAATGTATCAGACACTCACACACAGTGCCAGAGACTGAGAGAGACAGAATGAATGCCACACTCACACACAGTACCAGAGACTGACAGATACAGAATGAATCCCACACTCACACACTGTACCAGAGATTGACAGATACAGAATGAATCAGACACTCACACACAGTGCCAGACACTGACAGCTACAGAATGAATCCCACACTCACACACAGTACCAGAGACTGACAGATACAGAATGACTCCCACACTCGCACACTGTACCAGAGACTGACAGATATTGAATGAATCAGACACTCACACACAGTACCACAGACGGAGAGACAGAATGAATCTTACACTCACAAACAGTACCACAGATTGAGAGATACAGCATGAATCAGATTGTCACACACTGTACCAGACACTGACAGATACAGCATGAATCAGACATTCACACACAGTACCAGAGAGTGACAGACACAGGATGAATCATACGATCACACACAGTACCAGAGACCGACAGATACATAATGAGTCCCACACTCACACATAGTACCAGAGACTGAGAGCTACAGAATGAATCAGACGCTCACACACAGTACCAGAGACTGACAGATGCAGAATGAATCAGACACTCACACACATTACCAGAGACTAGGATATACAGAATGAATCAGACACTCACACACATAACCAGAGACTGACAGCTACAGAATGAATCAGACACTCACACACAGTACCAGAGACTGACAGATAGAGAATGAATCCCAAACTC
Organism: Somniosus microcephalus; assembly: GCF_052327205.1. NCBI lineage: Eukaryota > Metazoa > Chordata > Chondrichthyes > Squaliformes > Somniosidae > Somniosus > Somniosus microcephalus. The sequence continues at coordinate 8,328,205 of NW_028225181.1, read as the reverse complement.
ACACACTGTACCAGAGATTGACAGATACAGAATGAATTAGACACTCACACACAGTGCCCGACACTGACAGCTACAGAATGAATCCCACACTCACACACAGTACCAGAGACTGACAGATATAGAATGACTCCCACACTCGCAGACAGTACCAGAGACTGACAGATACTGAATGAATCAGACACTCACACACAGTACCAGAGACTGACAGTTACAGAGTGAATCCCACACTCACACAAAGTACCAGAGACTGACAGATACAGGATGAATCAGACGATCACACACAGTACCAGAGACTGACAGACACAGGATGAATCAGACGATCACACACAGTACGAGAGACTGACAGATACAGAATGAATCCCACACTCACACACAGTTCCAGAGACTGACAGATACAGAATGAAGCCCACACTCACAAACAGTACCAGAGACTGACAGATACAGAATGAATCCCACACTCACACACAGTACCAGAGACTCACAGATGCAGAATGAATCAGACACACACACACAGTACCAGAGACTGAGAGAGACAGAATGAATCCCACACTCACACACGGTACCACAGACGGAGAGACAGAATGAATCTTACACTCACAAACAGTACCACAGATTAAGAGATACAGCATGAATCTCATTGTCACACACTGTACCAGACACTGACAGATACAGCATGAATCAGACATTCACACACAGTACCAGAGACTGACAGACACAGGATGAATCAGACGATCACACACAGTACCAGAGACTGACAGATACAGCATGAATCAGACATTCACACACAGTACCAGAGACTGAGAGATGCAGAATGAATCAGACACTCACACACAGTGCCAGAGACTGACAGATACAGAATGAATCCCACACTCACACACAGTACCAGAGACTGACAGATACAGATTGAATCCCATACTCACACACAGTACCAGAGACTGACAGATACAGAATGTATCAGACACTCACACACAGTGCCAGAGACTGAGAGAGACAGAATGAATCCCACACTCACACACAGGACCAGAGACTGGCAGATACAGAATGAATCAGACGCTCACACACAGTACCAGAGACTGACAGATACAGAATGTATCAGACACTCACACACAGTGCCAGAGACTGAGAGAGACAGAATGAATGCCACACTCACACACAGTACCAGAGACTGACAGATACAGAATGAATCCCACACTCACACACTGTACCAGAGATTGACAGATACAGAATGAATCAGACACTCACACACAGTGCCAGACACTGACAGCTACAGAATGAATCCCACACTCACACACAGTACCAGAGGCTGACAGATGCAGAATGAATCAGACACTCACACACAGTGCCAGACACTGACAGCTACAGAATGAATCCCACACTCACGCACTGTACCAGAGACTGACAGATACTGAATGAATCAGACACTCACACACAGTACCACAGACGGAGAGACAGAATGAATCTTACACTCACAAACAGCACCACAGATTGAGAGATACAGCATGAATCAGATTGTCACACACTGTACCAGACACTGACAGATACAGCATGAATCAGATATTCACACACATTACCAGAGAGTGACAGACACAGGATGAATCATACGATCACACACAGTACCAGAGACTGACAGATACATAATGAATCCCACACTCACACACAGTACCAGAGACTGAGAGCTACAGAATGAATCAGACGCTCACACACAGTACCAGAGACTGACAGATGCCGAATGAATCAGACACTCACACACATTACCAGAGACTAGGATATACAGAATGCATCAGACACTCACACACATAACCAGAGACTGACAGATACAGAATGAATCAGACACTCACACACAGTACCAGAGACTGACAGATACAGAAGGAATCCCAAACTCACACACTGTACCAGAGATTGACAGATACAGAATGAATCAGACACTCACACACAGTGCCCGACACTGACAGCTACAGAATGAATCCCACACTCACACACAGTACCAGAGACTGACAGATACAGAATGACTCCCACACTCGCACACTGTACCAGAGACTGACAGATACTGAATGAATCAGACACTCACACACAGTACCAGAGACTGACAGTGACAGCGTGAATCCCACACTCACACAAAGTGCCAGAGACTGACAGATACAGGATGAATCAGATGATCACACACAGTACCAGAGACTGACGATGAATCAGACGATCACACACAGTACCAGAGACTGACACATACAGAATGAATCTCACACTCACACACAGTACCAGAGACTGACAGATACAGAACGTATCCCACACTCACACATTGTACCAGAGACTGACAGATACAGAATGAATCCCACACTCACACACAGTACCAGAGACTGAGAGATACAGAATGTATTGGACACTCGCACACAGTACCAGAGACTGGGATACAGAATGAATCAGACACTCACACATAGTACCAGAGACTCACAGAAACAGAATGAATCCCACACTCACACTCAGTACCAGGGACTGAGAGACACAGAATGGCTCCCACACTCACACACAGTACCAGAGACTGACTGATACAGAATGAATCAGACTGTCACACACTGTACCAGAGACTGATAGATACAGAATGAATCCCACACTCGCACACAGTACCAGAGACTGACAGATACAGAATGAATCAGACACTCACACACAGTACCAGAGACTGAGTGAGACAGAATGAATCCCATACTCACACACAGTACCAGAGACTGACAGATACAGAATGAAGACCACACTCACACACAGTACCAGAGACTGACAGATACAGAATCAAGCCCACACTCACACACAGTACCAGAGACTGACAGATACAAAACGAATCCCACACTCACACACAGTACCAGAGACTGACAGATGCAGAATGAATCAAACACTCACACACAGTACCAGAGACTGAGAGAGACAGAATGAATCCCACACTCACACACAGTACCACAGACGGAGAGACAGAATGAATCTTACACTCACAAACAGTACCACAGATTGAGAGATACAGCATGAATCTGATTGTCACACACTGTACCAGACACTGACAGATACAGCATGAATCAGACATTCACACACAGTACCAGAGACTGACAGACACAGGATGAATCAGACGATCACACACAGTACCAGAGACTGACAGATACAGCATGAATCAGACATTCACACACAGTACCAGAGACTGAGAGCTACAGAATGAATCAGACGCTCACACACAGTACCAGAGCCTGACAGATGCAGAATGAATCAGACACTCGCACACAGTACCAGAGACGGACAGATACATAATGAATCAGACACTCACACACAGTACCAGAGATTGGCAGATACAGAATGAATCAGACGCTCACACACAGTACGAGAGGCTAGGATATAGAGAACGAATCAGACACTCACACACAGTACCAGAGACGGACAGATACAGAATGAATCAGTCACTCACACACAGTACCAGAGACTGAGACACAGAACGAATCTGACACTCTCACACAGTTTGAGAGACTGACAGATACATAATGAATCCCACACTCAAACACCGTACCAGACACTGAGAGATACAGAATGAATCTCACACTCGCACACATTACGAGGGACTGAGAGGTACAGAATTAATCCCACACTCACACACAGTACCAGAGACTGGCAGATACAGAATGAATCAGATGCTCACACACAGTACCAGAGACTGAGAGATACAGATTGAACCCACACTCGCACACAGTACCAGAGACTGACAGAAACAGAATGAATCCCACACTCACACACAGTACCAGAGACTGACATATACAGAATGTATCAGACACTCACACACAGTACCAGAGTCTGGCAGATACAGAATGAATCAGACGCTCACACACAGTACCAGAGACTGACAGATACAGAATGAATCTCACACTCGCACGCAGTACCAGAGACTGACAGATACTGAATGAATCAGACACTCACACACAGTACCAGAGACTGACAGTTACAGAGTGAATCCCACACTGACGCAAAGTTCCAGAGACTGACAGTTACAGGATGAATCAGACGATCACACACAGTACCAGAGACTGACAGACACAGGATGAATCAGACGATCACACACAGTACCAGAGACTGACACATACAGAATCAATCTCACACTCACACACAGTACCAGAGACTGACAGATGCAGAACATTTCCCACACTCACACACTGTACCAGAGACTGAGAGATAGAGAATGTATTGGACACTCACACACAGTACCAGAGACTGAGATACAGAATGAATCAGACACTCACACACAGTACCAGAGACTGACAGAAACAGAATGAATCCCACACTCACACTCAGTACAAGGGATTGAGAGACAGAATGAATCCCACACTCACACATAGTACGAGGGACTGAGAGATGCAGAATGAATCCAACACTCACACTCAGTACCATAGACTGAGAGATACTGAATGAATCCCACACTCACACACAGTACCAGAGACTGACAGATACAGAATGAATCTCACACTCACACACAGTACCAGAGACTGACAGATGCAGAATGAATCAGACACTCGCCCACAGTACCAGAGACTGACAGATACAGAATGAAGCCCACACTCACACACAGTACCAGAGATTGACAGATACAGAATGAATCCCACACTCACACACAGTACCAGAGACTGACAGATACAGAATGAAGCCCACACTCACAAACAGTACCAGAGACTGACAGATACAGAATGAATCCCACACTCACACACAGTACCAGAGACTCACAGATGCAGAATGAATCAGACACACACACACAGTACCAGAGACTGAGAGAGACAGAATGAATCCCACACTCACACACAGTACCACAGACGGAGAGACAGAATGAATCTTACACTCACAAACAGTACCACAGATTGAGAGAGACAGCATGAATCTCATTGTCACACACTGTACCAGACACTGACAGATACAGCATGAATCAGACATTCACACACAGTACCAGAGACTGACAGACACAGGATGAATCAGACGATCACACACAGTACCAGAGACTGACAGATACAGCATGAATCAGACATTCACACACAGTACCAGAGACTGAGAGATGCAGAATGAATCAGACTCTCACACACAGTGCCAGAGACTGACAGATACAGAATGAATCCCACACTCACACACAGTACCAGAGACTGACAGATACAGATTGAATCCCATACTCACACACAGTACCAGAGACTGACAGATACAGAATGTATCAGACACTCACACACAGTGCCAGAGACTGAGAGAGACAGAATGAATCCCACACTCACACACAGTACCAGAGACTGGCAGATACAGAATGAATCAGACGCTCACACACAGTACCAGAGACTGACAGATACAGAATGTATCAGACACTCACACACAGTGTCAGAGACTGAGAGAGACAGAATGAATGCCACACTCACAAACAGTACCAGAGACTGACAGATACAGAATGAATCCCACACTCACACACTGTACCAGAGATTGACAGATACAGAATGAATCAGACACTCACACACAGTGCCAGACACTGACAGCTACAGAATGAATCCCACACTCACACACAGTACCAGAGACTGACAGATACAGAATGACTCCCACACTCGCACACTTTACCAGAGACTGACAGATACTGAATGAATCACACACTCACACACAGTACCACAGACGGAGACACAGAATGAATCTTACACTCACAAACAGTACCACAGATTGAGAGATACAGCATGAATCAGATTGTCACACACTGTACCAGACACTGACAGATACAGCATGAATCAGACATTCACACACAGTACCAGAGAGTGGCAGACACAGGATGAATCATACGATCACACACAGTACCAGAGACTGACAGATACATAATGAATCCCATACTCACACATAGTACCAGAGACTGAGAGCTACAGAATGAATCAGACGCTCACACACAGTACCAGAGACTGACAGATGCAGAATGAATCAGACACTCACACACATTACCAGAGACTAGGATATACAGAATGAATCAGACACTCACACACATAACCAGAGACTGACAGCTACAGAATGAATCAGACACTCACACACAGTACCAGAGACTGACAGATACAGAATGAATCCCAAACTCACACACTGTACCAGAGATTGACAGATACAGAATGAATCAGACACTCACACACAGTGCCCGACACTGACAGCTACAGAATGAATCCCACACTCACACACAGTACCAGAGACTGACAGATACAGAATGACTCCCACACTCGCACACAGTACCAGAGACTGACAGATACTGAATGAATCAGACACTCACACACAGTACCAGAGACTGACAGTTACAGAGTGAATCCCACACTCACACAAAGTACCAGAGACTGACAGATACAGGATGAATCAGACGATCACACACAGTACCAGAGACTGACAGACACAGGATGAATCAGACGATCACACACAGTACGAGAGACTGACAGATACAGAATGAATCCCACACTCACACACAGTTCCAGAGACTGACAGATACAGAAAGACTCCCACACTCGCACACAGTACCAGAGACTGACAGATACTGAATGAATCAGACACTCACACACATTACCAGAGACTAGGGTATACAGAATGAATCAGACACTCACACACACAACCAGAGACTGACAGATACAGAATGAATCAGACACTCACACACAGTACCAGAGACTGACAGATACAGAATGAATCCCAAACTCACACACTGTACCAGAGATTGACAGATACAGAATGAATCAGACACTCACACACAGTGCCCGACACTGACAGCTACAGAATGAATCCCACACTCACACACAGTACCAGAGACTGACAGATACAGAATGACTCCCACACTCGCACACAGTACCAGAGACTGACAGATACTGAATGAATCAGACACTCACACACAGTACCAGAGACTGACAGTTACAGAGTGTATCCCACACTCACACAAAGTACCAGAGACTGACAGATACAGGATGAATCAGACGATCACACACAGTACCAGAGACTGACAGACACAGGGTGAATCAGACGATCACACACAGTACGAGAGACTGACAGATACAGAATGAATCCCACACTCACACACAGTACCAGAGACTGACAGATACAGAATGAAGCCCACACTCACAAACAGTACCAGAGACTGACAGATACAGAATGAATCCCACACTCACACACAGTACCAGAGACTCACAGATACAGCATGAATCAGACATTCACACACAGTACCAGAGACTGACAGACACAGGATGAATCAGACGATCACACACAGTACCAGAGACTGACAGATACAGCATGAATCAGACATTCACACACAGTACCAGAGATTGAGAGATGCAGAATGAATCAGACACCCACACAAAGTGCCAGAGACTGACAGATACAGAATGAATCCCACACTCACACACAGTACCAGAGACTGACAGATACAGATTGAATCCCATACTCACACATAGTACCAGAGACTGAGAGCTACAGAATGAATCAGACGCTCACACACAGTACCAGACACTGACAGCTACAGAATGAATCCCACACTCACACACAGTACCAGAGACTGACAGATACAGAAAGACTCCCACACTCACACACAGTACCAGAGACTGACAGATACTGAATGAATCAGACACTCACACACATTACCAGAGACTAGGGTATACAGAATGAATCAGACACTCACACACACAACCAGAGACTGACAGATACAGAATGAATCAGACACTCACACACAGTACCAGAGACTGACAGATACAGGATGAATCCCAAACTCACACACTGTACCAGAGATTGACAGATGCAGAATGAATCAAACACTCACACACAGTACCAGAGACTGAGAGAGACAGAATGAATCCCACACTCACACACAGTACCACAGACGGAGAGACAGAATGAATCTTACACTCACAAACAGTACCACAGATTGAGAGATACAGCATAAATCTGATTGTCACACACTGTACCAGACACTGACAGATACAGCATGAATCAGACATTCACACACAGTACCAGAGACTGACAGACACAGGATGAATCAGACGATCACACACAGTACCAGAGACTGACAGATACAGCATGAATCAGACATTCACACACAGTACCAGAGACTGAGAGCTACAGAATGAATCAGACGCTCACACACAGTACCAGAGCCTGACAGATGCAGAATGAATCAGACACTCGCACACAGTACCAGAGACGGACAGATACATAATGAATCAGACACTCACACACAGTACCAGAGATTGGCAGATACAGAATGAATCAGACGCTCACACACAGTACGAGAGGCTAGGATATAGAGAACGAATCAGACACTCACACACAGTACCAGAGACGGACAGATACAGAATGAATCAGTCACTCACACACAGTACCAGAGACTGAGACACAGAACGAATCTGACACTCTCACACAGTTTGAGAGACTGACAGATACATAATGAATCCCACACTCAAACACCGTACCAGACACTGAGAGATACAGAATGAATCTCACACTCGCACACATTACGAGGAACTGAGAGGTACAGAATTAATCCCACACTCACACACAGTACCAGAGACTGGCAGATACAGAATGAATCAGATGCTCACACACAGTACCAGAGACTGAGAGATACAGATTGAATCCCACACTCGCACACAGTACCAGAGACTGACAGAAACAGAATGAATCCCACACTCACACACAGTACCAGAGACTGACATATACAGAATGTATCAGACACTCACACACAGTACCAGAGTCTGGCAGATACAGAATGAATCAGACGCTCACACACAGTACCAGAGACTGACAGATACAGAATGAATATTACACTCGCACGCAGTACCAGAGACTGACAGATACTGAATGAATCAGACACTCACACACAGTACCAGAGACTGACAGTTACAGAGTGAATCCCACACTGACGCAAAGTTCCAGAGACTGACAGTTACAGGATGAATCAGACGATCACACACAGTACCAGAGACTGACAGACACAGGATGAATCAGACGATCACACACAGTACCAGAGACTGACACATACAGAATCAATCTCACACTCACACACAGTACCAGAGACTGACAGATGCAGAACGTTTCCCACACTCACACACTGTACCAGAGACTGAGAGATAGAGAATGTATTGGACACTCACACACAGTACCAGAGACTGAGATACAGAATGAATCAGACACTCACACACAGTACCAGAGACTGACAGAAACAGAATGAATCCCACACTCACACTCAGTACAAGGGATTGAGAGACAGAATGAATCCCACACTCACACATAGTACGAGGGACTGAGAGATGCAGAATGAATCCAACACTCACACTCAGTACCATAGACTGAGAGATACTGAATGAATCCCACACTCACACACAGTACCAGAGACTGACAGATACAGAATGAATCTCACACTCACACACAGTACTAGAGACTGACAGATGCAGAATGAATCAGACACTCGCCCACAGTACCAGAGACTGACAGATACAGAATGAAGCCCACACTCACACACAGTACCAGAGACTGACAGATACAGAATGATTCCCACACTCACACACAGTACCAGAGACTGACAGATACAGAATGAAGCCCACACTCACAAACAGTACCAGAGACTGACAGATACAGAATGAATCCCACACTCACACACAGTACCAGAGACTCACAGATGCAGAATGAATCAGACACACACACACAGTACCAGAGACTGAGAGAGACAGAATGAATCCCACACTCACACACAGTACCACAGACGGAGAGACAGAATGAATCTTACACTCACAAACAGTACCACAGATTGAGAGAGACAGCATGAATCTCATTGTCACACACTGTACCAGACACTGACAGATACAGCATGAATCAGACATTCACACACAGTACCAGAGACTGACAGACACAGGATGAATCAGACGATCACACACAGTACCAGAGACTGACAGATACAGCATGAATCAGACATTCACACACAGTACCAGAGACTGAGAGATGCAGAATGAATCAGACACTCACACACAGTGCCAGAGACTGACAGATACAGAATGAATCCCACACTCACACACAGTACCAGAGACTGACAGATACAGATTGAATCCCATACTCACACACAGTACCAGAGACTGACAGATACAGAATGTATCAGACACTCACACACAGTGCCAGAGACTGAGAGAGACAGAATGAATCCCACACTCACACACAGTACCAGAGACTGGCAGATACAGAATGAATCAGACGCTCACACACAGTACCAGAGACTGACAGATACAGAATGTATCAGACACTCACACACAGTGTCAGAGACTGAGAGAGACAGAATGAATGCCACACTCACAAACAGTACCAGAGACTGACAGATACAGAATGAATCCCACACTCACACACTGTACCAGAGATTGACAGATACAGAATGAATCAGACACTCACACACAGTGCCAGACACTGACAGCTACAGAATGAATCCCACACTCACACACAGTACCAGAGACTGACAGATACAGAATGACTCCCACACTCGCACACTGTACCAGAGACTGACAGATACTGAATGAATCACACACTCACACACAGTACCACAGACGGAGACACAGAATGAATCTTACACTCACAAACAGTACCACAGATTGAGAGATACAGCATGAATCAGATTGTCACACACTGTACCAGACACTGACAGATAGAGCATGAATCAGACATTCACACACAGTACCAGAGAGTGGCAGACACAGGATGAATCATACGATCACACACAGTACCAGAGACTGACAGATACTTAATGAATCCCACACTTACACATAGTACCAGAGACTGAGAGCTACAGAATGAATCAGACGCTCACACGCAGTACCAGACACTGACAGCTACAGAATGAATCCCACACTCACACACAGTACCAGAGACTGACAGATACAGAAAGACTCCCACACTCGCACACAGTACCAGAGACTGACAGATACTGAATGAATCAGACACTCACACACATTACCAGAGACTAGGGTATACAGAATGAATCAGACACTCACACACACAACCAGAGACTGACAGATACAGAATGAATCAGACACTCACACACAGTACCAGAGACTGACAGATACAGAACGTATCCCACACTCACACACTGTACCAGAGACTGAGAGATACAGAATGTATTGGACACTCACACACAGTACCAGAGACTGAGATACAGAATGAATCAGACACTCACACACAGTACCAGAGACTGACAGAAACAGAATGAATCCCACACTCACACTCAGTACAAGGGATTGAGAGACAGAATGAATCCCACACTCACACATAGTACGAGGGACTGAGAGATGCAGAATGAATCCAACACTCACACTCAGTACCATAGACTGACAGATACAGAATGAATCCCACACTCACACACAGTACCAGAGACTCACAGATGCAGAATGAATCAGACACACACACACAGTACCAGAGACTGAGAGAGACAGAATGAATCCCACACTCACACACAGTACCACAGACGGAGAGACAGAATGAATCTTACACTCACAAACAGTACCACAGATTGAGAGAGACAGCATGAATCTCATTGTCACACACTGTACCAGACACTGACAGATACAGCATGAATCAGACATTCACACACAGTACCAGAGACTGACAGACACAGGATGAATCAGACGATCACACACAGTACCAGAGACTGACAGATACAGCATGAATCAGACATTCACACACAGTACCAGAGACTGAGAGATGCAGAATGAATCAGACACTCACACACAGTGCCAGAGACTGACAGATACAGAATGAATCCCACACTCACACACAGTACCAGAGACTGACAGATACAGATTGAATCCCATACTCACACACAGTACCAGAGACTGACAGATACAGAATGTATCAGACACTCACACACAGTGCCAGAGACTGAGAGAGACAGAATGAATCCCACACTCACACACAGTACCAGAGACTGGCAGATACAGAATGAATCAGACGCTCACACACAGTACCAGAGACTGACAGATACAGAATGTATCAGACACTCACACACAGTGTCAGAGACTGAGAGAGACAGAATGAATGCCACACTCACAAACAGTACCAGAGACTGACAGATACAGAATGAATCCCACACTCACACACTGTACCAGAGATTGACAGATACAGAATGAATCAGACACTCACACACAGTGCCAGACACTGACAGCTACAGAATGAATCCCACACTCACACACAGTACCAGAGACTGACAGATACAGAATGACTCCCACACTCGCACACTGTACCAGAGACTGACAGATACTGAATGAATCACACACTCACACACAGTACCACAGACGGAGACACAGAATGAATCTTACACTCACAAACAGTACCACAGATTGAGAGATACAGCATGAATCAGATTGTCACACACTGTACCAGACACTGACAGATAGAGCATGAATCAGACATTCACACACAGTACCAGAGAGTGGCAGACACAGGATGAATCATACGATCACACACAGTACCAGAGACTGACAGATACTTAATGAATCCCACACTTACACATAGTACCAGAGACTGAGAGCTACAGAATGAATCAGACGCTCACACGCAGTACCAGACACTGACAGCTACAGAATGAATCCCACACTCACACACAGTACCAGAGACTGACAGATACAGAAAGACTCCCACACTCGCACACAGTACCAGAGACTGACAGATACTGAATGAATCAGACACTCACACACATTACCAGAGACTGGGGTATACAGAATGAATCAGACACTCACACACACAACCAGAGACTGACAGATACAGAATGAATCAGACACTCACACACAGTACCAGAGACTGACAGATACAGAACGTATCCCACACTCACACACTGTACCAGAGACTGAGAGATACAGAATGTATTGGACACTCACACACAGTACCAGAGACTGAGATACAGAATGAATCAGACACTCACACACAGTACCAGAGACTGACAGAAACAGAATGAATCCCACACTCACACTCAGTACAAGGGATTGAGAGACAGAATGAATCCCACACTCACACATAGTACGAGGGACTGAGAGATGCAGAATGAATCCAACACTCACACTCAGTACCATAGACTGAGAGATACTGAATGAATCCCACACTCACACACAGTACCAGAGACTGACAGATACAGAATGAATCCCACACTCACACACAGTACCAGAGACTGACAGATGCTGAATGAATCAGACACTCGCCCACAGTACCAGAGACTGACAGATACAGAATGAAGCCCACACTCACACACAGTACGAGAGACTGACAGATACAGAATGAATCCCACACTCACACACAGTACCAGAGACTGACAGATACAGAATGAAGCCCACACTCACAAACAGTACCAGAGACTGACAGATACAGAATGATTCCCACACTCACACACAGTACCAGAGACTCACAGATGCAGGAAGAATCAGACACACACACACAGTACCAGAGACTGAGAGAGACAGAATGAATCCCACACTCACAAAAAGTACCACAGATTGAGAGATACAGCATGAATCTCATTGTCACACACTGTACCAGACACTGACAGATACAGCATGAATCAGACATTCACACACAGTACCAGAGACTGACAGACACAGGATGAATCACACGATCACACACAGTACCAGAGACTGACAGATACAGCATGAATCAGACATTCACACACAGTACCAGAGACTGAGAGATGCAGAATGAATCAGACACTCACACACAGTGCCAGAGACTGACAGATACAGAATGAATCCCACACTCACACACAGTACCAGAGACTGACAGATACAGATTGAATCCCATACTCACACACAGTACCAGAGACTGACAGATACAGAATGTATCAGACACTCACACACAGTGCCAGAGACTGAGAGAGACAGAATGAATGCCACACTCACACACAGTAGCAGAGACTGACAGATACAGAATGTATCAGACACCCACACACAGTGCCAGAGACTGAGAGAGACAGAATGAATGCCACACTCACACACAGTAGCAGAGACTGACAGATACAGAATGAATCCCACACTCACACACTGTACCAGAGATTGACAGATACAGAATGAATCAGACACTCACACACAGTGCCAGACACTGACAGCTACAGAATGAATCCCACACTCACACACAGTACCAGAGACTGACAGATACAGAATGACTCCCACACTCGCACACTGTACCAGAGACTGACAGATACTGAATGAATCAGACACTCACACACAGTACCACAGACGGAGAGACAGAATGAATCTTACACTCACAAACAGTACCACAGATTCAGAGATACAGCATGAATCAGATTGTCACACACTGTACCAGACACTGACAGATACAGCATGAATCAGACATTCACACACAGTACCAGAGAGTGACAGACACAGGATGAATCATACGATCACACACAGTACCAGAGACTGACAGATACATAATGAATCCCATACTCACACATAGTACCAGAGACTGAGAGCTACAGAATGAATCAGACGCTCACACACAGTACCAGAGACTGACAGATGCAGAATGAATCAGACACTCACACACATTACCAGAGACTAGGATATACAGAATGAATCAGACACTCACACACATAACCAGAGACTGACAGCTACAGAATGAATCAGACACTCACACACAGTACCAGAGACTGACAGATACAGAATGAATCCCAAACTCACACACTGTACCAGAGATTGACAGATACAGAATGAATCAGACACTCACACACAGTGCCCGACACTGACAGCTACAGAATGAATCCCACACTCACACACAGTACCAGAGACTGACAGATACAGAATGACTCCCACACTCGCACACAGTACCAGAGACTGACAGATACTGAATGAATCAGACACTCACACACAGTACCAGAGACTGACAGTTACAGAGTGAATCCCACACTCACACAAAGTACCAGAGACTGACAGATACAGGATGAATCAGACGATCACACACAGTACCAGAGACTGACAGACACAGGATGAATCAGACGATCACACACAGTACGAGAGACTGACAGATACAGAATGAATCCCACACTCACACACAGTTCCAGAGACTGACAGATACAGAAAGACTCCCACACTCGCACACAGTACCAGAGACTGACAGATACTGAATGAATCAGACACTCACACACATTACCAGAGACTAGGGTATACAGAATGAATCAGACACTCACACACACAACCAGAGACTGACAGATACAGAATGAATCAGACACTCACACACAGTACCAGAGACTGACAGATACAGAATGAATCCCAAACTCACACACTGTACCAGAGATTGACAGATACAGAATGAATCAGACACTCACACACAGTGCCCGACACTGACAGCTACAGAATGAATCCCACACTCACACACAGTACCAGAGACTGACAGATACAGAATGACTCCCACACTCGCACACAGTACCAGAGACTGACAGATACTGAATGAATCAGACACTCACACACAGTACCAGAGACTGACAGTTACAGAGTGTATCCCACACTCACACAAAGTACCAGAGACTGACAGATACAGGATGAATCAGACGATCACACACAGTACCAGAGACTGACAGACACAGGGTGAATCAGACGATCACACACAGTACGAGAGACTGACAGATACAGAATGAATCCCACACTCACACACAGTACCAGAGACTGACAGATACAGAATGAAGCCCACACTCACAAACAGTACCAGAGACTGACAGATACAGAATGAATCCCACACTCACACACAGTACCAGAGACTCACAGATACAGCATGAATCAGACATTCACACACAGTACCAGAGACTGACAGACACAGGATGAATCAGACGATCACACACAGTACCAGAGACTGACAGATACAGCATGAATCAGACATTCACACACAGTACCAGAGATTGAGAGATGCAGAATGAATCAGACACCCACACAAAGTGCCAGAGACTGACAGATACAGAATGAATCCCACACTCACACACAGTACCAGAGACTGACAGATACAGATTGAATCCCATACTCACACACAGTACCAGAGACTGACAGATACAGAATGTATCAGACACTCACACACAGTGCCAGAGACTGAGAGAGACAGAATGAATCACACACTCACACACAGTACCAGAGACTGGCAGATACAGAATGAATCAGACGCTCACACACAGTACCAGAGACTGACAGATACAGAATGTGTCAGACACTCACACACAGTGCCAGAGACTGAGAGAGACAGAATGAATGCCACACTCACACACAGTACCAAAGACTGACAGATACAGAATGAATCCCACACTCACACACTGTACCAGAGATTGACAGATACAGAATGAATCAGACACTCACACACAGTGCCAGACACTGACAGCTACAGAATGAATCCCACACTCACACACAGTACCAGAGACTGACAGATACAGAATGACTCCCACACTCACACACTGTACCAGAGACTGACAGATACTGAATGAATCAGACACTCACACACAGTACCACAGACGGAGAGACAGAATGAATCTTACACTCACAAACAGTACCACAGATTGAGAGATACAGCATGAATCAGATTGTCACACACTGTACCAGACACTGACAGATACATCATGAATCAGACATTCACACACAGCACCAGAGAGTGACAGACACAGGATGAATCATACGATCACACACAGTACCAGAGACTGACAGATACATAATGAATCCCACACTCACACACAGTACCAGAGACTGAGAGCTACAGAATGAATCAGACGCTCACACACAGTACCAGAGACTGACAGATGCAGAATGAATCAGACACTCACACACATAACCAGAGACTGACAGATACAGAATGAATCAGACACTCACACACAGTACCAGAGACTGACAGATACAGAATGAATCCCAAACTCACACACTGTACCAGAGATTGACAGATACAGAATGAATCAGACACTCACACACAGTGCCCGACACTGACAGCTACAGAATGAATCCCACACTCACACACAGTACCAGAGACTGACAGATACAGAATGACTCCCACACTCGCACACTGTACCAGAGACTGACAGATACTGAATGAATCAGACACTCACACACAGTACCAGAGACTGACAGTTACAGAGTGAATCCCACACTCACACAAAGTACCAGAGACTGACAGATACAGGATGAATCAGACACTCACACAAAGTACCAGAGACAGACGATGAATCAGACGATCACACACAGTATCAGAGACTGACACATACAGAATGAATCTCACACTCACACACAGTACCAGAGACTGACAGATACAGAACGTATCCCAAACTCACACATTGTACCAGAGACTGACAGACACTGAATGAATCCCACACTCACACACTGTACCAGAGACTGAGAGATACAGAATGTATTGGACACTCACACACAGTACCAGAGACTGGGATACAGAATGAATCAGACACTCACACACAGTACCAGAGACTCACAGAAACAGAATGAATCCCACACTCACACTCAGTACCAGGGACTGAGAGACACAGAATGACTCCCACACTCACACACAGTACCAGAGACTGACTGATACAGAATGAATCAGACTGTCACACACTGTTCCAGAGACTGATAGATACAGAATGAATCCCACACTCGCACACAGTACCAGAGACTGACAGATACAGAATGAATCAGACACTCACACAAAGTACCAGAGACTGAGTGAGACAGAATGAATCCCATACTCACACACAGTACCAGAGACTGACAGACACAGGGTGAATCAGACGATCACACACAGTACGAGAGACTGACAGATACAGAATGAATCCCACACTCACACACAGTACCAGAGACTGACAGATACAGAATGAAGCCCACACTCACAAACAGTACCAGAGACTGACAGATACAGAATGAATCCCACACTCACACACAGTACCAGAGACTCACAGATGCAGAATGAATCAGACACACACACACAGTACCAGAGACTGAGAGAGACAGAATGAATCCCACACTCACACACAGTACCACAGACGGAGAGACAGAATGAATCTTACACTCACAAACAGTACCACAGATTGAGAGATACAGCATGAATCTCATTGTCACACACTGTACCAGACACTGACAGATACAGCATGAATCAGACATTCACACACAGTACCAGAGACTGACAGACACAGGATGAATCAGACGATCACACACAGTACCAGAGACTGACAGATACAGCATGAATCAGACATTCACACACAGTACCAGAGACTGAGAGATGCAGAATGAATCAGACACCCACACACAGTGCCAGAGACTGACAGATACAGAATGAATCCCACACTCACACACAGTACCAGAGACTGACAGATACAGATTGAATCCCATACTCACACACAGTACCAGAGACTGACAGATACAGAATGTATCAGACACTCACACACAGTGCCAGAGACTGAGAGAGACAGAATGAATCCCACACTCACAAACAGTACCAGAGACTGGCAGATACAGAATGAATCAGACGCTCACACACAGTACCAGAGACTGACAGATACAGAATGTATCAGACACTCACACACAGTGCCAGAGACTGAGAGAGACAGAATGAATGCCACACTCACACACAGTACCAGAGACTGACAGATACAGAATGAATCCCACACTCACACACTGTACCAGAGATTGACAGATACAGAATGAATCAGACACTCACACACAGTGCCAGACACTGACAGCTACAGAATGAATCCCACACTCACACACAGTACCAGAGACTGACAGATACAGAATGACTCCCACACTCACACACTGTACCAGAGACTGACAGATACTGAATGAATCAGACACTCACACACAGTACCACAGACGGAGAGACAGAATGAATCTTACACTCACAAACTGTACCACAGATTGAGAGATACAGCATGAATCAGATTGTCACACACTGTACCAGACACTGACAGATACATCATGAATCAGACATTCACACACAGCACCAGAGAGTGACAGACACAGGATGAATCATACGATCACACACAGTACCAGAGACTGACAGATGCAGAATGAATCAGACACTCACACACATAACCAGAGACTGACAGATACAGAATGAATCAGACACTCACACACAGTACCAGAGACTGACAGATACAGAATGAATCCCAAACTCACACACTGTACCAGAGATTGACAGATACAGAATGAATCAGACACTCACACACAGTGCCCGACACTGACAGCTACAGAATGAATCCCACACTCACACACAGTACCAGAGACTGACAGATACAGAATGACTCCCACACTCGCACACTGTACCAGAGACTGACAGATACTGAATGAATCAGACACTCACACACAGTACCAGAAACTGACAGTTACAGAGTGAATCCCACACTCACACAAAGTACCAGAGACTGACAGATACAGGATGAATCAGACACTCACACAAAGTACCAGAGACTGACGATGAATCAGACGATCACACACAGTACCAGAGACTGACACATACAGAATGAATCTCACACTCACACACAGTACCAGAGACTGACAGATACAGAACGTATCCCACACTCACACATTGTACCAGAGACTGACAGACACAGAATGAATCCCACACTCACACACTGTACCAGAGACTGAGAGATACAGAATGTATTGGACACTCACACACAGTACCAGAGACTGGGATAGAGAATGAATCAGACACTCACACACAGTACCAGAGACTCACAGAAACAGAATGAATCCCACACTCACACTCAGTACCAGGGACTGAGAGACACAGAATGACTCCCACACTCACACACAGTACCAGAGACTGACTGATACAGAATGAATCAGACTGTCACACACTGTACCAGAGACTGATAGATACAGAATGAATCCCACACTCGCACACAGTACCAGAGACTGACAGATACAGAATGAATCAGACACTCACACAAAGTACCAGAGACTGAGTGAGACAGAATGAATCCCATACTCACACACAGTACCAGAGACTGACAGATACAGAATGAAGACCACACTCACACACAGTACCAGAGACTGACAGATGCAGAATGAATCAAACACTCACACACAGTACCAGAGACTGAGAGAGACAGAATGAATCCCACACTCAGACACAGTACCACAGACGGAGAGACAGAATGAATCTTACACTCACAAACAGTACCACAGATTGAGAGGTACAGCATGAATCTGATTGTCACACACTGTACCAGACACTGACAGATACAGCATGAATCAGACATTCACACACAGTACCAGAGACTGACAGACACAGGATGAATCAGACGATCACACACAGTACCAGAGACTGACAGATACAGCATGAATCAGACATTCACCCACAGTACCAGAGACTGAGAGCTACAGAATGAATCAGATGCTCACACACAGTACCAGAGCCTGACAGATGCAGAATGAATCAGACACTCACACACAGTACCAGAGATTGGCAGATACAGAATGAATCAGACGCTCACACACAGTACGAGAGGCTAGGATATACAGAACGAATCAGACACTCACACACAGTACCAGAGACGGACAGATACAGAATGAATCAGACACTCACACACAGTACCAGAGACTGAGACACAGAACGAATCTGACACTCTCACACAGTTTGAGAGACTGACAGATACATAATGAATCCCACACTCAAACACCGTACCAGACACTGAGAGGTACAGAATGAATCTCACACTCGCACACATTACGAGGGACTGAGAGGTACAGAATTAATCCCACACTCACAGAGAGTACCAGAGACTGGCAGATACAGAATGAATCAGATGCTCACACACAGTACCAGAGACTGAGAGATACAGATTGAATCCCACACTCGCACACAGTACCAGAGGCTGACAGAAACAGAATGAATCCCACACTCACACACAGTACCAGAGACTGACATATGCAGAATGTATCAGACACTCACACACAGTACCAGAGTCTGGCAGATACAGAATGAATCAGACGCTCACACACAGTACCAGAGACTGACAGATACAGAATGAGTCTCACCCTCGCACACGTTACGAGGGACTGAGAGATACAGAATTAATCCCACACTCACACACAGTACCAGAGACTGACAGAAACAGAATGAATCCCACACTCACACACAGCACCAGAGACTGACATATACAGAATGAATCAGACACTCACACACAGTACCAGAGACTGTCAGATACAGAATGAATCAGACGGTCACACACTGTACCAGACACTGATAGATACAGAATGAATCCCACACTCACACACAGCACCAGAGACTGACATATGCAGAATGAATCACACACTCACACACAATACCAGAGACTGACAGATACAGAATGAATCAGACACTCACACACAGTACCAGAGACTGACAGATACAGAATGAATCAGACGGTCACACAGAGTACCAGAGACTGACAGATACAGAATCAATTCCACACTCACACACAGTACCAGAGATTGAGAGACAGAATGAATCCTACACTCACACATAGTACGAGGGACTAAGAGATGCAGAATGAATCCCACACTCACACTCAGTACCATAGACTGAGAGATACTGAATGAATCCCACACTCACACACAGTACCAGAGACTGACAGATACAGAATGAATCCCACACTCACACACAGTACCAGAGACTGACAGATACAGAATGAATCCCACACTCACACACAGTACCAGAGACCGACAGATACAGAATGAATCCCACACTCACATGCAGTACCAGACACTGACAGCTACAGAATGAATCCCACACACACACACAGTACCAGAGACTGGCAGATACAGAATGAATCAGACGCTCACACACAGTACCAGAGACTGATAGATGCAGAATGAATCAGACACTCACACAAAGTACCAGAGACTAGGATATACAGAATGAATCAGACACTCACACACAGTACCACAGACTGACAGATACAGAATGAATCAGACACTCACACACAGTACCACAGACTGACAGATACAGAATGAATCAGACACTCACACACAGTACCAGACACTGACAGATACAGAATGAATCAGACACTCAAACACAGTACCAGACACTGACAGCTACAGAATGAATTCCACACACACACAGTACCAGAAACTGAGAGATACAGAATGTATCAGACACTCACACACAGTACCAGAGACTGGCAGATACAGAATGAATCAGACGCTCACACACAGTACCAGAGACTGAGAGATACAGAATGAATCTCACACTCGCACACGTTACGAGGGACTGAGAGATACAGAATTAAGCCCACACTCACACACAGTACCAGAGACTGACAGAAACAAAATGAATCCCACACTCACACACAGCACCAGAGACTGACATATACAGAATGAATCAGACACTCACACACAGTACCAGAGACTGACAGATAAAGAATGAATCAGACGGTCACACACTGTACCAGACACTGATAGATACAGAATGAATCCCACACTCACACACAGTACCAGAGACTGACATATACAGAATGAATCAGACACTCACACACAGTGCCAGAGTCTGACAGATACAGAATGAATCAGACGGTCACACAGAGTACCAGAGACTGACAGATACAGAATGAATCAGACACTCACGCACAGCACCAGAGACTGACAGATACAAGATGAATTCCACACTCACACACAGTACCAGAGATTGAGAGACAGAATGAATCCCACACTCACACATAGTACGAGGGACTGAGAGATACAGAATGAATCCCACACTCACACTCAGGACCATAGACTGAGAGATACTGAATGAATCCCACACTCACACACAGTACCAGAGACTGACAGATACAGAATGAATCCTACACTCACACACTGTACCAGAGACTGACAGATACAGCATGAATCCCACACTCACACACAGTACCAGAGACAGACAGATGCAGAATGAATCAGACACTCGCACACAGTACCAGAGACTGACAGATACAGAATGAATCCCACACTCACACACAGTACCAGGGACTGGCAGATACAGAATGACTCAGACACTCACACACAGTACCAGAGACTGACAGATACAGAATGAATCAGACACTCACACACAGTACCAGAGACTGAGATAGAGAACGAATCAGACACTCACACACAGTACCAGAGACTGACAGATACAGAATGAATCAGACACTCACACACAGTACCAGAGACTGACAGATACAGAATGAAACACACACTCACACACAGTACCAGAGACTGAGATACAGAACGAATCAGACACTCACACACAGTACCAGAGACTGACAGATACAGAATGAATCAGACACTCACACACAGTACCAGAGACTGACAGATACAGATTGAATCCCACACTCACACACAGTCCCAGAGGCGTACAGATACAGAATGAATCAGACGCTCACACACAGTACCAGAGACTGACATATACAGAATGAATCAGACACTCACACACAGTACCAGAGACTGACAGATACAGAATGAATCCCAGACAGTACCAGAGACTGACATGTACAGAATGAATCAGACACTCACACACAGTACCAGAGACTGACAGATACAGAATGAATCCCACACTCACACACAGTACCAGAGACTGACAGATACAGAAAGAATCAGACACTCACACACAGTACCAGAGGCTGACAGATACAGAATGAATCAGACACTCACACACAGTACCAGAGACTGACAGATACAGAATGAATCCCACACAGTACTAGAGACTGACAGATACAGAATGAATCAGACACTCACACACAGTACCAGAGACTGACAGAAACAGAGTAAATCAGACACTCACACACAGTACCAGAGACTGACAGATACATAATGAATCCCACACTCACACATAGTACCAGAGACTGAGAGCTACAGAATGAATCAGACGCTCACACACAGTACCAGAGACTGACAGATGCAGAATGAATCAGACACTCACACACATTACCAGAGACTAGGATATACAGAATGAATCAGACACTCACACACATAACCTGAGACTGACAGCTACAGAATGAATCAGACACTCACACACAGTACCAGAGACTGACAGATACAGCATGAATCCAAAACTCACACACTGTACCAGAGATTGACAGATACAGAATGAATCAGACACTCACACACAGTGCCCGACAGTGACAGCTACAGAATGAATCCCATACTCACACACAGTACCAGAGACTGACAGATACAGAATGACTCCCACACTCGCACACAGTACCAGAGACTGACAGATACTGAATGAATCAGACACTCACACACATTACCAGAGACTAGGGTATACAGAATGAATCAGACACTCACACACACAACCAGAGACTGACAGATACAGAATGAATCAGACACTCACACACAGTACCAGAGGCTGACAGATACAGAATGAATCAGACACTCACACACAGTACCAGAGACTGACAGATACAGAATGAATCCCACACAGTACTAGAGACTGACAGATACAGAATGAATCAGACACTCACACACAGTACCAGAGACAGACAGATACAGAATAAATCAGACACTCACACACAGTACCAGAGACTGACAGATACAGAATGAATCAGACACTCACACACAGTACCAGAGACTGACAGATATAGAATGAATCCCATTCTCAAACAAAGTACCAGAGACTGACAGATACAGAATGAATCCCACACTCACACACAGTACCAGAGACTGACATTTACATAATGAATCAGACACTCACACACAGTACCAGAGACTGACAGATACAGAATGAATCAGACACTCACACACAGTACCAGAGACTGACAGATACAGAATGAATCAGACACTCACACACAGTACCAGAGACTGAGTGATACAGAATGAATCCCACACAGTACCAGAGACTGACATATACATAATGAATCAGACACTCACACACAGTACCAGAGACTGAGTTATACAGAATGAATTAGACACTCACACACAGTACCAGAGACTGACAGATACAGAATGAATTAGACACTCACACACAGTACCAGAGACTGACAGATGCAGTATGAATCAGACACTTGCACACAGTGCCAGAGATTGATTGACTCAGAATGAATCCCACACTCCCACACAGTACCAGAGACTGACAGATACAGAATGTATCAGGCACTCACACACAGTACCAGAGACTGAGAGAGACAGAATGAATCCCACACTCACACACAGTACCACAGAAGGAGAGACAGAATGAATCAAACACTCACACACAGTACCACAGATTGAGAGATATAGAATGAATCAGATTGTCATACACTGTTCCAGATACTGACAGATACAACATGAATCAGACGATCACACACAGTACCAGAGACTGACATATACCTAATGAATCGGACACTCACACACAGTACCAGAGACTGACAGATACAGAATGAATCAGAAACTCACACACAGTACCAGAGACTGAGTTAAACAGAATGAATTAGACACTCACACACAGTACCAGAGACTGACAGATACAGAATGAACCCCACACTCACACACAGTACCAGAGACTGACAGATGCAGTATGAATCAGACACTTGCACACAGTGCCAGAGATTGATTAACTCAGAATGAATCCCACACTCCCACACAGTACCAGAGGCTGACAGATACAGAATGTATCAGGCACTCACACACAGTACCAGAGACTGACATATACAGAATGAATCAGACACTCACACACAGCACCAGAGAGTGACAGACACAGGATGAATCATACGATCACACACAGTACCAGAGACTGACAGATACATAATGAATCCCACACTCACACACAGTACCAGAGACTGAGAGCTACAGAATGAATCAGACGCTCACACACAGTACCAGAGACTGACAGATGCAGAATGAATCAGACACTCACACACATAACCAGAGACTGACAGATACAGAATGAATCAGACACTCACACACAGTACCAGAGACTGACAGATACAGAATGAATCCCAAACTCACACACTGTACCAGAGATTGACAGATACAGAATGAATCAGACACTCACACACAGTGCCCGACACTGACAGCTACAGAATGAATCCCACACTCACACACAGTACCAGAGACTGACAGATACAGAATGACTCCCACACTCGCACACTGTACCAGAGACTGACAGATACTGAATGAATCAGACACTCACACACAGTACCAGAGACTGACAGTTACAGAGTGAATCCCACACTCACACAAAGTACCAGAGACTGACAGATACAGGATGAATCAGACGATCACACAGAGTACCAGAGACAGACGATGAATCAGACGATCACACACAGTACCAGAGACTGACACATACAGAATGAATCTCACACTCACACACAGTACCAGAGACTGACAGCTACAGAACGTATCCCACACTCACACATTGTACCAGAGACTGACAGACACAGAATGAATCCCACACTCACACACTGTACCAGAGACTGAGAGATACAGAATGTATTGGACACTCACACACAGTACCAGAGACTGGGATACAGAATGAATCAGACACTCACACACAGTACCAGAGACTCACAGAAACAGAATGAATCCCACACTCACACTCAGTACCAGGGACTGAGAGACACAGAATGACTCCCACACTCACACACAGTACCAGAGACTGACTGATACAGAATGAATCAGACTGTCACACACTGTACCAGAGACTGATAGATACAGAATGAATCCCACACTTGCACACAGTACCAGAGACTGACAGATACAGAATGAATCAGACACTCACACAAAGTACCAGAGACTGAGTGAGACAGAATGAATCCCATACTCACACACAGTACCAGAGACTGACAGATACAGAATGAAGACCACACTCACACACAGTACCAGAGACTGACAGATACAGAATGAAGCCCACACTCACACACAGTACCAGAGACTGACAGACACAAAATGAATCCCAAACTCACACACAGTACCAGAGACTGACAGATGCAGAATGAATCAAACACTCACACACAGTACCAGAGACTGAGAGAGACAGAATGAATCCCACACTCACACACAGTACCACAGACGGAGAGACAGAATGAATCTTACACTCACAAACAGTACCACAGATTGAGAGATACAGCATGAATCTGATTGTCACACACTGTACCAGACACTGACAGATACAGCATGAATCAGACATTCACACACAGTACCAGAGACTGACAGACAAAGGATGAATCAGACGATCACACACAGTACCAGAGACTGACAGATACAGCATGAATCAGACATTCACCCACAGTACCAGAGACTGAGAGCTACAGAATGAATCAGATGCTCACACAGAGTACCAGAGCCTGACAGATGCAGAATGAATCAGACACTCGCACACAGTACCAGAGACTGACAGATACATAATGAATCAGACACTCACACACAGTACCAGAGATTGGCAGATACAGAATGAATCAGACGCTCACACACAGTACGAGAGGCTAGGATATACAGAACGAATCAGACACTCACACACAGTACCAGAGACGGACAGATACAGAATGAATCAGACACTCACACACAGTACCAGAGACTGAGACACAGAACGAATCTGACACTCTCACACAGTTTGAGAGACTGACAGATACATAATGAATCCCACACTCAAACACCGTACCAGACACTGAGAGGTACAGAATGAATCTCACACTCGCACACATTACGAGGGACTGAGAGGTACAGAATTAATCCCACACTCACACAGAGTACCAGAGACTGGCAGATACAGAATGAATCAGATGCTCACACACAGTACCAGAGACTGAGAGATACAGATTGAATCCCACACTCGCACACAGTACCAGAGGCTGACAGAAACAGAATGAATCCCACACTCACACACAGTACCAGAGACTGACATATACAGAATGTATCAGACACTCACACACAGTACCAGAGTCTGGCAGATACAGAATGAATCAGACGCTCACACACAGTACCAGAGACTGACAGATACAGAATGAGTCTCACCCTCGCACACGTTACGAGGGACTGAGAGATACAGAATTAATCCCACACTCACACACAGTACCAGAGACTGACAGAAACAGAATGAATCCCACACTCACACACAGCACCAGAGACTGACATATACAGAATGAATCAGACACTCACACACAGTACCAGAGACTGTCAGATACAGAATGAATCAGACGGTCACACACTGTACCAGACACTGATAGATACAGAATGAATCCCACACTCACACACAGCACCAGAGACTGACATATGCAGAATGAATCACACACTCACACACAATACCAGAGACTGACAGATACAGAATGAATCAGACACTCACACACAGTACCAGAGACTGACAGATACAGAATGAATCAGACACTCACACACAGTACCAGAGACTGACAGATACAGAATGAATCAGACACTCACGCACAGCACCAGAGACTGACAGATACAAGATGAATTCCACACTCACACACAGTACCAGAGATTGAGAGACAGAATGAATCCCACACTCACACATAGTACGAGGGACTGAGAGATACTGAATGAATCCCACACTCACACTCAGTACCATAGACTGAGAGATACTGAATGAATCCCACACTCACACACTGTACCAGAGACTGACAGATACAGAATGAATCCCACACTCACACACAGTACCAGAGACTGACAGATGCAGAATGAATCGCAACTCACAAAGTACCAGAGACTGAGAGATACAGAAAGCAGCCGACACCCACACACAGTACCAGAGACTGAGATACAGAACAAATCAGATGCTCACACACAGTACCAGAGACTGACATAGACAGAATGTATCAGACACTCACACACAGTACCAGAAATTGAGAGACAGAATGAATCCCACACTCACATATAGTACGAGGGACTAAGAGATGCAGAATGAATCCCACACTCACACTCAGTACCATAGACTGAGAGATACTGAATGAATCCCACACTCACACACAGTACCAGAGAGTGACAGATCCAGAATGAATCCCACACTCACACACAGTACCAGAGACTGACAGATACAGAATGAATCCCACACTCACACACAGTACCAGAGACCGACAGATACAGAATGAATCCCACACTCACATGCAGTACCAGACACTGACAGCTACAGAATGAATCCCACACACACACACAGTACCAGAGATAGAGAGATACAGAATGTATCAGACACTCACACACAGTACCAGAGACTGGCAGATACAGAATGAATCAGACGCTCACACACAGTACCAGAGACTGATAGATGCAGAATGAATCAGACACTCACACAAAGTACCAGAGACTAGGATATACAGAATGAATCAGACACTCACACACAGTACCACAGACTGACAGATACAGAATGAATCAGACACTCACACACAGTACCAGACACTGACAGATACAGAATGAATCAGACACTCAAACACAGTACCAGACACTGACAGCTACAGAATGAATTCCACACACACACAGTACCAGAAACTGAGAGATACAGAATGTATCAGACACTCACACACAGTACCAGAGACTGGCAGATACAGAATGAATCAGACGCTCACACACAGTACCAGAGACTGACAGATACAGAATGAATCTCACACTCGCACACATTACGAGGGACTGACAGAAACAAAATGAATCCCACACTCACACACAGCACCAGAGACTGACATATACAGAATGAATCCCACACTCACACACAGCACCAGAGACTGACATATACAGAATGAATCAGACACTCACACACAGTACCAGAGACTGACAGATACAGAATGAATCAGACGGTCACACACTGTACCAGACACTGATAGATACAGAATGAATCCCACACTCACACACAGTACCAGAGACTGACATATACAGAATGAATCAGACACTCACACACAGTGCCAGAGTCTGACAGATACAGAATGAATCAGACGGTCACACAGAGTACCAGAGACTGACAGATACAGAATGAATCCTACACTCACACACTGTACCAGAGACTGAAATAGAGAACGAATCAGACACTCACACACAGTACCAGAGATTGAGAGACAGAATGAATCCCACACTCACACATAGTACGAGGGACTGAGAGATACAGAATGAATCCCACACTCACACTCAGTACCATAGACTGAGAGATACTGAATGAATCCCACACTCACACACAGTACCAGAGACTGACAGATACAGAATGAATCCTACACTCACACACTGTACCAGAGACAGACAGATGCAGAATGAAACAGATACTCGCACACAGTACCAGAGACTGACAGATACAGAATGAATCCCACACTCACACACAGTACCAGGGACCGGCAGATACAGAATGAATCAGACACTCACACACAGTACCAGAGACTGACAGATACAGAATGAATCAGACACTCACACACAGTACCAGAGACTGAGATAGAGAACGAATCAGACACTCACACACAGTACCAGAGACTGACAGATACAGAATGAATCAGACACTCACACACAGTACCAGAGACTGACAGATACAGAATGAAACACACACTCACACACAGTACCAGAGACTGAGATACAGAACGAATCAGACACTCACACACAGTACCAGAGACTGACAGATACAGAATGAATCAGACACTCACAAACAGTACCAGAGATTGACAGATACAGATTGAATCCCACACTCACACACAGTCCCAGAGGCGTACAGATACAGAATGAATCAGATGCTCACACACAGTACCAGAGACCGACAGATACAGAATGAATCAGACACTCACACACAGTACCAGAGACTGACAGATACAGAATGAATCCCACACAGTACCAGAGACTGACATGTACAGAATGAACCAGACACTCACACACAGTACCAGAGACTGACAGATACAGAATGAATCCCACACTCACACACAGTACCAGAGACTGACAGATACAGAATGAATCAGACACTCACACACAGTACCAGAGGCTGACAGATACAGAATGAATCAGACACTCACACACAGTACCAGAGACTGACAGGTACAGAATGAATCCCACACAGTACTAGAGACTGACAGATACAGAATGAATCAGACACTCACACACAGTACCAGAGACTGACAGATACAGAATAAATCAGACACTCACACACAGTACCAGAGACTGACAGATACAGAATGAATCAGACACTCACACACAGTACCAGAGACTGACAGATATAGAATGAATCCCATTCTCACACAAAGTACCAGAGACTGACAGATACAGAATGAATCCCACACTCACACACAGTACCAGAGACTGACATTTACATAATGAATCAGACACTCACACACAGTACCAGAGACTGACAGATACAGAATGAATCAGACACTCACACACAGTACCAGAGACTGACAGATACAGAATGAATCAGACACTCACACACAGTACCAGAGACTGAGTGATACAGAATGAATCCCACACAGTACCAGAGACTGACATATACATAATGAATCAGACACTCACACACAGTACCAGAGACTGACATATACATAATGAATCAGACACTCACACACAGTACCAGAGACTGAGTTATACAGAATGAATTAGACACTCACACACAGTACCAGAGACTGACAGATGCAGTATGAATCAGACACTTGCACACAGTGCCAGAGATTGATTGACTCAGAATGAATCCCACACTCCCACACAGTACCAGAGACTGACAGATACAGAATGTATCAGGCACTCACACACAGTACCAGAGACTGAGAGAGACAGAATGAATCCCACACTCACACACAGTACCACAGACGGAGAGACAGAATGAATCAAACACTCACACACAGTACCACAGATTGAGAGATATAGAATGAATCAGATTGTCATACACTGTTCCAGATACTGACAGATACAACATGAATCAGACGATCACACACAGTACCAGAGACTGACAGATACCTAATGAATCGGACACTCACACACAGTACCAGAGACTGACAGATACAGAATGAATCAGACACTCACACACAGTACCAGAGACTGAGTGATACAGAATGTATCCCACACAGTACCAGAGACTGACATATACATAATGAATCAGACACTCACACACAGTACCAGAGACTGAGTTATACAGAATGAATTAGACACTCACACACATTACCAGAGACTGACAGATACAGAATGAACCCCACACTCACACACAGTACCAGAGACTGACAGATGCAGTATGAATCAGACACTTGCACACTGTGCCAGAGATTGATTAACTCAGAATGAATCCCACACTCCCACACAGTACCAGAGGCTGACAGATACAGAATGTATCAGGCACTCACACACAGTGCCAGAGACTGAGAGAGACAGAATGAATCAGACACTCACACACAGCACCAGAGACTGACAGATACAGATTGAATCCCACACTCACACACAGTACCAGAGACTGACAGATACAGAATGAACCCCACACTCACACTCAGTACCAGGGACTGAGAGACACAGAATGACTCCCACACTCACACACAGTACCAGAGACTGACTGATACAGAATGAATCAGACTGTCACACACTGTACCAGAGACTGATAGATACAGAATGAATCCCACACTCGCACACAGTACCAGAGACTGATATATACAGAATGAATCAGACACTCACACACAGTGCCAGAGTCTGACAGATACAGAATGAATCAGACGGTCACACACTGTACCAGAGACTGAAATAGAGAACGAATCAGACACTCACACACAGTACCAGAGATTGAGAGACAGAATGAATCCCACACTCACACATAGTACGAGGGACTGAGAGATACAGAATGAATCCCACACTCACACTCAGTACCATAGACTGAGAGATACTGAATGAATCCCACACTCACACACAGTACCAGAGACTGACAGATACAGAATGAATCCTACACTCACACACTGTACCAGAGACAGACAGATGCAGAATGAAACAGATACTCGCACACAGTACCAGAGACTGACAGATACAGAATGAATCCCACACTCACACACAGTACCAGGGACCGGCAGATAGAGAATGAATCAGACACTCACACACAGTACCAGAGACTGACAGATACAGAATGAATCAGACACTCACACACAGTACCAGAGACTGAGATAGAGAACGAATCAGACACTCACACACAGTACCAGAGACTGACAGATACAGAATGAATCAGACACTCACACACAGTACCAGAGACTGACAGATACAGAATGAAACACACACTCACACACAGTACCAGAGACTGAGATACAGAACGAATCAGACACTCACACACAGTACCAGAGACTGACAGATACAGAATGAATCAGACACTCACAAACAGTACCAGAGATTGACAGATACAGATTGAATCCCACACTCACACACAGTCCCAGAGGCGTACAGATACAGAATGAATCAGATGCTCACACACAGTACCAGAGACCGACAGATACAGAATGAATCAGACACTCACACACAGTACCAGAGACTGACAGATACAGAATGAATCCCACACAGTACCAGAGACTGACATGTACAGAATGAATCAGACACTCACACACAGTACCAGAGACTGACAGATACAGAATGAATCCCACACTCACACACAGTACCAGAGACTGACAGATACAGAATGAATCAGACACTCACACACAGTACCAGAGGCTGACAGATACAGAATGAATCAGACACTCACACACAGTACCAGAGACTGACAGGTACAGAATGAATCCCACACAGTACTAGAGACTGACAGATACAGAATGAATCAGACACTCACACACAGTACCAGAGACTGACAGATACAGAATAAATCAGACACTCACACACAGTACCAGAGACTGACAGATACAGAATGAATCAGACACTCACACACAGTACCAGAGACTGACAGATATAGAATGAATCCCATTCTCACACAAAGTACCAGAGACTGACAGATACAGAATGAATCCCACACTCACACACAGTACCAGAGACTGACATTTACATAATGAATCAGACACTCACACACAGTACCAGAGACTGACAGATACAGAATGAATCAGACACTCACACACAGTACCAGAGACTGACAGATACAGAATGAATCAGACACTCACACACAGTACCAGAGACTGAGTGATACAGAATGAATCCCACACAGTACCAGAGACTGACATATACATAATGAATCAGACACTCACACACAGTACCAGAGACTGACATATACATAATGAATCAGACACTCACACACAGTACCAGAGACTGAGTTATACAGAATGAATTAGACACTCACACACAGTACCAGAGACTGACAGATGCAGTATGAATCAGACACTTGCACACAGTGCCAGAGATTGATTGACTCAGAATGAATCCCACACTCCCACACAGTACCAGAGACTGACAGATACAGAATGTATCAGGCACTCACACACAGTACCAGAGACTGAGAGAGACAGAATGAATCCCACACTCACACACAGTACCACAGACGGAGAGACAGAATGAATCAAACACTCACACACAGTACCACAGATTGAGAGATATAGAATGAATCAGATTGTCATACACTGTTCCAGATACTGACAGATACAACATGAATCAGACGATCACACACAGTACCAGAGACTGACAGATACCTAATGAATCGGACACTCACACACAGTACCAGAGACTGACAGATACAGAATGAATCAGACACTCACACACAGTACCAGAGACTGAGTGATACAGAATGTATCCCACACAGTACCAGAGACTGACATATACATAATGAATCAGACACTCACACACAGTACCAGAGACTGAGTTATACAGAATGAATTAGACACTCACACACATTACCAGAGACTGACAGATACAGAATGAACCCCACACTCACACACAGTACCAGAGACTGACAGATGCAGTATGAATCAGACACTTGCACACTGTGCCAGAGATTGATTAACTCAGAATGAATCCCACACTCCCACACAGTACCAGAGGCTGACAGATACAGAATGTATCAGGCACTCACACACAGTGCCAGAGACTGAGAGAGACAGAATGAATCAGACACTCACACACAGCACCAGAGACTGACAGATACAGATTGAATCCCACACTCACACACAGTACCAGAGACTGACAGATACAGAATGAACCCCACACTCACACTCAGTACCAGGGACTGAGAGACACAGAATGACTCCCACACTCACACACAGTACCAGAGACTGACTGATACAGAATGAATCAGACTGTCACACACTGTACCAGAGACTGATAGATACAGAATGAATCCCACACTCGCACACAGTACCAGAGACTGACAGATACAGAATGAATCAGACACTCACACAAAGTACCAGAGACTGAGTGAGACAGAATGAATCCCATACTCACACACAGTACCAGAGACTGACAGATACAGAATGAAGACCACACTCACACACAGTACCAGAGACTGACAGATACAGAATGAAGCCCACACTCACACACAGTACCAGAGACTGACAGACACAAAATGAATCCCACACTCACACACAGTACCAGAGACTGACAGATGCAGAATGAATCAAACACTCACACACAGTACCAGAGACTGAGAGAGACAGAATGAATCCCACACTCACACACAGTACCACAGACGGAGAGACAGAATGAATCTTACACTCACAAACAGTACCACAGATTGAGAGATACAGCATGAATCTGATTGTCACACACTGTACCAGACACTGACAGATACAGCATGAATCAGACATTCACACACAGTACCAGAGACTGACAGACAAAGGATGAATCAGACGATCACACACAGTACCAGAGACTGACAGATACAGCATGAATCAGACATTCACCCACAGTACCAGAGACTGAGAGCTACAGAATGAATCAGATGCTCACACAGAGTACCAGAGCCTGACAGATGCAGAATGAATCAGATACTCGCACACAGTACCAGAGACTGACAGATACATAATGAATCAGACACTCACACACAGTACCAGAGATTGGCAGATACAGAATGAATCAGACGCTCACACACAGTACGAGAGGCTAGGATATACAGAACGAATCAGACACTCACACACAGTACCAGAGACGGACAGATACAGAATGAATCAGACACTCACACACAGTACCAGAGACTGAGACACAGAACGAATCTGACACTCTCACACAGTTTGAGAGACTGACAGATACATAATGAATCCCACACTCAAACACCGTACCAGACACTGAGAGGTACAGAATGAATCTCACACTCGCACACATTACGAGGGACTGAGAGGTACAGAATTAATCCCACACTCACACAGAGTACCAGAGACTGGCAGATACAGAATGAATCAGATGCTCACACACAGTACCAGAGACTGAGAGATACAGATTGAATCCCACACTCGCACACAGTACCAGAGGCTGACAGAAACAGAATGAATCCCACACTCACACACAGTACCAGAGTCTGGCAGATACAGAATGAATCAGACGCTCACACACAGTACCAGAGACTGACAGATACAGAATGAGTCTCACCCTCGCACACGTTACGAGGGACTGAGAGATACTGAATGAATCCCACACTCACACTCAGTACCATAGACTGAGAGATACTGAATGAATCCCACACTCACACACTGTACCAGAGACTGACAGATACAGAATGAATCCCACACTCACACACAGTACCAGAGACTGACAGATGCAGAATGAATCGCAACTCACAAAGTACCAGAGACTGAGAGATACAGAAAGCAGCCGACACCCACACACAGTACCAGAGACTGAGATACAGAACAAATCAGATGCTCACACACAGTACCAGAGACTGACATAGACAGAATGTATCAGACACTCACACACAGTACCAGAGATTGAGAGACAGAATGAATCCCACACTCACACATAGTACGAGGGACTAAGAGATGCAGAATGAATCCCACACTCACACTCAGTACCATAGACTGAGAGATACTGAATGAATCCCACACTCACACACAGTACCAGAGACTGACAGATACAGAATGAATCCCACACTCACACACAGTACCAGAGACTGACAGATACAGAATGAATCCCACACTCACACACAGTACCAGAGACCGACAGATACAGAATGAATCCCACACTCACATGCAGTACCAGACACTGACAGCTACAGAATGAATCCCACACACACACACAGTACCAGAGATAGAGAGATACAGAATGCATCAGACACTCACACACAGTACCAGAGACTGGCAGATACAGAATGAATCAGACGCTCACACACAGTACCAGAGACTGATAGATGCAGAATGAATCAGACACTCACACAAAGTACCAGAGACTAGGATATACAGAATGAATCAGACACTCACACACAGTACCACAGACTGACAGATACAGAATGAATCAGACACTCACACACAGTACCAGACACTGACAGATACAGAATGAATCAGACACTCAAACACAGTACCAGACACTGACAGCTACAGAATGAATTCCACACACACACAGTACCAGAAACTGAGAGATACAGAATGTATCAGACACTCACACACAGTACCAGAGACTGGCAGATACAGAATGAATCAGACGCTCACACACAGTACCAGAGACTGACAGATACAGAATGAATCTCACACTCGCACACGTTACGAGGGACTGAGAGATACAGAATAAAGCCCACACTCACACACAGTACCAGAGACTGACAGAAACAAAATGAATCCCACACTCACACACAGCACCAGAGACTGACATATACAGAATGAATCAGACACTCACACACAGTACCAGAGACTGACAGATACAGAATGAATCAGACGGTCACACACTGTACCAGACACTGATAGATACAGAATGAATCCCACACTCACACACAGTACCAGAGACTGACATATACAGAATGAATTAGACACTCACACACAGTGCCAGAGTCTGACAGATACAGAATGAATCCTACACTCACACACTGTACCAGAGACTGAGATAGAGAACGAATCAGACACTCACACACAGTACCAGAGACTGACAGATACAAGATGAATTCCACACTTACACACAGTACCAGAGATTGAGAGACAGAATGAATCCCACACTCACACATAGTACGAGGGACTGAGAGATACAGAATGAATCCCACACTCACACTCAGTACCATAGACTGAGAGATACTGAATGAATCCCACACTCACACACAGTACCAGAGACTGACAGATACAGAATGAATCCTACACTCACACACTGTACCAGAGACAGACAGATGCAGAATGAAACAGACACTCGCACACAGTAGCAGAGACTGACAGATACAGAATGAATCCCACACTCACACACAGTACCAGGGACTGGCAGATACAGAATGAATCAGACACTCACACACAGTACCAGAGACTGACAGATACAGAATGAATCAGACACTCACACACAGTACCAGAGACTGAGATAGAGAACGAATCAGACACTCACACACAGTACCAGAGACTGACAGATACAGAATGAATCAGACACTCACACACAGTACCAGAGACTGACAGATACAGAATGAAACACACACTCACACACAGTACCAGAGACTGAGATACAGAACGAATCAGACACTCACACACAGTACCAGAGACTGACAGATACAGAATGAATCAGACACTCACAAACAGTACCAGAGATTGACAGATACAGATTGAATCCCACACTCACACACAGTCCCAGAGGCGTACAGATACAGAATGAATCAGATGCTCACACACAGTACCAGAGACCGACAGATACAGAATGAATCAGACACTCACACACAGTACCAGAGACTGACAGATACAGAATGAATCCCACACAGTACCAGAGACTGACATGTACAGAATGAGTCAGACACTCACACACAGTACCAGAGACTGACAGATACAGAATGAATCCCACACTCACACACAGTACCAGAGACTGACAGATACAGAATGAATCAGACACTCACACACAGTACCAGAGGCTGACAGATACAGAATGAATCAGACACTCACACACAGTACCAGAGACTGACAGGTACAGAATGAATCCCACACAGTACTAGAGACTGACAGATACAGAATGAATCAGACACTCACACACAGTACCAGAGACTGACAGATACAGAATAAATCAGACACTCACACACAGTACCAGAGACTGACAGATACAGAATGAATCAGACACTCACACACAGTACCAGAGACTGACAGATATAGAATGAATCCCATTCTCACACAAAGTACCAGAGACTGACAGATACAGAATGAATCCCACACTCACACACAGTACCAGAGACTGACATTTACATAATGAATCAGACACTCACACACAGTACCAGAGACTGACAGATACAGAATGAATCAGACACTCACACACAGTACCAGAGACTGACAGATACAGAATGAATCAGACACTCACACACAGTACCAGAGACTGAGTGATACAGAATGAATCCCACACAGTACCAGAGACTGACATATACATAGTGAATCAGACACTCACACACAGTACCAGAGACTGAGTTATACAGAATGAATTAGACACTCACACACAGTACCAGAGACTGACAGATGCAGTATGAATCAGACACTTGCACACAGTGCCAGAGATTGATTGACTCAGAATGAATCCCACACTCCCACACAGTACCAGAGACTGACAGATACAGAATGTATCAGGCACTCACACACAGTACCAGAGACTGAGAGAGACAGAATGAATCCCACACTCACACACAGTACCACAGACGGAGAGACAGAATGAATCAAACACTCACACACAGTACCACAGATTGAGAGATATACAATGAATCAGATTGTCATACACTGTTCCAGATACTGACAGATACAACATGAATCAGACGATCACACACAGTACCAGAGACTGACAGATACCTAATGAATCGGACACTCACACACAGTACCAGAGACTGACAGATACAGAATGAATCAGACACTCACACACAGTACCAGAGACTGAGTGATACAGAATGTATCCCACACAGTACCAGAGACTGACATATACATAATGAATCAGACACTCACACACAGTACCAGAGACTGAGTTATACAGAATGAATTAGACACTCACACACAGTACCAGAGACTGACAGATACAGAATGAACCCCACACTCACACACAGTACCAGAGACTGACAGATGCAGTATGAATCAGACACTTGCACACAGTGCCAGAGATTGATTAACTCAGAATGAATACCACACTCCCACACAGTACCAGAGGCTGACAGATACAGAATGTATCAGGCACTCACACACAGTGCCAGAGACTGAGAGAGACAGAATGAATCAGACACTCACACACAGCACCAGAGACTGACAGATACAGATTGAATCCCACACTCACACACAGTACCAGAGACGGACAGATACAGAATGAATCAGACACTCGCACACAGTACCAGAGACTGACATATACAGAATGAATCAGACACTCACACACAGTACCAGAGACTGACAGATACAGCATGAATCAGACACTCACACACAGTACCAGAGACTGACAGATACAGAATGAATCCCACACAGTACCAGAGACTGGCATATACAGAATGAATCAGACACTCACACACAGTACCAGAGACCGACAGATACAGAATGAATCCCACACTCACACACAGTACCAGAGACTGACAGATACAGAATGAATCAGACACTCACACACAGTACCAGAGACTGACAGATACAGAATGAATCCCACACTCACACACAGTACCAGAGGCTGACAGGTACAGAATGAATCAGACACTCACACACAGTACCAGAGACTGACAGATACAGAATGAATCCCACACAGTACTAGAGACTGACAGATACAGAATGAATCAGACACTCACACACAGTACCAGAGACTGACAGATACAGAATAAATCAGACACTCACACACAGTACCAGAGACTGACAGATACAGAATGAATCAGACACTCACACACAGTACCAGAGACTGACAGGTACAGAATGAATCCCACTCTCAAACAAAGTACCAGAGACTGACAGATACAGAATGAATCCCACACTCACACACAGTACCAGAGACTGACATTTACATAATGAATCAGACACTCACACACAGTACCAGAGACTGACAGATACAGAATGAATCAGACACTCACACACAGTACCAGAGACTGAGTGATACAGAATGAATTAGACACTCACACACAGTACCAGAGACTGAGAGAGACAGAATGAATCCCACACTCACACACAGTACCACAGACAGAGAGACAGAATGAATCCCACACTCACACACAGTACCAGAGACTGACAGATGCAGTATGAATCAGACACTTGCACACAGTGCCAGAGATTGATTGACTCAGAATGAATCCCACACTCCCACACAGTACCAGAGACTGACAGATACAGAATGTATCAGGCACTCACACACAGTACCAGAGACAGAGAGAGACAGAATGAATCCCACACTCACACACAGTACCACAGACGGAGAGACAGAATGAATCAAACACTCACACACAGTACCACAGATTGAGAGATATAGAATGAATCAGATTGTCACACACTGTTCCAGATACTGACAGATACAACATGAATCAGACGATCACACACAGTACCAGAGACTGACATATACATAATGAATCAGACACTCACACACAGTACCAGAGATTGACAGATACAGAATGAATCAGACACTCACACACAGTACCAGAGACTGAGTGATACAAAATGTATCCCACACAGTACCAGAGACTGACATATACATAATGAATCAGACACTCACACACAGGACCAGAGACTGAGTTATACAGAATGAATTAGACACTCACACACAGTACCAGAGACTGACAGATACAGAATTAATCTCACACTCACACACAGTACCAGAGACTGACAGATACAGAATGAATCAGACACTCACACACAGTACCAGAGACGGACAGATACAGATTGAATCCCACACTCACACACAGTACCAGAGACGGACAGATACAGAATGAATCAGACACTCACACACAGTACCAGAGACTGACATATACAGAATGAATCAGACACTCACACACAGTCCCAGAGACTGACAGATACAGAATGAACCCCACACAGTACCAGAGACTGACATATACAGAATGAATCAGACACTCACACACAGTACCAGAGACTGACAGATACAGAATGAATCCCACACTCACACACAGTACCAGAGACTGACAGGTACAGAATGAATCAGACACTCACACACAGTACCAGAGACTGACAGATACAGAATGAATCCCACACTCACACACAGTACCAGAGACTGACAGATACAGAATGTATCAGACACTCACACACAGTACCAGAGACTGACAGATACAGAATGAATCCCACACAGTACAATAGACTGACAGATACAGAATGAATCAGACACTCACACACAGTACCAGAGACTGACAGATACAGAATAAATCAGACACTCACACACAGTACCAGAGACTGACAGATACAGAATGAATCAGACACTCACACACAGTACCAGAGACTGACAGGTACAGAATGAATCCCACTCTCACACACAGTACCAGAGACTGACAGATACAGAATGAATCCCACACTCACACACAGTACCAGAGACTCACATATACATAATGAATCAGACACTCACACACAGTACCAGAGACTGACAGATACAGAATGAATCAGACACTCACACACAGTACCAGAGACTGACAGATACAGAATGAATCAGACACTCACACACAGTACCAGAGACTGAGTGATACAGAATGAATCCCACACAGTACCAGAGACTGACATATACATAATGAATCAGACACTCACACACAGTACCAGAGACTGACAGATACAGAATGAATCCCACACTCACACACTGTACCAGAGACAGACAGATACAGAATGAATCAGACACTCACACTTAGTACCAGACACTGACAGCTACAGAATGACTCCCACACTCACGCAAAGTACCAGAGACTGACAGTTACAGGATGAATCAGATGATCACACACAGTACCAGAGACTGACACATACAGAATGAATCTCACACTCACACACAGTACCAGAGACTGACAGATACAGAACGTATCCCAAACTCACACACTGTACCAGAGACTGAGAGACACAGAATGTATTTGACACTCACACACAGTACCAGAGACTGAGATACAGAATGAATCAGACACTCACACACAGTACCAGAGACTGACAGAAACAGAATGAATCCCACACTCACACTCAGTACAAGGGATTGAGAGACAGAATGAATCCCACACTCACACATAGTACGAGGGACTGAGAGATGCAGAATGAATCCAACACTCACACTCAGTACCATAGACTGAGAGATATTGAATGAATCCCACACTCACACACAGTACCAGAGACTGACAGATACAGAATGAATCCCACACTCACACACAGTACCAGAGACTGACAGATGCCGAATGAAGCCCACACTCACACACAGTACGAGAGACTGACAGATACAGAATGAAGCCCACACTCACAAACAGTACCAGAGACTGACAGACACAGAATGAATCCCACACTCACACACAGTACCAGAGACTCACAGATGCAGAATGAATGAGATATACACACACAGTACCAGAGACTGAGAGAGACAGAATGAATCCCACACTCACACACAGTACCACAGACGGAGAGACAGAATGAATCTTACACTCACAAACAGTACCACAGATTGAGAGATACAGCATGAATCTCATTGTCACACACTGTACCAGACACTGACAGATACAGCATGAATCAGACATTCACACACAGTACCAGAGACTGACAGACACAGGATGAATCAAACGATCACACACAGTACCAGAGACTGACAGATACAGCATGA
Source organism: Somniosus microcephalus (assembly GCF_052327205.1). Lineage (NCBI taxonomy): Eukaryota > Metazoa > Chordata > Chondrichthyes > Squaliformes > Somniosidae > Somniosus > Somniosus microcephalus. Next base: position 8,284,589 of record NW_028225181.1, on the reverse strand, counting down.
ATCAGACATTCACACACAGTACTAGAGACTGAGAGATGCAGAATGAATCAGACACTCACACACAGTGCCAGAGACTGACAGATACAGAATGAATCCCACACTCACACACAGTACCAGAGACTGACAGATACAGATTGAATCCCATACTCACACACAGTACCAGAGACTGACAGATACAGAATGTATCAGACACTCACACACAGTGCCAGAGACTGAGAGAGACAGAATGAATCCCACACTCCCACACAGTACCAGAGACTGGCAGAAACAGAATGAATCAGACGCGCACACACAGTACCAGAGACTGACAGATACAGAATGTATCAGACACTCACACACAGTGCCAGAGACTGAGAGAGACAGAATGAATCCCACACTCACACACTGTACCAGAGATTGACAGATACAGAATGAATCAGACACTCACACACAGTGCCATACACTGACAGCTACAGAATGAATCCCACACTCACACACAGTACCAGAGACTGACAGATACAGAATGACTCCCACACTCGCACACTGTACCAGAGACTGACAGATACTGAATGAATCAGACACTCACACACAGTACCACAGACGGAGAGACAGAATGAATCTTACACTCACAAACAGTACCACAGATTGAGAGATACAGCATGAATCAGATTGTCACACACTGTACCAGACACTGACAGATACAGCATGAATCAGACATTCACACACAGTACCAGAGAGTGACAGACACAGGATGAATCATACGATCACACACAGTACCAGAGACTGACAGATACATAATGAATCCCACACTCACACATAGTACCAGAGACTGAGAGCTACAGAATGAATCAGACGCTCACACACAGTACCAGAGACTGACAGATGCAGAATGAATCAGACACTCAAACACATTACCAGAGACTAGGATATACAGAATGAATCAGACACTCACGCACATAACCAGAGACTGACAGATACAGAATGAATCAGACACTCACACACAGTACCAGAGACTGACAGATAAAAATGAATCGCACACTCACACACAGTACCAGAGACTGACAGATACAGAATGACTCCCACACTCGCACACAGTACCAGAGACTGACAGATACTGAATGAATCAGACACTCACACACAGTACCAGAGACTGACAGTTACAGAGTGAATCCCACACTCACACAAAGTACCAGAGACTGACAGATATAGGATGAATCAGACGATCACACACAATACCAGAGACTGACAGACATAGGATGAATCAGACGATCACACACAGTACCAGAGACTGACACATACAGAATGAATCTCACACTCACACACAGTACCAGAGACTGAAAGATACAGAACGTATCCCACACTCACACATTGTACCAGAGACTGAGAGATACAGAATGCATTGGACACTCACACACAGCACCAGAGACTGAGATACAGAATGAATCAGACACTCACACACAGTACCAGAGACTCACAGAAACAGAATGAATTCCACACTCACACTCAGTACCAGGGACTGAGAGACACAGAATGACTCCCACACTCACACACAGTACCAGAGACTGACTGATACAGAATGAATCAGACTGTCACACACTGTACCAGAGACTGATAGATACAGAATGAATCCCACACTCGCACACAGTACCAGAGACTGACAGATACAGAATGAATCAGACACTCACACACAGTACCAGAGACTGAGTGAGACAGAATGAATCCCATACTCACACACAGTACCAGAGACTGACAGATACAGAATGAAGACCACACTCACACACAGTACCAGAGACTGACAGATACAGAATGAAGCCCACACTCACACACAGTACCAGAGACTGACAGATACAGAATGAATCCCACACTCACACACAGTACCAGAGACTGACAGATGCAGAATGAATCAAACACTCACACACAGTACCAGAGACTGAGAGAGACAGAATGAATCCCACACTCACACACAGTACCACAGACGGAGAGACAGAATGAATCTTTCACTCACAAACAGTACCACTGATTGAGAGATACAGCATGAATCTGATTGTCACACACTGTACCAGACACTGACAGACAAAGCATGAATCAGACATTCACACACAGTAGCAGAAACTGACAGACACAGGATGAATCAGACGATCACACACAGTACCAGAGACTGACAGATACAGCATGAATCAGACATTCACACACAGTACCAGAGACTGAGAGCTACAGAATGAATCAGACGCTCACACACAGTACCAGAGCCTGACAGATGCAGAATGAATCAGACACTCGCACACAGTACCAGAGACTGACAGATACATAATGAATCAGACACTCACACACAGTACCAGAGACTGGCAGATACAGAATGAATCAGACGCTCACACACAGTACGAGAAACTAGGATATACAGAACGAATCAGACGCTCACACACAGTACCAGAGACGGACAGATACAGAATGAATCAGACACTCACACACAGTACCAGAGACTGAGAAACAGACCGAATCTGACACTCTCACACAGTTTGAGAGACTGACAGATACATAATGAATCCCACACTCAAACACCGTACCAGACACTGAGAGATACAGAATGAATCTCACACTCGCACACATTACGAGGGACTGAGAGGTGCAGAATTAATCCCACACTCACACACAGTACCAGAGACTGACATATACAGAATGTATCAGACACTCACACACAGTACCAGAGTCTGGCAGATACAGAATGAATCAGATGCTCACACACAGTACCAGAGACTGACAGATACAGAATGAATCTCACACTCGCACACGTTACGAGGGACTGAGAGATACAGAATTAATCCCACACTCACGCACAGCACCAGAGACTGACATATACAGAATGAATCAGACACTCACACACAGTACCAGAGACTGTCAGATACAGAATGAATCAGATGGTCACACACTGTACCAGACACTGATAGATACAGAATGAATCCCACACTCACACACAGTACCAGAGACTGACATATACAGAATGAATCACACACTCACACACAGTACCAGAGACTGACAGATACAGAATGAATCAAACACTCACACACAGTACCAGAGACTGACAGATACAGAATGAATCAGACACTCATGCACAACACCAGAGACTGACAGATACAAGATGAATTCCACACTCACACACAGTACCAGAGATTGAGAGACAGAATGAATCCCACACTCACACATGGTACGAGGGACTGAGAGATACTGAATGAATCCCACACTCACACTCAGTACCATAGACTGAGAGATACTGAATGAATCCCACACTCACACACTGCACCAGAGACTGACAGATACAGAATGAATCCCACAATCACACAGTACCACAGACTGACAGATACAGAATGAATCCCACACTCACACACAGTACCAGAGACCGACAGATACAGAAGGAATCCCACACTCACATGCAGTACCAGACACTGACAGCTACAGAATGAATCCCACACACACACACAGTACCAGAGATAGAGAGATACAGAATGTATCAGACACTCACACACAGTACCAGAGACTGGCAGATACAGAATGAATCAGACGCTCACACACAGTACCAGAGACTGATAGATGCAGAATGAATCAGACACTCACACAAAGTACCAGAGACTGACAGATACAGAATGAATCAGACACTCACACACAGTACCAGACACTGACAGCTACAGAATGAATCCCACACACACACAGTACCAGAGACTGGCAGATACAGAATGAATCAGACGCTCACACACAGTACCAGAGACTGATAGATGCAGAATGAATCAGACACTCACACACAGTACCAGAGACTGACAGATACAGAATGAATCAGACACTCACACACAGTACCAGACACTGACAGCTACAGAATGAATCCCACACACACACAGTACCAGAAACTGAGAGATACAGAATGTATCAGACACTCACACACAGTACCAGAGACTGGCAGATACAGAATGAATCAGACGCTCACACACAGTACCAGAGACTGACAGATACAGAATGAATCTCACACTCGCACACGTTACGAGGGACTGAGAGATACAGAATTAAGCCCACACTCACACACAGTACCAGAGACTGACAGAAACAAAATGAATCCCACACTCACACACAGCACCAGAGACTGACATATACAGAATGAATCAGACACTCACACACAGTACCAGAGACTGACAGATACAGAATGAATCAGACGGTCACACACTGTACCAGACACTGATAGATACAGAATGAATCCCACACTCACACACAGTACCAGAGACTGACATATACAGAATGAATCAGACACTCACACACAGTGCCAGAGACTGACAGATACAGAATGAATCAGAAGGTCACACAGAGTACCAGAGACTGACAGATACAGAATGAATCAGACACTCATGCACAGCACCAGAGACTGACAGATACAAGATGAATTCCACACTCACACACAGTACCAGAGATTGAGAGACAGAATGAATCCCACACTCACACACTGTACCAGAGACTGACAGATACAGAATGAATCCCACACTCACACACTGTACCAGAGACTGACAGATGCAGCATGAATCCCACACTCACACACGGTACCAGAGACCGACAGCTGCAGAATGAATCAGACACTCGCACACAGTACCAGAGACTGACAGATACAGAATGAATCAGACACTCACACACAGTACCAGAGACTGACAGATACAGAATGAATCAGGCACTCACACACAGTACCAGAGACTGACAGATACAGAATGAATCAGACACTCACACACAGTACCAGAGACTGACAGATACAGAATGAATCCCACACAGCACTAGAGACTGACAGATACAGAATGAATCAGACACTCACACACAGTACCAGAGATTGACAGATACAGAATGAATCCCACACAGCACTAGAGACTGACATATACAGAATGAATCAGACACTCACACACAGTACCAGAAACTGGCAGATACAGAATAAATCAGACACTCACACACAGTACCAGAGACTGACAGATACAGAATGAATCAGGCACTCACACACAGTACCAGAGACTGAGTTATACAGAATGAATTAGACACTCACACACAGTACCAGAGACTGACAGATACAGAATGAATCCCACACTCACACACAGTACCAGAGACTGACAGATGCAGTATGAATCAGACACTTGCACACAGTGCCAGAGATTGATTGACTCAGAATGAATCCCACACTCCCACACAGTACCAGAGACTGACAGATACAGAATGTATCAGGCACTCACACACAGTACCAGAGACTGAGAGAGACAGAATGAATCCCACACTCACACACAGTACCACAGACGGAGAGACAGAATGAATCAAACACTCACACACAATACCACAGATTGAGAGATATAGAATGAATCAGATTGTCACACACTGTTCCAGATACTGACAGATACAACATGAATCAGACGATCACACACAGTACCAGAGACTGACATATACATAATGAATCAGACACTCACACACAGTACCAGAGACTGACAGATACAGAATGAATTAGACACTCACACACAGTACCAGAGACTGACAGATACAGAATGAATCCCACACTCACACACAGTACCAGAGACTGACAGATACAGAATGAATCCCACACTCACACACAGTACCAGAGACTGACAGATGCAGTATGAATCAGACACTTGCACACAGTGCCAGAGATTGATTGACTCAGAATGAATCCCACACTCCCACACAGTACCAGAGACTGACAGATACAGAATGTATCAGGCACTCACACACAGTACCAGAGACTGAGAGAGACAGAATGAATCCCACACTCACACACAGTACCACAGACGGAGAGACAGAATGAATCAAACACTCACACACAATACCACAGATTGAGAGATATAGAATGAATCAGATTGTCACACACAGTACCAGAGACTGACATATACATAATGAATCAGACACTCACACACAGTACCAGAGACTGACATATACATAATGAATCAAACACTCACACACAGTACCAGAGACTGACAGATACAGAATGAATCAGACACTCACACACAGTACCAGAAACTGACAGATACAGAATGAATCAGACACTCACACACAGTACCAGAGACTGAGTGATACAGAATGTATCCCACACAGTACCAGAGACTGACAGATACAGAATGAATCAGACACTCACACACAGTACCAGAGACTGACATATACATAATGAATCAGACACTCACACACAGTACCAGAGACTGACAGATACAGAATGAATCAGACACTCACACACAGTACCAGAGACTGAGTGATACAGAATGTATCCCACACAGTACCAGAGACTGACATATACATAATGAATCAGACACTCACACACAGTACCAGAGACTGACAGATACAGAATGAATTAGACACTCACACACTGTACCAGAGACTGACAGATACAGAATGAATCCCACACTCACACACAGTACCAGAGACTGACAGATGCAGTATGAATCAGACACTTGCACACAGTGCCAGAGATTGATTGACTCAGAATGAATCCCACACTCCCACACAGTACCAGAGACTGACAGATACAGAATGTATCAGGCACTCACACACAGTACCAGAGACTGAGAGAGACAGAATGAATCCCACACTCACACACAGTACCACAGACAGAGAGACAGAATGAATCAAACACTCACACACAGTACCACAGATTGAGAGGTACAGAATGAATCAGATTGTCACACACTGTTCCAGATACTGACAGATACAACATGAATCAGACGATCACACACAGTACCAGAGACTGACAGATACAGAATGTATTCCAAACTCACACACTGTACCAGAGACTGACATAGACAGAATGTATCAGACACTCACACACAGTACCAGAGATTGAGAGACAGAATGAATCCCACACTCACACATAGTACGAGGGACTGAGAGATACAGAATGAATCCCACACTCACACTCAGTACCATAGACTGAGAGATATTGAATGAATTCCACACTCACACACTGTACCAGAGACTGAGATACAGAACGAATCAGATGCTCACACACAGTACCAGAGACTGAGATACAGAACGAATCAGATGCTCACACACAGTACCAGAGACTGAGAGATACAGATTGAATCCCACACTCGCACACAGTACCAGAGACTGACAGATACAGAATGAATCAGACACTCACACACAGTACCAGAGACTGACAGATACAGAATGAATCAGACACTCACACACAGTACCAGAGACTGAGTTATACAGAATGAATTAGATACTCACACACAGTACCAGAGACTGACAGATACAGAATGAATCCCACACTCACACACAGTACCAGAGACTGACAGATGCAGTATGAATCAGACACTTGCACACAGTGCCAGAGATTGATTGACTCAGAATGAATCCCACACTCCCACACAGTACCAGAGACTGACAGATACAGAATGTATCAGGCACTCACACACAGTACCAGAGACTGAGAGAGACAGAATGAATCCCACACTCACACACAGTACCACAGACGGAGAGACAGAATGAATCAAACACTCACACACAATACCACAGATTGAGAGATATAGAATGAATCAGATTGTCACACACTGTTCCAGATACTGACAGATACAACATGAATCAGACGATCACACACAGTACCAGAGACTGACATATACATAATGAATCAGACACTCACACACAGTACCAGAGACTGACATATACATAGTTAATCAGACACTCACACACAGTACCAGAGACTGACAGATACAGAATGAATCAGACACTCACACACAGTACCAGAGACTGACAGATACAGAATGAATCAGACACTCACACACAGTACCAGAGACTGACAGATACAGAATGAATCAGACACTCACACACAGTACCAGAGACTGACAGATACAGAATGAATCCCACACAGCACTAGAGACTGACAGATACAGAATGAATCAGACACTCACACACAGTACCAGAGATTGACAGATACAGAATGAATCCCACACAGCACTAGAGACTGACATATACAGAATGAATCAGACACTCACACACAGTACCAGAAACTGGCAGATACAGAATAAATCAGACACTCACACACAGTACCAGAGACTGACAGATACAGAATGAATCAGGCACTCACACACAGTACCAGAGACTGAGTTATACAGAATGAATTAGACACTCACACACAGTACCAGAGACTGACAGATACAGAATGAATCCCACACTCACACACAGTACCAGAGACTGACAGATGCAGTATGAATCAGACACTTGCACACAGTGCCACAGATTGATTGACTCAGAATGAATCCCACACTCCCACACAGTACCAGAGACTGACAGATACAGAATGTATCAGGCACTCACACACAGTACCAGAGACTGAGAGAGACAGAATGAATCCCACACTCACACACAGTACCACAGACGGAGAGACAGAATGAATCAAACACTCACACACAATACCACAGATTGAGAGATATAGAATGAATCAGATTGTCACACACTGTTCCAGATACTGACAGATACAACATGAATCAGACGATCACACACAGTACCAGAGACTGACATATACATAATGAATCAGACACTCACACACAGTACCAGAGACTGACAGATACAGAATGAATCAGACACTCACACACAGTACCAGAGACTGACAGATACAGAATGAATCCCACACTCACACACAGTACCAGAGACTGAGTGATACAGAATGTATCCCACACAGTACCAGAGACTGACATATACATAATGAATCAGACACTCACACACAGTACCAGAGACTGAGTTATACAGAATGAATTAGACACTCACACACAGTACCAGAGACTGACAGATACAGAATGAATCCCACACTCACACACAGTACCAGAGACTGACAGATACTGAATGTATCAGGCACTCACACACAGTACCAGAGACTGAGAGAGACAGAATGAATCCCACACTCACACACAGTACCACAGACGGAGAGACAGAATGAATCAAACACTCACACACAGTACCACAGATTGAGGGATACAGAATGAATCAGATTGTCACACACTGTTCCAGATACTGACAGATACAACATGAATCAGACGATCACACACAGTACCAGAGACTGACAGATACAGAATGTATCCCACACTCACACACTGTACCAGAGACTGACATAGACAGAATGTATCAGGCACTCACACACAGTACCAGAGATTGAGAGACAGAATGAATCCCACACTCACACATAGTACGAGGGACTGAGAGATACAGAATGAATCCCACACTCACACACAGTACCATAGACTGAGGGATATTGAATGAATCCCACACTCACACACTGTACCAGAGACTGAGATACAGAAGGAATCAGATGCTCACACACAGTACCAGAGACTGAGAGATACAGATTGAATCCCACACTCGCACACAGTACCAGAGACTGACAGATACAGAATGAATCAGACACTCACACACAGTACCAGAGACTGACTGATACAGAATGAATCCCACACTCTCACACAGTACCAGAGACTGACAGATACAGAATGAATCAGACACTCACACACAGTACCAGAGACTGACTGATACAGAATGAATCCCACACAGTACCAGAGACTGACATATACATAATGAATCAGACACTCACACACAGTACCAGAGACTGAGTTATACAGAATGAATTAGACACTCACACACAGTACCAGAGACTGACAGATACAGAATGAATCCCACACACACACACAGTACCAGAGACTGACAGATGCAGTATGAATCAGACACTTGCACACAGTGCCAGAGATTGACTGACTCAGAATGAATCCCACACTCCCACACAGTACCAGAGACTGACAGATAAAGAATGTATCAGGCACTCACACACAGTACCAGAGACTGAGAGAGACAGAATGAATCCCACTCTCACACACAGTACCACAGACGGAGAGACAGAATGAATCAAACACTCACACACAGTACCACAGATTGAGAGATGTCGAATGAATCAGATTGTCATACACTGTTCCAGATACTGACAGATACAACATGAATCAGACGATCACACACAGTACCAGAGACTGACATATACATAATGAATCAGACACTCACACACAGTACCAGAGACTGAGTTATACAGAATGAATTAGACACTCACACACAGTACCAGAGACTGACAGATACAGAATGAATCCGACACTCACACACAGTACCAGAGACTGACAGATGCAGTATGAATCAGACACTTGCACACAGTGCCAGAGATTGATTGACTCAGAATGAATCCCACACTCCCACACAGTACCAGAGACTGACAGATACAGAATGTATCAGGCACTCACACACAGTACCAGAGACTGACATATACATAATGAATCAGCTCACACACAGTACCAGAGACTGACAGATACAGAATGAATCAGACACTCACACACAGTACCAGAGACTGAGTGATACAGAATGTATCCCACACAGTACCAGAGACTGACATATACATAATGAATCAGACACTCACACACAGTACCAGAGACTGAGTTATACAGAATGAATTAGACACTCACACACAGTACCAGAGACTGAGAGAGACAGAATGAATCAGACATTCACACACAGTACCAGAGACTGACAGATACAGATTGAATCCCACACTCACACACAGTACCAGAGACGGACAGATACAGAATGAATCAGACACTCACACACAGTACCACAGACTAACATATACAGAATGAATCAGACACTCACACACAGTACCAGAGACTGACAGATACAGAATGAATCCCACACAGTACCAGAGACTGACATATACAGAATGGCTCAGACACTCACACACAGTACCAGAGACTGACAGATACAGAATGAATCCCACACTCACACACAGTACCAGAGACTGACAGATACAGAATGAATCAGACACTCACACGCAGTACCAGAGACTGACAGATACAGAATGAATCCCACACAGTACTAGAGACTGACAGATACAGAATGAATCAGACACTCACACACAGTACCAGAGACTGACAGGTACAGAATAAATCAGACACTCACACACAGTACCACAGACGGAGAGACAGAATGAATCAAACACTCACACACAGTACCACAGATTGAGAGATATAGAATGAATCAGATTGTCACACACTGTTCCAGATACTGACAGATACAACATGAATCAGACGATCACACACAGTACCAGAGACTGACATATACATAATGAATCAGTCACTCACACACAGTACCAGAGACTGACATATACATGATGAATCAGCTCACATACAGTACCAGAGACTGACAGATACAGAATGAATCAGACACTCACACACAGTACCAGAGACTGAGTGATACAGAATGTATCCCACACAGTACCAGAGACTGACATATACATAATGAATCAGACACTCACACACAGTACCAGAGACTGACATATACATAATGAATCAGACACTCACACACAGTAGCACAGACTGACATATACATAATGAATCAGACACTCACACACAGTACCAGAGACTGACAGATACAGAATGCATCAGGCACTCACACACAGTACCAGAGACTGAGAGAGACAGAATGAATCCCACACTCACACACAGTACCACAGACGGAGAGACAGAATGAATCAAACACTCACACACAGTACCACAGATTGAGGGATATAGAATGAATCAGATTGTCACACACTGTTCCAGATACTGACAGATACAACATGAATCAGACGATCACACACAGTACCAGAGATTGACAGATACAGAATGTATCCCACACTCACACACTGTACCAGAGACTGACATAGACAGAATGTATCAGGCACTCACACACAGTACCAGAGATTGAGAGACAGAATGAATCCCACACTCACACATAGTACGAGGGACTGAGAGATACAGAATGAATCCCACACTCACACTCAGTACCATAGACTGAGGGATACTGAATGAATCCCACACTCACACACTGTACCAGAGACTGAGATACAGAACGAATCAGATGATCACACACAGTACCAGAGACTGAGAGATACAGATTGAATCCCACACTCGCACACAGTACCAGAGACTGACAGATACAGAATGAATCAGACACTCACACACAGTACCAGACACTGACTGATACAGAATGAATCCCACACACTCACACAGTACCAGAGACTGACAGATACAGAATGAATCAGACACTCACACACAGTACCAGAGACTGAGTGATACAGAATGAATCCCACACAGTACCAGAGACTGACATATCCATAATGAATCAGATACTCACACACAGTATCAGAGACTGAGTAAAACAGAATGAATTAGACACTCACACACAGTACCAGAGACTGACAGATACAGAATGAATGCCACACACACACACAGTACCAGAGACTGACAGATGCAGTATGAATCAGACACTTGCACACAGTGCCAGAGATTGATTGAATCAGAATGAATCCCACACTCCCACACAGTACCAGAGACTGACAGATAAAGAATGTATCAGGCACTCACACACAGTACCAGAGACTGAGAGAGACAGAATGAATCCCACACTCACACACAGTACCACAGACGGAGACACAGAATGAATCAAACACTCACACACAGTACCACAGATTGAGAGATATAGAATGAATCAGATTGTCACACACTGTTCCAGATACTGACAGATACAACATGTATCAGACACTCACACACAGTACCAGAGACTGGCAGATACAGAATGAATCAGACGCTCACACACAGTACCAGAGACTGACAGATACAGAATGAATCTCACACTCGCACACGTTACGAGGGACTGAGAGATACAGAATTAAGCCCACACTCACACACAGTACCAGAGACTGACAGAAACAAAATGAATCCCACACTCACACACAGCACCAGAGACTGACATATACAGAATGAATCAGACACTCACACACAGTACCAGAGACTGACAGATACAGAATGAATCAGACGGTCACACACTGTACCAGACACTGATAGATACAGAATGAATCCCACACTCACACACAGTACCAGAGACTGACATATACAGAATGAATCAGACACTCACACACAGTGCCAGAGACTGACAGATACAGAATGAATCAGAAGGTCACACAGAGTACCAGAGACTGACAGATACAGAATGAATCAGACACTCATGCACAGCACCAGAGACTGACAGATACAAGATGAATTCCACACTCACACACAGTACCAGAGATTGAGAGACAGAATGAATCCCACACTCACACACTGTACCAGAGACTGACAGATACAGAATGAATCCCACACTCACACACTGTACCAGAGACTGACAGATGCAGCATGAATCCCACACTCACACACGGTACCAGAGACCGACAGCTGCAGAATGAATCAGACACTCGCACACAGTACCAGAGACTGACAGATACAGAATGAATCAGACACTCACACACAGTACCAGAGACTGACAGATACAGAATGAATCAGGCACTCACACACAGTACCAGAGACTGACAGATACAGAATGAATCAGACACTCACACACAGTACCAGAGACTGACAGATACAGAATGAATCCCACACAGCACTAGAGACTGACAGATACAGAATGAATCAGACACTCACACACAGTACCAGAGATTGACAGATACAGAATGAATCCCACACAGCACTAGAGACTGACATATACAGAATGAATCAGACACTCACACACAGTACCAGAAACTGGCAGATACAGAATAAATCAGACACTCACACACAGTACCAGAGACTGACAGATACAGAATGAATCAGGCACTCACACACAGTACCAGAGACTGAGTTATACAGAATGAATTAGACACTCACACACAGTACCAGAGACTGACAGATACAGAATGAATCCCACACTCACACACAGTACCAGAGACTGACAGATGCAGTATGAATCAGACACTTGCACACAGTGCCAGAGATTGATTGACTCAGAATGAATCCCACACTCCCACACAGTACCAGAGACTGACAGATACAGAATGTATCAGGCACTCACACACAGTACCAGAGACTGAGAGAGACAGAATGAATCCCACACTCACACACAGTACCACAGACGGAGAGACAGAATGAATCAAACACTCACACACAATACCACAGATTGAGAGATATAGAATGAATCAGATTGTCACACACTGTTCCAGATACTGACAGATACAACATGAATCAGACGATCACACACAGTACCAGAGACTGACATATACATAATGAATCAGACACTCACACACAGTACCAGAGACTGACAGATACAGAATGAATTAGACACTCACACACAGTACCAGAGACTGACAGATACAGAATGAATCCCACACTCACACACAGTACCAGAGACTGACAGATACAGAATGAATCCCACACTCACACACAGTACCAGAGACTGACAGATGCAGTATGAATCAGACACTTGCACACAGTGCCAGAGATTGATTGACTCAGAATGAATCCCACACTCCCACACAGTACCAGAGACTGACAGATACAGAATGTATCAGGCACTCACACACAGTACCAGAGACTGAGAGAGACAGAATGAATCCCACACTCACACACAGTACCACAGACGGAGAGACAGAATGAATCAAACACTCACACACAATACCACAGATTGAGAGATATAGAATGAATCAGATTGTCACACACAGTACCAGAGACTGACATATACATAATGAATCAGACACTCACACACAGTACCAGAGACTGACATATACATAATGAATCAAACACTCACACACAGTACCAGAGACTGACAGATACAGAATGAATCAGACACTCACACACAGTACCAGAAACTGACAGATACAGAATGAATCAGACACTCACACACAGTACCAGAGACTGAGTGATACAGAATGTATCCCACACAGTACCAGAGACTGACAGATACAGAATGAATCAGACACTCACACACAGTACCAGAGACTGACATATACATAATGAATCAGACACTCACACACAGTACCAGAGACTGACAGATACAGAATGAATCAGACACTCACACACAGTACCAGAGACTGAGTGATACAGAATGTATCCCACACAGTACCAGAGACTGACATATACATAATGAATCAGACACTCACACACAGTACCAGAGACTGACAGATACAGAATGAATTAGACACTCACACACTGTACCAGAGACTGACAGATACAGAATGAATCCCACACTCACACACAGTACCAGAGACTGACAGATGCAGTATGAATCAGACACTTGCACACAGTGCCAGAGATTGATTGACTCAGAATGAATCCCACACTCCCACACAGTACCAGAGACTGACAGATACAGAATGTATCAGGCACTCACACACAGTACCAGAGACTGAGAGAGACAGAATGAATCCCACACTCACACACAGTACCACAGACAGAGAGACAGAATGAATCAAACACTCACACACAGTACCACAGATTGAGAGGTACAGAATGAATCAGATTGTCACACACTGTTCCAGATACTGACAGATACAACATGAATCAGACGATCACACACAGTACCAGAGACTGACAGATACAGAATGTATTCCAAACTCACACACTGTACCAGAGACTGACATAGACAGAATGTATCAGACACTCACACACAGTACCAGAGATTGAGAGACAGAATGAATCCCACACTCACACATAGTACGAGGGACTGAGAGATACAGAATGAATCCCACACTCACACTCAGTACCATAGACTGAGAGATATTGAATGAATTCCACACTCACACACTGTACCAGAGACTGAGATACAGAACGAATCAGATGCTCACACACAGTACCAGAGACTGAGATACAGAACGAATCAGATGCTCACACACAGTACCAGAGACTGAGAGATACAGATTGAATCCCACACTCGCACACAGTACCAGAGACTGACAGATACAGAATGAATCAGACACTCACACACAGTACCAGAGACTGACAGATACAGAATGAATCAGACACTCACACACAGTACCAGAGACTGAGTTATACAGAATGAATTAGATACTCACACACAGTACCAGAGACTGACAGATACAGAATGAATCCCACACTCACACACAGTACCAGAGACTGACAGATGCAGTATGAATCAGACACTTGCACACAGTGCCAGAGATTGATTGACTCAGAATGAATCCCACACTCCCACACAGTACCAGAGACTGACAGATACAGAATGTATCAGGCACTCACACACAGTACCAGAGACTGAGAGAGACAGAATGAATCCCACACTCACACACAGTACCACAGACGGAGAGACAGAATGAATCAAACACTCACACACAATACCACAGATTGAGAGATATAGAATGAATCAGATTGTCACACACTGTTCCAGATACTGACAGATACAACATGAATCAGACGATCACACACAGTACCAGAGACTGACATATACATAATGAATCAGACACTCACACACAGTACCAGAGACTGACATATACATAGTTAATCAGACACTCACACACAGTACCAGAGACTGACAGATACAGAATGAATCAGACACTCACACACAGTACCAGAGACTGACAGATACAGAATGAATCAGACACTCACACACAGTACCAGAGACTGACAGATACAGAATGAATCAGACACTCACACACAGTACCAGAGACTGACAGATACAGAATGAATCCCACACAGCACTAGAGACTGACAGATACAGAATGAATCAGACACTCACACACAGTACCAGAGATTGACAGATACAGAATGAATCCCACACAGCACTAGAGACTGACATATACAGAATGAATCAGACACTCACACACAGTACCAGAAACTGGCAGATACAGAATAAATCAGACACTCACACACAGTACCAGAGACTGACAGATACAGAATGAATCAGGCACTCACACACAGTACCAGAGACTGAGTTATACAGAATGAATTAGACACTCACACACAGTACCAGAGACTGACAGATACAGAATGAATCCCACACTCACACACAGTACCAGAGACTGACAGATGCAGTATGAATCAGACACTTGCACACAGTGCCACAGATTGATTGACTCAGAATGAATCCCACACTCCCACACAGTACCAGAGACTGACAGATACAGAATGTATCAGGCACTCACACACAGTACCAGAGACTGAGAGAGACAGAATGAATCCCACACTCACACACAGTACCACAGACGGAGAGACAGAATGAATCAAACACTCACACACAATACCACAGATTGAGAGATATAGAATGAATCAGATTGTCACACACTGTTCCAGATACTGACAGATACAACATGAATCAGACGATCACACACAGTACCAGAGACTGACATATACATAATGAATCAGACACTCACACACAGTACCAGAGACTGACAGATACAGAATGAATCAGACACTCACACACAGTACCAGAGACTGACAGATACAGAATGAATCCCACACTCACACACAGTACCAGAGACTGAGTGATACAGAATGTATCCCACACAGTACCAGAGACTGACATATACATAATGAATCAGACACTCACACACAGTACCAGAGACTGAGTTATACAGAATGAATTAGACACTCACACACAGTACCAGAGACTGACAGATACAGAATGAATCCCACACTCACACACAGTACCAGAGACTGACAGATACTGAATGTATCAGGCACTCACACACAGTACCAGAGACTGAGAGAGACAGAATGAATCCCACACTCACACACAGTACCACAGACGGAGAGACAGAATGAATCAAACACTCACACACAGTACCACAGATTGAGGGATACAGAATGAATCAGATTGTCACACACTGTTCCAGATACTGACAGATACAACATGAATCAGACGATCACACACAGTACCAGAGACTGACAGATACAGAATGTATCCCACACTCACACACTGTACCAGAGACTGACATAGACAGAATGTATCAGGCACTCACACACAGTACCAGAGATTGAGAGACAGAATGAATCCCACACTCACACATAGTACGAGGGACTGAGAGATACAGAATGAATCCCACACTCACACACAGTACCATAGACTGAGGGATATTGAATGAATCCCACACTCACACACTGTACCAGAGACTGAGATACAGAAGGAATCAGATGCTCACACACAGTACCAGAGACTGAGAGATACAGATTGAATCCCACACTCGCACACAGTACCAGAGACTGACAGATACAGAATGAATCAGACACTCACACACAGTACCAGAGACTGACTGATACAGAATGAATCCCACACTCTCACACAGTACCAGAGACTGACAGATACAGAATGAATCAGACACTCACACACAGTACCAGAGACTGACTGATACAGAATGAATCCCACACAGTACCAGAGACTGACATATACATAATGAATCAGACACTCACACACAGTACCAGAGACTGAGTTATACAGAATGAATTAGACACTCACACACAGTACCAGAGACTGACAGATACAGAATGAATCCCACACACACACACAGTACCAGAGACTGACAGATGCAGTATGAATCAGACACTTGCACACAGTGCCAGAGATTGACTGACTCAGAATGAATCCCACACTCCCACACAGTACCAGAGACTGACAGATAAAGAATGTATCAGGCACTCACACACAGTACCAGAGACTGAGAGAGACAGAATGAATCCCACTCTCACACACAGTACCACAGACGGAGAGACAGAATGAATCAAACACTCACACACAGTACCACAGATTGAGAGATGTCGAATGAATCAGATTGTCATACACTGTTCCAGATACTGACAGATACAACATGAATCAGACGATCACACACAGTACCAGAGACTGACATATACATAATGAATCAGACACTCACACACAGTACCAGAGACTGAGTTATACAGAATGAATTAGACACTCACACACAGTACCAGAGACTGACAGATACAGAATGAATCCGACACTCACACACAGTACCAGAGACTGACAGATGCAGTATGAATCAGACACTTGCACACAGTGCCAGAGATTGATTGACTCAGAATGAATCCCACACTCCCACACAGTACCAGAGACTGACAGATACAGAATGTATCAGGCACTCACACACAGTACCAGAGACTGACATATACATAATGAATCAGCTCACACACAGTACCAGAGACTGACAGATACAGAATGAATCAGACACTCACACACAGTACCAGAGACTGAGTGATACAGAATGTATCCCACACAGTACCAGAGACTGACATATACATAATGAATCAGACACTCACACACAGTACCAGAGACTGAGTTATACAGAATGAATTAGACACTCACACACAGTACCAGAGACTGAGAGAGACAGAATGAATCAGACATTCACACACAGTACCAGAGACTGACAGATACAGATTGAATCCCACACTCACACACAGTACCAGAGACGGACAGATACAGAATGAATCAGACACTCACACACAGTACCACAGACTAACATATACAGAATGAATCAGACACTCACACACAGTACCAGAGACTGACAGATACAGAATGAATCCCACACAGTACCAGAGACTGACATATACAGAATGGCTCAGACACTCACACACAGTACCAGAGACTGACAGATACAGAATGAATCCCACACTCACACACAGTACCAGAGACTGACAGATACAGAATGAATCAGACACTCACACGCAGTACCAGAGACTGACAGATACAGAATGAATCCCACACAGTACTAGAGACTGACAGATACAGAATGAATCAGACACTCACACACAGTACCAGAGACTGACAGGTACAGAATAAATCAGACACTCACACACAGTACCACAGACGGAGAGACAGAATGAATCAAACACTCACACACAGTACCACAGATTGAGAGATATAGAATGAATCAGATTGTCACACACTGTTCCAGATACTGACAGATACAACATGAATCAGACGATCACACACAGTACCAGAGACTGACATATACATAATGAATCAGTCACTCACACACAGTACCAGAGACTGACATATACATGATGAATCAGCTCACATACAGTACCAGAGACTGACAGATACAGAATGAATCAGACACTCACACACAGTACCAGAGACTGAGTGATACAGAATGTATCCCACACAGTACCAGAGACTGACATATACATAATGAATCAGACACTCACACACAGTACCAGAGACTGACATATACATAATGAATCAGACACTCACACACAGTAGCACAGACTGACATATACATAATGAATCAGACACTCACACACAGTACCAGAGACTGACAGATACAGAATGCATCAGGCACTCACACACAGTACCAGAGACTGAGAGAGACAGAATGAATCCCACACTCACACACAGTACCACAGACGGAGAGACAGAATGAATCAAACACTCACACACAGTACCACAGATTGAGGGATATAGAATGAATCAGATTGTCACACACTGTTCCAGATACTGACAGATACAACATGAATCAGACGATCACACACAGTACCA
Organism: Somniosus microcephalus; assembly: GCF_052327205.1. Taxonomy (NCBI): domain Eukaryota; kingdom Metazoa; phylum Chordata; class Chondrichthyes; order Squaliformes; family Somniosidae; genus Somniosus; species Somniosus microcephalus. The sequence continues at coordinate 8,264,252 of NW_028225181.1, read as the reverse complement.
GAGATTGACAGATACAGAATGTATCCCACACTCACACACTGTACCAGAGACTGACATAGACAGAATGTATCAGGCACTCACACACAGTACCAGAGATTGAGAGACAGAATGAATCCCACACTCACACATAGTACGAGGGACTGAGAGATACAGAATGAATCCCACACTCACACTCAGTACCATAGACTGAGGGATACTGAATGAATCCCACACTCACACACTGTACCAGAGACTGAGATACAGAACGAATCAGATGATCACACACAGTACCAGAGACTGAGAGATACAGATTGAATCCCACACTCGCACACAGTACCAGAGACTGACAGATACAGAATGAATCAGACACTCACACACAGTACCAGACACTGACTGATACAGAATGAATCCCACACACTCACACAGTACCAGAGACTGACAGATACAGAATGAATCAGACACTCACACACAGTACCAGAGACTGAGTGATACAGAATGAATCCCACACAGTACCAGAGACTGACATATCCATAATGAATCAGATACTCACACACAGTATCAGAGACTGAGTAAAACAGAATGAATTAGACACTCACACACAGTACCAGAGACTGACAGATACAGAATGAATGCCACACACACACACAGTACCAGAGACTGACAGATGCAGTATGAATCAGACACTTGCACACAGTGCCAGAGATTGATTGAATCAGAATGAATCCCACACTCCCACACAGTACCAGAGACTGACAGATAAAGAATGTATCAGGCACTCACACACAGTACCAGAGACTGAGAGAGACAGAATGAATCCCACACTCACACACAGTACCACAGACGGAGACACAGAATGAATCAAACACTCACACACAGTACCACAGATTGAGAGATATAGAATGAATCAGATTGTCACACACTGTTCCAGATACTGACAGATACAACATGAATCAGACGATCACACACAGTACCAGAGACTGACATATACATAATGAATCAGACACTCACACACAGTACCAGAGACTGACATATACATAATGAATCAGCTCACACACATTACCAGAGACTGACAGATACAGAATGAATCAGACACTCACACACAGTACCAGAGACTGAGTGATACAGAATGTATCCCACACAGTACCAGAGACTGACATATACATAATGAATCAGACACTCACACACAGTACCAGAGACTGAGTTATACAGAATGAATTAGACACTCACACACAGTACCAGAGACTGACAGATACAGAATGAATCCCACACTCACACACAGTACCAGAGACTGACAGATGCAGTATGAATCAGGCACTTGCACACAGTGCCAGAGATTGATTGACTCAGAATGAATACCACACTCCCACACAGTACCAGAGACTGACAGATACAGAATGTATCAGGCACTCACACACAGTACCAGAGACTGAGAGAGACAGAATGAATCAGACATTCACACACAGTACCAGAGACTGACAGATACAGATTGAATCCCACACTCACACACAGTACCAGAGACGGACAGATACAGAATGAATCAGACACTCACACACAGTACCACAGACTGACATATACAGAATGAATCAGACACTCACACACAGTACCAGAGACTGACAGATACAGAATGAATCCCACACAGTACCAGAGACTGACATATACAGAATGGCTCAGACACTCACACACAGTACCAGAGACTGACAGATACAGAATGAATCCCACACTCACACACAGTACCAGAGACTGACAGATACAGAATGAATCAGACACTCACACACAGTACCAGAGTCTGACAGATACAGAATGAATCCCACACTCACACACAGTACCAGAGACTGACAGATACAGAATGAATCAGACACTCACACACCGTACCAGAGACTGACAGATACAGAATGAATCCCACACAGTACTAGAGACTGACAGATACAGAATGAATCAGACACTCACACACAGTACCAGAGACTGACAGGTACAGAATAAATCAGACACTCACACACAGTACCACAGACGGAGAGACAGAATGAATCAAACACTCACACACAGTACCACAGATTGAGAGATATAGAATGAATCAGATTGTCACACACTGTTCCAGATACTGACAGATACAACATGAATCAGACGATCACACACAGTACCAGAGACTGACATATACATAATGAATCAGTCACTCACACACAGTACCAGAGACTGACATATACATGATGAATCAGCTCACACACAGTACCAGAGACTGACAGATACAGAATGAATCAGACACTCACACACAGTACCAGAGACTGAGTGAGACAGAATGTATCCCACACAGTACCAGAGACTGACATATACATAATGAATCAGACACTCACACACAGTACCAGAGACTGAGTTATACAGAATGAATTAGACACTCACACACAGTACCAGAGACTGACAGATACAGAATGAATCCCACACTCACACACAGTACCAGAGACTGACAGATGCAGTATGAATCAGACACTTGCACACAGTGCCAGAGATTGATTGACTCAGAATGAATCCCACACTCCCACACAGTACCAGAGACTGACAGATACAGAATGTATCAGGCACTCACACACAGTACCAGAGACTGAGAGAGACAGAATGAATCAGACATTCAAACACAGTACCAGAGACTGACAGATACAGATTGAATCCCACACTCACACACAATACCAGAGACGGACAGATACAGAATGAATCAGACACTCACACACAGTACCACAGACTGACATATACAGAATGAATCAGACACTCACACACAGTACCAGAGACTGACAGATACAGAATGAATCCCACACAGTACCAGAGACTGACATATACAGAATGGCTCAGACACTCACACACAGTACCAGAGACTGACAGATACAGAATGAATCCCACACTCACACACAGTACCAGAGACTGACAGATACAGAATGAATCAGACACTCACACACAGTACCAGAGACTGACAGATACAGAATGAATCCCACACTCACACACAGTACCAGAGACTGACAGATACAGAATGAATCAGACACTCACACACAGTACCAGAGACTGACAGATACAGAATGAATCCCACACAGTACTAGAGACTGACAGATACAGAATGAATCAGACACTCACACACAGTACCAGAGACTGACAGGTACAGAATAAATCAGACACTCACACACAGTACCAGAGACTGACAGATACAGAATGAATCAGACACTCACACACAGTACCGGAGACTGACAGATAGAGAATGAATCCCACTCTCACACACAGTACCAGAGACTGACAGATACAGAATTAATCCCACACTCACACACAGTACCAGAGACTGACATATACATAATGAATCAGACACTCACACACAGTACCAGAGACTGACAGATACAGAATGAATCAGACACTCACACACAGTACCAGAGACTGACATTTACAGAATGAATCAGACACTCACACACAGTACCAGAGACTGAGTGATACAGAATGTGTCCCACACAGTACCAGAGACTGACATATACATAATGAATCAGACACTCACACACAGTACCAGAGACTGAGTTATACAGAATGAATTTAGACACTTACACACAGTACCAGAGACTGACAGATACAGAATGAATCCCACACTCACACACAGTACCAGAGACTGACAGATGCAGTATGAATCAGACACTTGCACACAGTGCCAGAGATTGATTGACTCAGAATGAATCCCACACTCCCACACAGTACCAGAGACTGACAGATACAGAATGTATCAGGCACTCACACACAGTACCAGAGACTGAGAGAGAGAGAATGAATCCCACACTCACACACATAACCACAGACGGAGAGACAGAATGAATCAAACACTCACACACAGTAACACAGATTGAGAGATACAGAATGAATCAGATTGTCACACACTGTTCCAGATACTGACAGATACAACATGAATCAGACGATCACACACAGTACCAGAGACTGACAGATACAGAATTTATTCCACACTCACACACTGTACCAGAGACTGACATAGACAGAATGTATCAGACACTCACACACAGTACCAGAGATTGAGAGACAGAATGAATCCCACACTCACACATAGTACGAGGGACTGAGAGATACAGAATGAATCCCACACTCACACTCAGTACCATAGACTGAGAGATACTGAATGAATCCCACACTCACACACTGTACCAGAGACTGAGATACAGAACGAATCAGATGCTCACACACAGTACCAGAGACTGAGATACAGAACGAATCAGATGCTCACACACAGTACCAGAGACTGAGAGATACAGATTGAGTCCCACACTCGCACACAGTACCAGAGACTGACAGATACAGAATGAATCAGACACTCACACACAGTACCAGAGACTGACTGATACAGAATGAATCCCACACTCACACACAGTACCAGAGGCTGACAGATACAGAATGAATCAGACACTCACACACAGTACCAGAGACTGAGTGATACAGAATGAATCCCACACAGTACCAGAGACTGATATATACATAATGAATCAGACACTCACACACAGTACCAGAGACTGAGTTATACAGAATGAATTAGACACTCACACACAGTACCAGAGACTGACAGATACAAAATGAATCCCACACACACACACAGTACCAGAGACTGAGAGAGACAGAATGAATCCCACACTCACACACAGTACCACAGATTGAGAGGTATAGAATGAATCAGATTGTCACACACTGTTCCAGATACTGACAGATGCAACATGAATCAGACGATCACACACAGTACCAGAGACTGACATATACATAATGAATCAGACACTCACACACAGTACCAGAGACTGACATATACATAATGAATCAGACACACACACACAGCACCAGAGACTGAGTTATACAGAATGAATTAGACACTCACACACAGTACCAGAGACTGACAGATACGGAATGAATCCCACACTCACACACAGTACCAGAGACTGACAGATGCAGTATGAATCAGACACTTGCACACAGTGCCAGAGATTGATTGACTCAGAATGAATCCCACACTCGCACACAGTACCAGAGACTGACAGATACAGAATGTATCAGGCACTCACACACAGTACCAGAGACTGAGAGAGACAGAATGAATCCCACACTCACACACAGTACTACAGACGGAGAGACAGAATGAATCAAACACTCACACACAGTACCACAGATTGAGAGATAAAGAATGAATCAGATTGTCACACACTGTTCCAGATACTGACAGATACAACATGAATCAGACGATCACACACAGTACCAGAGACTGACAGATACAGAATGTATCCCACATTCACACACTGTACCAGAGACTGACATAGACAGAATGTATCAGACACTCACACACAGTACCAGAGATTGAGAGACAGAATGAATCCCACACTCACACATAGTACGAGGGACTGAGAGATACAGAATGAATCCCACACTCACACTCAGTACCATAGACTGAAAGATACTGAATGAATCCCACACTCACACACTGTACCAGAGACTGACACATACAGAATGAATTAGACACTCACACACAGTACCAGAGACTGACAGATACAGAATGAATCCCACATTCACACACAGTACCAGAGACTGACAGATGCAGTATGAATCAGACACTTGCACACAGTGCCAGAGATTGATTGACACAGAATGAATCCCACACCCCCACACAGTACCAGAGACTGACAGATACAGAATGTATCAGGCACTCACACACAGTACCAGAGACTGAGAGAGACAGAATGAATCCCACACTCACACACAGTACCACAGACGGAGAGACAGAATGAGTCAAACACTCACACACAGTACCACAGATTGAGAGATATAGAATGAATCAGATTGTCACACACTGTTCCAGATACTGACAGATACAAACTGAATCAGACGATCACACACAGTACCAGAGACTGACATATACATAATGAGTCAGACACTCACACACAGTACCAGAGACTGACATATACATAATGAATCAGACACTCACACACAGTACCAGAGACTGACAGATACAGAATGAATCAGACACTCACACACAGTAGCAGAGACTGAGTGATACAGAATGTATCCCACACAGTACCAGAGATTGACATATACATAATGAATCAGACACTCACACACAGTACCAGAGACTGAGTTATACAGAATGAATTAGACACTCACACACAGTACCAGAGACTGACAGATACAGAATGAATCCCACACTCACACACAGCACCAGAGACTGACAGATGCAGTATGAATCAGACACTTGCACACAGTGCCAGAGATTGATTGACTCAGAATGAATCCCACACTCCCACACAGTACCAGAGACTGACAGATACAGAATGAATCAGACACTCACACACAGTACCAGAGACTGAGAGAGACAGAATGAATCAGACACTCACACATAGTACCAGAGACTGACAGATACAGATTGAATCCCACACTCACACACAGTACCAGAGACGGACAGATACAGAATGAATCAGACACTCACACACAGTACCAGAGACTGACATATACAGAATGAATCAGACACTCACACACAGTACCAGAGACTGACAGATACAGAATGAATCCCACACTCACACACAGTACCAGAGACTGACAGATACAGAATGAATCAGACACTCACACACAGTACCAGAGACTGACAGATACAGAATGAATCCCACACTCACACACAGTACCAGAGACTGACAGATACATAATGTGTCAGACACTCACACACAGTACCAGAGACTGAGAGATACAGAATGAATCCCACACAGTACTAGAGACTGAAAGATACAGAATGAATCAGACACTCACACACAGTACCAGAGACTGACAGATACAGAATAAATCAGACACTCACACACAGTACCAGAGACTGACAGATACAGAATGAATCAGACACTCACACACAGTACCAGAGACTGACAGATACAGAATGAATCCCACTCTCACACACAGTACCAGAGACTGACAGATACAGAATGAATCAGACACTCACACACAGTACCAGAGACTGACAGATACAGAATGAATCCCACTCTCACACACAGTACCAGAGACTGACAGATACAGAATGAATCAGACACTCACACACAGTAGCAGAGACTGAGTGATACAGAATGTATCCCACACAGTACCAGAGACTGACATATACATAATGAATCAGACACTCACACACAGTACCAGAGACTGAGTTATACAGAATGAATTAGACACTCACACACAGTACCAGAGACTGACAGATACAGAATGAATCCCACACTCACACACAGCACCAGAGACTGACAGATGCAGTATGAATCAGACACTTGCACACAGTGCCAGAGATTGATTGACTCAGAATGAATCCCACACTCCCACACAGTACCAGAGACTGACAGATACAGAATGTATCAGGCACTCACACACAGTACCAGAGACTGAGAGAGACAGAATGAATCAGACACTCACACATAGTACCAGAGACTGACAGATACAGATTGAATCCCACACTCACACACAGTACCAGAGACGGACAGATACAGAATGAATCAGACTCTCACACACAGTACCAGAGACTGACATATACATAATGAATCAGACACTCACACACAGTACCAGAGACTGACAGATACAGAATGAATCCCACACTCACACACAGTACCAGAGACTGACAGATACAGAATGAATCAGACACTCACACACAGTACCAGAGACTGACAGATAAAAAATGAATCCCACACTCACACACAGTACCAGAGACTGACAGATACATAATGTGTCAGACACTCACACACAGTACCAGAGACTGAGAGATACAGAATGAATCCCACACAGTACTAGAGACTGAAAGATACAGAATGAATCCGACACTCACACACAGTACCAGAGACTGACAGATACAGAATAAATCAGACACTCACACACAGTACCAGAGACTGACAGATACAGAATGAATCAGACACTCACACACAGTACCAGAGAGTGACAGATACAGAATGAATCCCACTCTCACACACAGTACCAGAGACTGACAGATACAGAATGAATCAGACACACACACACAGTACCAGAGACTGACAGATACAGAATGAATCCCACACTCACACACAGTACCAGAGACTGACATATACATAATGAATCAGACACTCACACACAGTACCAGAGACTGACAGATACAGAATGAATCAGACACTCACACACAGTACCAGAGACTGACAGATACAGAATGAATCAGACACTCACACACAGTACCAGAGACTGAGTTATACAGAATGAATTAGACACTCACACACAGTACCAGAGACTGACAGATACAGAATGAATCCCATACTCACACACAGTACCAGAGACTGACAGATGCAGTATGAATCAGACACTTGCACACAGTGCCAGAGATTGATTGACTCAGAATGAATCCCACACTCCCACACAGTACCAGAGACTGACAGATACAGAATGTATCAGGCAATCACACACAGTACCAGAGACTGAGAGAGACAGAATGAATCCCACACTCACACACAGTACCACAGACGGAGAGACAGAATGAATCAAACACTCACACACAGTACCACAGATTGAGAGATATAGAATGAATCAGATTGTCACACACTGTTCCAGATACTGACAGATACAACATGAATCAGACGATCACACACAGTACCAGAGACTGACATATACATAATGAGTCAGACACTCACACACAGTACCAGAGACTGACATATACATAATGAATCAGACACTCACACACAGTACCAGAGACTGACAGATACAGAATGAATCAGACACTCACACACAGTACCAGAGACTGAGTGATACAGAATGTATCCCACACAGTACCAGAGACTGACATATACATAATGAATCAGACACTCACACACAGCACCAGAGACTGAGTTATACAGAATGAATTAGACACTCACACACAGTACCAGAGACTGAGTTATACAGAATGAATTAGACACTCACACACAGTACCAGAGACTGACAGATACAGAATGAATCCCACACTCACAAACATTACCAGAGACTGACAGATGCAGAATGAATCCCACACTCACACACAGTACCAGAGACTGACAGATACAGAATGAATCCCACACTCACACACAGTACCAGAGACTGACAGATGCAGTATGAATCAGACACTTGCACACAGTGCCAGAGATTGATTGACTCAGAATGAATCCCACACTCCCACACAGTACCAGAGACTGACAGATACAGAATGTATCAGGCACTCACACACAGTACCAGAGACTGAGAGAGACAGAATGAATCAGACACTCACACATAGTACCAGAGACTGACAGATACAGATTGAATCCCACACTCACACACAGTACCAGAGACGGACAGATACAGAATGAATCAGGCACTCACACACAGTACCAGAGACTGACATATACAGAATGAATCAGACACTCACACACAGTACCAGAGACTGACAGATACAGAATGAATCCCACACTCACACACAGTACCAGAGACTGACAGATACAGAATGAATCAGACACTCACACACAGTACCAGAGACTGACAGATAAAAAATGAATCCCACACTCACACACAGTACCAGAGACTGACAGATACATAATGTGTCAGACACTCACACACAGTACCAGAGACTGAGAGATACAGAATGAATCCCACACAGTTCTAGAGACTGAAAGATACAGAATGAATCAGACACTCACACACAGTACCAGAGACTGACAGATACAGAATAAATCAGACACTCACACACAGTACCAGAGACTGACAGATACAGAATGAATCAGACACTCACACACAGTACCAGAGACTGACAGATACAGAATGAATCCCACTCTCACACACAGTACCAGAGACTGACAGATACAGAATGAATCAGACACTCACACACAGTACCAGAGACTGACAGATACAGAATGAATCCCACACTCACACACAGTACCAGAGACTGACATATACATAATGAATCAGACACTCACACACAGTACCAGAGACTGACAGATACAGAATGAATCAGACACTCACACACAGTACCAGAGACTGACAGATACAGAATGAATCAGACACTCACACACAGTACCAGAGACTGAGTGATACAGAATGAATCCCACACAGTACCAGAGACTGACATATACATAATGAATCAGACACTCACACACAGTACCAGAGACTGAGTTATACAGAATGAATTAGACACTCACACACAGTACCAGAGACTGATAGATACAGAATGAATCCCATACTCACACACAGTACCAGAGACTGACAGATGCAGGATGAATCAGACACTTGCACACAGTGCCAGAGATTGATTGACTCAGAATGAATCCCACACTCCCACACAGTACCAGAGACTGACAGATACAGAATGTATCAGGCAATCACACACAGTACCAGAGACTGAGAGAGACAGAATGAATCCCACACTCACACACAGTACCACAGACGGAGAGACAGAATGAATCAAACACTCACACACAATACCACAGATTGAGAGATATAGAATGAATCAGATTGTCACACACTGTTCCAGATACTGACAGATACAACATGAATCAGACGATCACACACAGTACCAGAGACTGACATATACATAATGAATCAGACACTCACACACAGTACCAGAGACTGACATATACATAATGAATCAGACACTCACACACAGTACCAGAGACTGACAGATACAGAATGAATCAGATACTCACACACTGTACCAGAGACTGACAGATACAGAATGAATCCCACTCTCACACACAGTACCAGAGACTGACAGATACAGAATGAATCCCGCACTCACACACAGTACCAGAGACTGACATATACATAATGAATCAGACACTCACACACAGTACCAGAGACTGACAGATACAGAATGAATCCCACTCTCACACACAGTACCAGAGACTGACAGATACAGAATGAATCAGACACTCACACACAGTACCAGAGACTGACAGATACAGAATGAATCCCACACTCACACACAGTACCAGAGACTGACATATACATAATGAATCAGACACTCACACACAGTACCAGAGACTGACAGATACAGAATGAATCAGACACTCACACACAGTACCAGAGACTGACAGATACAGAATGAATCAGACACTCACACACAGTACCAGAGACTGAGTGATACAGAATGAATCCCACACAGTACCAGAGACTGACATATACATAATGAATCAGACACTCACACACAGTACCAGAGACTGAGTTATACAGAATGAATTAGACACTCACACACAGTACCAGAGACTGACAGATACAGAATGAATCCCATACTCACACACAGTACCAGAGACTGACATATACATAATGAATCAGACACTCACACACAGTACCAGAGACTGAGTTATACAGAATGAATTAGACACTCACACACAGTACCAGAGACTGACAGATACAGAATGAATCCCACACTCACACACAGTACCAGAGACTGACAGATGCAGTATGAATCAGACACTTGCACACAGTGCCAGAGATTGATTGACTCAGAATGAATCCCACACTCCCACAAAGTACCAGAGACTGACAGATACAGAATGTATCAGGCACTCACACACAGTACCAGAGACTGAGAGAGACAGAATGAATCCCACACTCACACACAGTACCACAGACGGAGAGACAGAATGAATCAAACACTCACACACAATACCACAGATTGAGAGATATAGAATGAATCAGATTGTCACACACTGTTCCAGATACTAACAGATACAACATGAATCAGACGATCACACACAGTACCAGAGACTGACATATACATAATGAATCAGACACTCACACACAGTACCAGAGACTGACATATACATAATGAATCAGACACTCACACACAGTACCAGAGACTGACAGATACAGAATGAATCAGATACTCACACTGTACCAGAGACTGACAGATACAGAATGAATCCCACTCTCACACACAGTACCAGAGACTGACAGATACAGAATGAATCCCACACTCACACACAGTACCAGAGACTGACATATACATAATGAATCAGACACTCACACACAGTACCAGAGACTGACAGATACAGAATGAATCAGACACTCACACACAGTACCAGAGACTGACAGATACAGAATGAATCAGACACTCACACACAGTACCAGAGACTGAGTGATACAGAATGTATCCCACACAGTACCAGAGACTGACATATACATCATGAATCAGACACTCACACACAGTACCAGAGACTGAGTTATACAGAATGAATTAGACAATCACACACAGTACCAGAGACTGACAGATACAGAATGAATCCCACACTCACACACAGTACCAGAGACTGACAGATGCAGTATGAATCAGACACTTGCACACAGTGCCAGAGATTGATTGACTCAGAATGAATCCCACACTCCCACACAGTACCAGAGACTGACAGATACAGAATGTATCAGGCACTCACACACAGTACCAGAGACTGAGAGAGACAGAATGAATCCCACACTCACACACAGTACCACAGACGGAGAGACAGAATGCATCAAAAACTCACACACAGTACCAGAGATTGAGAGACAGAATGAATCCCACACTCACACATAGTACGAGGGACTGAGAGATACAGAATGAATCCCACACTCACACTCAGTACCATCGACTGAGAGATACTGAATGAATCCCACACTCACACACTGTACCAGAGACTGAGATACAGAACGAATCAGATGCTCACACACAGTGCCAGAGACTGAGATACAGAACGAATCAGATGCTCACACACAGTAACAGAGACTGACTGATACAGAATGAATCCCACACTCACACACAGTACCAGAGACTGACAGATACAGAATGAATCAGACACTCACACACAGTACCAGAGACTGAGTGATACAGAATGAATCCCACACTCACACACAGTACCACAGACGGAGAGACAGAATGAATCAAACACTCACACACAGTACCACAGATTGAGAGATACAGAATGAATCAGATTTTCACACACTGTTCCAGATACTGACAGATACAACATGAATCAGACGATCACACACAGTACCAGAGACTGACAGATACAGAATGTATCCCACACTCACACACTGTACCAGAGACTGACATGGACAGAATGTATCAGACACTCACACACAGTACCAGAGATTGAGAGACAGAATGAATCCCACACTCAAACATAGTACGAGGGACTGAGAGTTACAGAATGAATCCCACACTCACACTCAGTACCATAGACTGAGAGATACTGAATGAATCCCACACTCACACACTGTACCAGAGACTGAGATACAGAATGAATCAGATGCTCACACACAGTACCAGAGACTGAGATACAGAACGAATCTGATGCTCACACACAGTACCAGAGACTGAGAGATACAGATTGAATCCCACACTCGCACACAGTACCAGAGACTGAGAGATACAGAATAAATCAGACACTCACACACAGTACCAGAGACTGACAGATGCAGAATGAATCAGACACTCACACACAGTACCAGAGACTGGCACATACAGAATGAATCAGACACTCACACACAGTACCAGAGACTGACAGATACAGAATGAATCAGACACTCACACACAGTACCAGAGACTGACAGATACAGAATGAATCCCACACAGTACCAGAGACTGACATATACAGAATGAATCAGACACTCACACACAGTACCAGAGACTGACATAGACAGAATGTATCAGACACTCACGCACAGTACCAGAGACTAACAGATACAGAATGTATCAGACACTCACACACAGCACCAGAGACTGACAGATACATAATAAATCCCAGACTCACACACAGTACCAGAGACTGAGAGCTACAGAATGAATCAGACGCTCACACACAGTACCAGAGACTGACAGATGCAGAATGAGTCAGACACATGCACACAGTACCAGAGCCTGACAGATACAGAATGAATCCCACACTCACACACAGTACCAGAGACTGACAGATACAGAATGTGTCAGGCACTCACACACAGTACCAGAGACTGAGAGAGACAGAATGAATCCCACACTCACACACAGTACCAGAGACTCAGAGACAGAATGAATCTTACACTCACAAACAGTACCACAGACGGAAAGACAGAACGAATCAAACACTCACACACAGTACCACAGATTGAGAGATATAGAATGAATCAGATTTTCACACACTGTTCCAGATGCTGACAGATACAACATGAATCAGACATTCACACACAGTACCAGAGATTGACAGAGACAGGATGAATCAGATGATCACACACAGTACCAGAGACTGAGAGATACAGAATGTATCAGACACTCACACACAGCACCAGAGACTGACAGATACAGAATGTATCAGACGCTCACACACAGTAGCAGAGACAGAGAGATACAGAATGAATTCCACACTCGCACACAGTATCAGAGACTGAGCGATACAGAATGTATCAGACACCTCACATACAGTACCAGAGACTGACAGATGCAGAATGTGTCAGACACTCACACACAGCACCAGAGACTGACAGATACAGAATGTATCCAACACTCACACAGTACCAGAGACTGAGAGATACAGAATGTATTATGTCCGTGTGTAATTGAGACACGCACTGCAGGAGCTGGTTACAACAGGTGTTTACTGAGTGGAGACAAAACTGGAACTACTATGCAGTTACTACACAGGCTTATATACAGGGGTGGTCACTACTGGTACTGCAGTATACAGGGGCTGCAGAATATAGTTCCTTCTGCAAAGTACAGACACTACAATTTTAGCTAAACAGTACATAACATTCGATTAATAAGTAAATAACATATTTACAATTACAGTTGCTAGATACATTAGCTGAAGTTAAGCAATTATAAGTTCAGTCTTTGAGGAGGCTTCCTGATTCTGTCTGGATAACACCTCTTTGGGGTATCCGGTTCTTCTGGCAAAGTTGATTCGGGATCAACGTCGTTGTTTGGTTCGTCTGCTTCCAATATCACCGATTCTGAGGTAGATGCAATTGGTACTTCGGTTTCATCACCAGGTGTATCGGATCGTGGTGTGGAATTGACATTTTCCAGTGACTCTAGAATCTGGTCAGCATGGCGTCTTACAATGCTCTCTCCAACGTCCACGGTATACATTAGAGGTCCTTGCCGTGTGCAGATCGTTCCTGGCTGCCATTTCTCTGTGCGGTAGTCCCGGGCCAAAACTGGTTGACCTATCTTGAAACTCCTGGTTGGCCTTTCATTCATATTCTGCAACTGCCTGTTCTCCACATCTCTTCTGATGTTTGGCTTAACCAAATCCAAGCGGCATCTTAGTCTTCGATTGAAGAACATCATGGCTGGAGTTTGGTTGGTAACCGCATGTGTCGCATTCCGGTAGGCAAACAAGAAGTTATCCACCTTGTGTTGTAGGGGTATGTCTTCATTACACATTGCCTTGATAGCCTTCTTGAATGTTTGAATGAACCTCTCAGCCAATCCATTGGTGGCTGGCTGATATGGGGCGGATGTGTAATGCTTAACACCATTGTTCTTTAAGAACCTCCGGAACTCTTCAGTCACAAATTGTGGTCCATTGTCGGAGCAAATCTGTTCAGGCAGCCCATTTCTGGCGAATATGGTTCGTAAGACTGTGATAGTTTTTTCTGTGGTGGTTGAGGACATTTTTATTACCTCTGGCCACTTTGAATCTGCATCCACTGCAATTAAAAACATCGAGTCCATAAATGGACCAGCAAAATCAATGTGCACCCTTTGCCATGGAGATGAGGGCCACTTCCATGGATGTAGAGGGGCTTGTGGTGGGGCGTTTTGGACCTTCTGGCATCCTGTACAGCCCTTGGTCATCTCTTCGATTTCTCTATCGATTCCCGGCCACCACACAAACGCTCTGGCTAAGTTCTTCATTTTTACCTCTCCCAGATGACCCTCATGAAGCTCATTGAGCACTCTATCCTTCAATTTGGGTGGAATTACTACTCTGGATCCACACATTCAAGGTTCCTTCGCACACTGACAGCTGTTCTCTTCTCGGCGAGAATGCTGGCAATAGTGGTTCGCCATGTGCTGGCCATCCCTTCACCGTTAAATCATAGACCCTGGAGAGTGTCGGGTCATTTCGTGTTTCCTTTTCTATGTTTGCATTCGTCACAGGGAGACATTCGACTATGGTCGAGTGGAATATCTCCACAGGATCCACTGCAGGTGCTTCTTCCACCGTCAGCAACGGTAGGCACGACAATCCATCAGCATTCCCATGCTGTTTAGTTCCTTTGTACTCGATGTCATATTGGTGTGCCCCTAGGAAAAGGGACCACCTCTGTAGCCGTTGTGCTGTCATTATCGGGACGCCCTTCTGAGGGTTGAAAATGGAGACAAGAGGTTGATGATCAGTTAGTAGAGTAAATTTCTGACCGTGCAGGTAGTGATTGAACTTCTTCACCCCCCACACCAGGCTGAGGGCCTCCCTGTCAATCTGGGCGTAGTTACGCTCGGCTGAAGTTAACGAGCGTGACGCAAAAGCTATCGGCCTCTCTGAACCATCAAGGAGTTTATGTGACAGTACCGCTCCAATGCCGTAGGGAGACGCATCACACGCCAGTCTTATCGGTAGTGATGGGTTGTAGTGAGCCCATACTTCTCTTGAAGTGATTAGGTCTTTACTCTTCTGAAAGGCCCGCTTACATTCATCGCTCCATTTCCAAGCTACTCCAGTTTGTAGTAGGGCATTCAGTGGGTGCAGAATTGTGGACAAATTCGGCAAAAACTTATGGTAGTAATTCACCAATCCTAGGAATGACCTCAGTTGCGACACATTTTCAGGCGCTGGAGCCTTAACTACCGCTTCAATTTTGTCAGGGGACTTATGTAACCCCTCTTCGTCAATCACGTGGCCACAATACGATATCTGTTTCTTAAAAAACTCGCACTTGGGGCGATTGGCTCGTAGCCCGTGTTCTCTTAGTCTAGTGAGCACCTGCTCTAGGTTGGCAAGGTGTTCACTGTCATTTTCACCTGTCACTAGGATGTCGTCCAACTAACACTGGGTCCCCGGAATCCCTTGCAGGACTTGTTCCATCGCTCTTTGCCATATCGCCGGAGCTGATGCTACTCCGAATACCAGTCGATTATACTGGTAAAGACTTGTGCTAGGTCAATTTTTGTAAAACGCTACCCTCCAGATAGTGAGGCGAAAATATCTTCTATCCTCGGAAGAGGATACTGTACTGTGTGAAGGATTGGGTTCACCGTCACCTTGAAGTCCCCACAGATGCGAACCTTCCTTGGCTCCTCAGACTTCTTGTTTAATGTTTTTTTCATGACAGGAACGATGGGTGTCGCCCACTCGCTCCAGTCTACCTTAGATAACACGCCTGCATTCTCCAGATTCTCCAGCTCTGCCTCGACAGCTGGGCGAATTGCATACGGTACCGGTCTTGCTTTGAAAAACTTGGGGATTGCATTCTCTTCTATTTTTATCGAGGCGGTTACGCCTTTAAGAGTTCCCAGTTCTTGATGAAATACCTCTTTAGCGTTAGCTAAGATTTTTGACAATCGTCCAGGTGTGGCGTCGTCATCCTTTTTACCAGCCACAGTCAGTGCCTGAATGGAGTGCCAGTCTAGACTTATCTTTCTGATCCATTCACATCCCAATAACGGTGGTCCACCATCTTGCAGTATGTACAGATACAATTTCTGTATTTCTTTGCCGTTGTATTCGACAGGCACCCTTATTTTCCCTCTGGGGTATATTTTCTGCCCCGTATACGTCTTCAAGACAATGGATGTCTCTTTCAAGGGTGTGTGAGAATAGCTGCTCATAGTCTCGTCGATTCATGATGGTCAGGGCTGATCCTGTATCCAATTCCATTTTGACTTGGGACCCTGCTATCGTGAGGGTGACCCAAATGGTTCAGTGATCCTCTTTCGCAATTACGTTGTGAAGTTTGAGACAGCTTAGTCTCTTGTTCTCGGATTCACTATTGCTCTTCTGGTCTTCGGAACTACTGTCCGTCATCTTTTGTACTTTCCTGTACTGTTCCTTAGTAGCCTTTTTGTTGTCGTTAGTCTTCTTTCCAGACCTGCAAACTCGTGCAATGTGTCCCATCTTTCCGCATTGCCTGCATATTTTGTCCTTGGACCAGCAGTCCTTCTGGTCATGGGTTGTTCTGCCGCAGCAATAACATTTTTCAAATCCCCGTGTCATTTCATGGGTGCCGTATTCCTGTGGCTTTTGCTGTATTTCCGCAGCTCCCCTTGCTGCTGCTTCATATGATACTGCCAAGCTGAAAGCCTTATCCAGCGTCAGCTCTTTCTCTGAGAGTAACCCCTTCTGGGTTCCTTCACTCAGGAGTCCACAGACAAATTTGTCCCATAAGGTATCTGCCAGTCCTGCTCTGAACTGGCAGTGCTTTGATAGCTTGCGTAGTTCCGTAAGGTAATCAGCATTGCTCTCATCTTTATGCTGAATTCTCCTGTGGAATTTAAATCTTTCTGCTATCAGCAGCGGTGTAGGATTTAGGTGTTCCTGTAGGATATCAACAATTTCGTTAAAACTCTTCGCCATCGGTTTGGCTGGAGTGATCAGGTTCCGCAATAGGCCATACGTTCTTGCGCCCATTAAGTTCAGTAGTACCGATGCCTTTTTCTCATCGGCTACTTCATTTGCCTTGCAATATACTTCGACTCTTTCCACATACGTGGTCCAGTCTTCTATTGCATTATCAAAGGCAGTGTTATTGCCAGTCTTCGGCATCTTGGAAATCTAAGATGGCACCTCCCGCGCTTTGCCTTCTTCCCCGCTGGATTAAGATGGCGCCTCCCGCACTTTCTGTCTTCTGTGCTGCTGCTAGTGCTGTTGCTGGCGTTTTTATGCCTTGATGGCGACGCCCTATGGTCTTCGCGCACTTCCCCCCCGCGCTGCTGCTACCGCCGCTCTCCGCGGTCCCCGTGGCAAACTGCAGCTCCTCGTAGCTTTCTGCGCTTCTAATTTCTTTTATTTTCCCGTCGTCAGAGCAAACCCTATGGGACACTTTCCTCCCTCTTCTCGGGTCTGTACGCTGCCCGGCTTCGTAGCACCGGCCGCGCCCTGTGTGCTCCACCCTCTCTCTCTCTCTCTGCTCTTCCCGACAACGCTGCTCGGCCCCATTGAAAAGCCACCCGATCGAGCTCTAGCCCGCCACAGCCCAGGAAGGATCAGTGTACTACCTGCCACCAGCCCGATTAGCTAGAACACCATAGACAGGATAACCAAGCCCCGCTCTCGACAGCCTCTCCTGCAATCTTCAAATCCGATGAATCAGAGGCGGTTGCCCACGGTCGACGCTCGTTTCTTCTGTTCATTTTTTTTTTTCGTTCCTTCTTCCTTCTGGCCTCGACCTCTGACAACTTCGCTTCAGGGATGGATCCCCATGAGGTGGTGCAGACTGTAGGTAAGTTCGGATCTGCTCGTCGCCAGTATTATGTCCGTGTGTAATTGAGACACGGACTGCAGGAGCTGGTTACAACAGGTGTTTACAGAGTGGAGACAAAACTGGAACTACTATGCAAAGTTACTACACAGGCTTATATACAGGAGTGGTCACTACTGGTACTGCAGCATACAGGGGCTGCAGAATATAGTTCCTTCTGCAAAGTACATACACTACAGAATGTATCAGACACTCACACACAGCACCAGAGACTGACAGATACAGAATGTATCAGACACTCACACACAGCACCAGAGACTGACAGATACAGAATGAATCCCACACTCACACACAGTACCAGAGACTGACAGATGCAGTATGAATCAGACACTTGCACACAGTGCCAGAGATTGATTGACTCAGAATGAATCCCACACTCCCACACAGTACCAGAGACTGACAGATACAGAATGTATCAGGCACTCACACACAGTACCAGAGACTGAGAGAGACAGAATGAATCCCACACTCACACACAGTACCACAGACGGAGAGACAGAATGAATCAAACACTCACACACAATACCACAGATTGAGAGATATAGAATGAATCAGATTGTCACACACTGTTCCAGATACTGACAGATACAACATTAATCAGACGATCACACACAGTACCAGAGACTGACATATACATAATGAATCAGACACTCACACACAGTACCAGAGACTGACATATACATAATGAATCAGACACTCACACACAGTACCAGAGACTGACAGATACAGAATGAATCAGACACTCACACACAGTACCAGAGACTGACAGATACAGAATGAATCAGACACTCACACACAGTAGCAGAGACTGAGTGATACAGAATGTATCCCACACAGTACCAGAGACTGACATATACATAATGAATCAGACACTCACACACAGTACCAGAGACTGACAGATACAGAATGAATCAGACACTCACACACAGTACCAGAGACTGAGTTATACAGAATGAATTAGACACTCACACACATTACCAGAGACTGACAGATACAGAATGAATCCCACACTCACACACAGTACCAGAGACTGACAGATGCAGTATGAATCAGACACTTGCACGCAGTGCCAGAGATTGATTGACTCAGAATGAATCCCACACTCCCACACAGTACCAGAGACTGACATATACATAATGAATCAGACACTCACACACAGTACCAGAGACTGAGTTATACAGAATGAATTAGACACTCACACACAGTACCAGAGACTGACAGATACAGAATGAATCCCACACTCACACACAGTACCATAGACTGACAGATGCAGTATGAATCAGACACTTGCACGCAGTGCCAGAGATTGATTGACTCAGAATGAATCCCACACTCCCACACAGTACCAGAGACTGACAGATACAGAATGTATCAGGCACTCACACACAGTACCAGAGACTGAGAGAGACAGAATGAATCCCACACTCACACACAGTACCACAGACGGAGAGACAGAATGAATCAAACACTCACACACAGTACCACAGATTGAGAGGTACAGAATGAATCAGATTGTCACACACTGTTCCAGATACTGACAGATACAACATGAATCAGACGATCACACACAGTACCAGAGACTGACAGATACAGAATGTATTCCACACTCACACACTGTACCAGAGACTGACATAGACAGAATGTATCAGACACTCACACACAGTACCAGAGATTGAGAGACAGAATGAATCCCACACTCACACATAGTACGAGGGACTGAGAGATACAGAATGAATCCCACACTCACACTCAGTACCATAGACTGAGAGATACTGAATGAATTCCACACTCACACACTGTACCAGAGACTGAGATACAGAACGAATCAGATGCTCACACACAGTACCAGAGACTGAGATACAGAATGAATCAGATGCTCACACACAGTACCAGAGACTGAGAGATACAGATTGAATCCCACACTCGCACACAGTACCAGAGACTGACAGATACAGAATGAATCAGACACTCACACACAGTACCAGAGACTGACAGATACAGAATAAATCAGACACTCACACACAGTACCAGAGACTGAGTTATACAGAATGAATTAGACACTCACACAAAGTACCAGAGACTGACAGATACAGAATGAATCCCACACTCACACACAGTACCAGAGACTGACAGATGCAGTATGAATCAGACACTTGCACACAGTGCCAGAGATTGATTGACTCAGAATGAATCCCACACTCCCACACAGTACCAGAGACTGACAGATACAGAATGTATCAGGCACTCACACACAGTACCAGAGACTGAGAGAGACAGAATGAATCCCACACTCACACACAGTACCACAGACGGAGAGACAGAATGAATCAAACACTCACACACAATACCACAGATTGAGAGAAAAAGAATGAATCAGATTGTCACACGCTGTTCCAGATACTGACAGATACAACATGAATCAGACGATCACACACAGTACCAGAGACTGACATATACATAATGAATCAGACACTCACACACAGTACCAGAGACTGACATATACATAGTTAATCAGACACTCACACACAGTACCAGAGACTGACAGATACAGAATGAATCAGACACTCACACACAGTACCAGAGACTGACAGATACAGAATGAATCAGACACTCACACACAGTACCAGAGACTGACAGATACAGAATGAATCAGACACTCACACACAGTACCAGAGACTGACAGATACAGAATGAATCCCACACAGCACTAGAGACTGACATATACAGAATGAATCAGACACTCACACACAGTACCAGAGACTGGCAGATACAGAATAAATCAGACACTCACACACAGTACCAGAAACTGACAGATACAGAATGAATCAGATACTCACACACTGTACCAGAGACTGACAGATAGAGAATGAATCCCACTCTCACACACAGTACCAGAGACTGACAGATACAGAATGAACCCCACACTCACACACAGTACCAGAGACTGACATATACATAATGAATCAGACACTCACACACAGTACCAGAGACTGACAGATACAGAATGAATCAGACACTCACACACAGTACCAGAGACTGACAGATACAGAATGAATCAGACACTCACACACAGTACCAGAGACTGAGTGATACAGAATGAATCCCACACAGAACCAGAGACTGACATATACACAATGAATCAGACACTCACACACAGTACCAGAGACTGAGTTATACAGAATGAATTAGACACTCACACACAGTACCAGAGACTGACAGATACAGAATGAATCCCACACTCACACACAGTACCAGAGACTGACAGATGCAGTATGAATCAAACACTTGCACACAGTGCCAGAGATTGATTGACTCAGAATGAATCCAACACTCCCACACAGTACCAGAGACTGACAGATACAGAATGTATCAGGCACTCACACACAGTACCAGAGACTGAGAGAGACAGAATGAATCCCACACTCACACACAGTACCACAGACGGAGAGACAGAATGAATCAAACACTCACACACAATACCACAGATTGAGAGATATAGAATGAATCAGATTGTCACACACTGTTCCAGATACTGACAGATACAACATGAATCAGACAATCACACACAGTACCAGAGACTGACATATACATAATGAATCAGACACTCACACACAGTACCAGAGACTGACATATACATAATGAATCAGACACTCACACACAGTACCAGAGACTGACAGATACAGAATGAATCAGAAACTCACACACAGTACCAGAGACTGACAGATACAGAATAAATCAGACACTCACACACAGTACCAGAGACTGAGTTATACAGAATGAATTAGACACTCACACACAGTACCAGAGACTGACAGATACAGAATGAATCCCACACTCACACACAGTACCAGAGACTGACAGATGCAGTATGAATCAGACACTTGCACACAGTGCCAGAGATTGATTGACACAGAATGAATCCCACACTCCCACACAGTACCAGAGACTGACAGATACAGAATGTATCAGGCACTCACACACAGTACCAGAGACTGAGAGAGACAGAATGAATCCCACACTCACACACAGTACCACAGACGGAGAGACAGAATGAATCAAACACTCACACACAATACCACAGATTGAGAGATATAGAATGAATCAGATTGTCACACGCTGTTCCAGATACTGACAGATACAACATGAATCAGACGATCACACACAGTACCAGAGACTGACATATACATAATGAATCAGACACTCACACACAGTACCAGAGACTGACATATACATAGTTAATCAGACACTCACACACAGTACCAGAGACTGACAGATACAGAATGAATCAGACACTCACACACAGTACCAGAGACTGACAGATACAGAATGAATCAGACACTCACACACAGTACCAGAGACTGACAGATACAGAATGAATCCCACACAGCACTAGAGACTGACAGATACAGAATGAATCAGACACTCACACACAGTACCAGAGACTGACAGATACAGAATGAATCCCACACAGCACTAGAGACTGACATATACAGAATGAATCAGACACTCACACACAGTACCAGAGACTGGCAGATACAGAATAAATCAGACACTCACACACAGTACCAGAGACTGACAGATGCAGTATGAATCAGACACTTGCACACAGTGCCAGAGATTGATTGACTCAGAATGAATCCCACACTCCCACACAGTACCAGAGACTGACAGATACAGAATGTATCAGGCACTCACACACAGTACCAGAGACTGAGAGAGACAGAATGAATCCCACACTCACACACAGTACCACAGACGGAGAGACAGAATGAATCAAACACTCACACACAGTACCACAGATTGAGAGGTACAGAATGAATCAGATTGTCACACACTGTTCCAGATACTGACAGATACAACATGAATCAGACGATCACACACAGTACCAGAGACTGACAGATACAGAATTTATTCCACACTCACACACTGTACCAGAGACTGACATAGACAGAATGTATCAGACACTCGCACACAGTACCAGAGATTGAGAGACAGAATGAATCCCACACTCACACATAGTACGAGGGACTGAGAGATACAGAATGAATCCCACACTCACACTCAGTACCATAGACTGAGAGATACTGAATGAATTCCACACTCACACACTGTACCAGAGACTGAGATACAGAACGAATCAGATGCTCACACACAGTACCAGAGACTGAGATACAGAATGAATCAGATGCTCACACACAGTACCAGAGACTGAGAGATACAGATTGAATCCCACACTCGCACACAGTACCAGAGACTGACAGATACAGAATGAATCAGACACTCACACACAGTACCAGAGACTGACAGATACAGAATAAATCAGACACTCACACACAGTACCAGAGACTGAGTTATACAGAATGAATTAGACACTCACACAAAGTACCAGAGACTGACAGATACAGAATGAATCCCACACTCACACACAGTACCAGAGACTGACAGATGCAGTATGAATCAGACAATTGCACACAGTGCCAGAGATTGATTGACTCAGAATGAATCCCACACTCCCACACAGTACCAGAGACTGACAGACACAGAATGTATCAGGCACTCACACACAGTACCAGAGACTGAGAGAGACAGAATGAATCCCACACTCACACACAGTACCACAGACGGAGAGACAGAATGAATCAAACACTCACACACAATACCACAGATTGAGAGAAAAAGAATGAATCAGATTGTCACACGCTGTTCCAGATACTGACAGATACAACATGAATCAGACGATCACACACAGTACCAGAGATTGACATATACATAATGAATCAGACACTCACACACAGTACCAGAGACTGACATATACATAGTTAATCAGACACTCACACACAGTACCAGAGACTGACAGATACAGAATGAATCAGACACTCACACACAGTACCAGAGACTGACAGATACAGAATGAATCAGACACTCACACACAGTACCAGAGACTGACAGATACAGAATGAATCAGACACTCACACACAGTACCAGAGACTGACAGATACAGAATGAATCCCACACAGCACTAGAGACTGACAGATACAGAATGAATCAGACACTCACACACAGTACCAGAGACTGACAGATACAGAATGAATCCCACACAGCACTAGAGACTGACATATACAGAATGAATCAGACACTCACACACAGTACCAGAGACTGGCAGATACAGAATAAATCAGACACTCACACACAGTACCAGAAACTGACAGATACAGAATGAATCAGATACTCACACACTGTACCAGAGACTGACAGATAGAGAATGAATCCCACTCTCACACACAGTACCAGAGACTGACAGATACAGAATGAATCCCACACTCACACACAGTACCAGAGACTGACATATACATAATGAATCAGACACTCACACACAGTACCAGAGACTGACAGATACAGAATGAATCAGACACTCACACACAGTACCAGAGACTGACAGATACAGAATGAATCAGACACTCACACACAGTACCAGAGACTGAGTGATACAGAATGAATCCCACACAGAACCAGAGACTGACATATACATAATGAATCAGACACTCACACACAGTACCAGAGACTGAGTTATACAGAATGAATTAGACACTCACACACAGTACCAGAGACTGACAGATACAGAATGAATCCCATACTCACACACAGTACCAGAGACTGACAGATGCAGTATGAATCAGACACTTGCACACAGTGCCAGAGATTGATTGACTCAGAATGAATCCAACACTCCCACACAGTACCAGAGACTGACAGATACAGAATGTATCAGGCACTCACACACAGTACCAGAGACTGAGAGAGACAGAATGAATCCCACACTCACACACAGTACCACAGACGGAGAGACAGAATGAATCAAACACTCACACACAATACCACAGATTGAGAGATATAGAATGAATCAGATTGTCACACACTGTTCCAGATACTGACAGATACAACATGAATCAGACAATCACACACAGTACCAGAGACTGACATATACATAATGAATCAGACACTCACACACAGTACCAGAGACTGACATATACATAATGAATCAGACACTCACACACAGTACCAGAGACTGACAGATACAGAATGAATCAGAAACTCACACACAGTACCAGAGACTGACAGATACAGAATAAATCAGACACTCACACACAGTACCAGAGACTGAGTTATACAGAATGAATTAGACACTCACACACAGTACCAGAGACTGACAGATACAGAATGAATCCCACACTCACACACAGTACCAGAGACTGACAGATGCAGTATGAATCAGACACTTGCACACAGTGCCAGAGATTGATTGACACAGAATGAATCCCACACTCCCACACAGTACCAGAGACTGACAGATACAGAATGTATCAGGCACTCACACACAGTACCAGAGACTGAGAGATACTGAATGAATTCCACACTCACACACTGTACCAGAGACTGAGATACAGAACGAATCAGATGCTCACACACAGTACCAGAGACTGAGATACAGAACGAATCAGATGCTCACACACAGTACCAGAGACTGAGAGATACAGATTGAATCCCACACTCGCACACAGTACCAGAGACTGACAGATACAGAATGAATCAGACACTCACACACAGTACCAGAGACTGACAGATACAGAATAAATCAGACACTCACACACAGTACCAGAGACTGAGTTATACAGAATGAATTAGACACTCACACAAAGTACCAGAGACTGACAGATACAGAATGAATCCCACACTCACACACAGTACCAGAGACTGACAGATGCAGTATGAATCAGACACTTGCACACAGTGCCAGAGATTGATTGACTCAGAATGAATCCCACAATCCCACACAGTACCAGAGACTGACAGACACAGAATGTATCAGGCACTCACACACAGTACCAGAGACTGAGAGAGACAGAATGAATCCCACACTCACACACAGTACCACAGACGGAGAGACAGAATGAATCAAACACTCACACACAATACCACAGATTGAGAGAAAAAGAATGAATCAGATTGTCACACGCTGTTCCAGATACTGACAGATACAACATGAATCAGACGATCACACACAGTACCAGAGACTGACATATACATAATGAATCAGACACTCACACACAGTACCAGAGACTGACATATACATAGTTAATCAGACACTCACACACAATACCAGAGACTGACAGATACAGAATGAATCAGACACTCACACACAGTACCAGAGACTGACAGATACAGAATGAATCAGACACTCACACACAGTACCAGAGACTGACAGATACAGAATGAATCAGACACTCACACACAGTACCAGAGACTGACAGATACAGAATGAATCCCACACAGCACTAGAGACTGACAGATACAGAATGAATCAGACACTCACACACAGTACCAGAGACTGACAGATACAGAATGAATCCCACACAGCACTAGAGACTGACATATACAGAATGAATCAGACACTCACACACAGTACCAGAGACTGGCAGATACAGAATAAATCAGACACTCACACACAGTACCAGAAACTGACAGATACAGAATGAATCAGATACTCACACACTGTACCAGAGACTGACAGATAGAGAATGAATCCCACTCTCACACACAGTACCAGAGACTGACAGATACAGAATGAATCCCACACTCACACACAGTACCAGAGACTGACATATACATAATGAATCAGACACTCACACACAGTACCAGAGACTGACAGATACAGAATGAATCAGAAACTCACACACAGTACCAGAGACTGACAGATACAGAATGAATCAGACACTCACACACAGTACCAGAGACTGAGTGATACAGAATGAATCCCACACAGAACCAGAGACTGACATATACATAATGAATCAGACACTCACACACAGTACCAGAGACTGAGTTATACAGAATGAATTAGACACTCACACACAGTACCAGAGACTGACAGATACAGAATGAATCCCACACTCACACACAGTACCAGAGACTGACAGATGCAGTATGAATCAGACACTTGCACACAGTGCCAGAGATTGATTGACTCAGAATGAATCCAACACTCCCACACAGTACCAGAGACTGACAGATACAGAATGTATCAGGCACTCACACACAGTACCAGAGACTGAGAGAGACAGAATGAATCCCACACTCACACACAGTACCACAGACGGAGAGACAGAATGAATCAAACACTCACACACAATACCACAGATTGAGAGATATAGAATGAATCAGATTGTCACACACTGTTCCAGATACTGACAGATACAACATGAATCAGACAATCACACACAGTACCAGAGACTGACATATACATAATGAATCAGACACTCACACACAGTACCAGAGACTGACATATACATAATGAATCAGACACTCACACACAGTACCAGAGACTGACAGATACAGAATGAATCAGAAACTCACACACAGTACCAGAGACTGACATATACAGAATAAATCAGACACTCACACACAGTACCAGAGACTGAGTTATACAGAATGAATTAGACACTCACACACAGTACCAGAGACTGACAGATACAGAATGAATCCCACACTCACACACAGTACCAGAGACTGACAGATGCAGTATGAATCAGACACTTGCACACAGTGCCAGAGATTGATTGACACAGAATGAATCCCACACTCCCACACAGTACCAGAGACTGACAGATACAGAATGTATCAGGCACTCACACACAGTACCAGAGACTGAGAGAGACAGAATGAATCCCACACTCACACACAGTACCACAGACGGAGAGACAGAATGAATCAAACACTCACACACAATACCACAGATTGAGAGATATAGAATGAATCAGATTGTCACACGCTGTTCCAGATACTGACAGATACAACATGAATCAGACGATCACACACAGTACCAGAGACTGACATATACATAATGAATCAGACACTCACACACAGTACCAGAGACTGACATATACATAGTTAATCAGACACTCACACACAGTACCAGAGACTGACAGATACAGAATGAATCAGACACTCACACACAGTACCAGAGACTGACAGATACAGAATGAATCAGACACTCACACACAGTACCAGAGACTGACAGATACAGAATGAATCAGACACTCACACACAGTACCAGAGACTGACAGATACAGAATGAATCCCACACAGCACTAGAGACTGACAGATACAGAATGAATCAGACACTCACACACAGTACCAGAGACTGACAGATACAGAATGAATCAGACACTCACACACAGTACCAGAGACTGAGTGATACAGAATGAATCCCACACAGAACCAGAGACTGACATATACATAATGAATCAGACACTCACACACAGTACCAGAGACTGAGTTATACAGAATGAATTAGACACTCACACACAGTACCAGAGACTGACAGATACAGAATGAATCCCACACTCACACACAGTACCAGAGACTGACAGATGCAGTATGAATCAGACACTTGCACACAGTGCCAGAGATTGATTGACTCAGAATGAATCCAACACTCCCACACAGTACCAGAGACTGACAGATACAGAATGTATCAGGCACTCACACACAGTACCAGAGACTGAGAGAGACAGAATGAATCCCACACTCACACACAGTACCACAGACGGAGAGACAGAATGAATCAAACACTCACACACAATACCACAGATTGAGAGATATAGAATGAATCAGATTGTCACACACTGTTCCAGATACTGACAGATACAACATGAATCAGACAATCACACACAGTACCAGAGACTGACATATACATAATGAATCAGACACTCACACACAGTACCAGAGACTGACATATACATAATGAATCAGACACTCACACACAGTACCAGAGACTGACAGATACAGAATGAATCAGAAACTCACACACAGTACCAGAGACTGACATATACAGAATAAATCAGACACTCACACACAGTACCAGAGACTGAGTTATACAGAATGAATTAGACACTCACACACAGTACCAGAGACTGACAGATACAGAATGAATCCCACACTCACACACAGTACCAGAGACTGACAGATGCAGTATGAATCAGACACTTGCACACAGTGCCAGAGATTGATTGACACAGAATGAATCCCACACTCCCACACAGTACCAGAGACTGACAGATACAGAATGTATCAGGCACTCACACACAGTACCAGAGACTGAGAGAGACAGAATGAATCCCACACTCACACACAGTACCACAGACGGAGAGACAGAATGAATCAAACACTCACACACAATACCACAGATTGAGAGATATAGAATGAATCAGATTGTCACACGCTGTTCCAGATACTGACAGATACAACATGAATCAGACGATCACACACAGTACCAGAGACTGACATATACATAATGAATCAGACACTCACACACAGTACCAGAGACTGACATATACATAGTTAATCAGACACTCACACACAGTACCAGAGACTGACAGATACAGAATGAATCAGACACTCACACACAGTACCAGAGACTGACAGATACAGAATGAATCAGACACTCACACACAGTACCAGAGACTGACAGATACAGAATGAATCAGACACTCACACACAGTACCAGAGACTGACAGATACAGAATGAATCCCACACAGCACTAGAGACTGACAGATACAGAATGAATCAGACACTCACACACAGTACCAGAGACTGACAGATACAGAATGAATCCCACACAGCACTAGAGACTGACATATACAGAATGAATCAGACACTCACACACAGTACCAGAGACTGGCAGATACAGAATAAATCAGACACTCACACACAGTACCAGAGACTGACAGATACAGAATGAATCAGATACTCACACACTGTACCAGAGACTGACAGATAGAGAATGAATCCCACTCTCACACACAGTACCAGAGACTGACAGATACAGAATGAATCCCACACTCACACACAGTACCAGAGACTGACATATACATAATGAATCAGACACTCACACACAGTACCAGAGACTGACAGATACAGAATGAATCAGACACTCACACACAGTACCAGAGACTGACAGATACAGAATGAATCAGACACTCACACACAGTACCAGAGACTGAGTGATACAGAATGAATCCCACACAGAACCAGAGACTGACATATACATAATGAATCAGACACTCACACACAGTACCAGAGACTGAGTTATACAGAATGAATTAGACACTCACACACAGTACCAGAGACTGACAGATACAGAATGAATCCCATACTCACACACAGTACCAGAGACTGACAGATGCAGTATGAATCAGACACTTGCACACAGTGCCAGAGATTGATTGACTCAGAATGAATCCAACACTCCCACACAGTACCAGAGACTGACAGATACAGAATGTATCAGGCACTCACACACAGTACCAGAGACTGAGAGAGACAGAATGAATCCCACACTCACACACAGTACCACAGACGGAGAGACAGAATGAATCAAACACTCACACACAATACCACAGATTGAGAGATATAGAATGAATCAGATTGTCACACACTGTTCCAGATACTGACAGATACAACATGAATCAGACAATCACACACAGTACCAGAGACTGACATATACATAATGAATCAGACACTCACACACAGTACCAGAGACTGACATATACATAATGAATCAGACACTCACACACAGTACCAGAGACTGACAGATACAGAATGAATCAGAAACTCACACACAGTACCAGAGACTGACAGATACAGAATAAATCAGACACTCACACACAGTACCAGAGACTGAGTTATACAGAATGAATTAGACACTCACACACAGTACCAGAGACTGACAGATACAGAATGAATCCCACACTCACACACAGTACCAGAGACTGACAGATGCAATATGAATCAGACACTTGCACACAGTGCCAGAGATTGATTGACACAGAATGAATCCCACACTCCCACACAGTACCAGAGACTGACAGATACAGAATGTATCAGGCACTCACACACAGTACCAGAGACTGAGAGATACTGAATGAATTCCACACTCACACACTGTACCAGAGACTGAGATACAGAACGAATCAGATGCTCACACACAGTACCAGAGACTGAGATACAGAACGAATCAGATGCTCACACACAGTACCAGAGACTGAGAGATACAGATTGAATCCCACACTCGCACACAGTACCAGAGACTGACAGATACAGAATGAATCAGACACTCACACACAGTACCAGAGACTGACAGATACAGAATAAATCAGACACTCACACACAGTACCAGAGACTGAGTTATACAGAATGAATTAGACACTCACACAAAGTACCAGAGACTGACAGATACAGAATGAATCCCACACTCACACACAGTACCAGAGACTGACAGATGCAGTATGAATCAGACACTTGCACACAGTGCCAGAGATTGATTGACTCAGAATGAATCCCACAATCCCACACAGTACCAGAGACTGACAGACACAGAATGTATCAGGCACTCACACACAGTACCAGAGACTGAGAGAGACAGAATGAATCCCACACTCACACACAGTACCACAGACGGAGAGACAGAATGAATCAAACACTCACACACAATACCACAGATTGAGAGAAAAAGAATGAATCAGATTGTCACACGCTGTTCCAGATACTGACAGATACAACATGAATCAGACGATCACACACAGTACCAGAGACTGACATATACATAATGAATCAGACACTCACACACAGTACCAGAGACTGACATATACATAGTTAATCAGACACTCACACACAATACCAGAGACTGACAGATACAGAATGAATCAGACACTCACACACAGTACCAGAGACTGACAGATACAGAATGAATCAGACACTCACACACAGTACCAGAGACTGACAGATACAGAATGAATCAGACACTCACACACAGTACCAGAGACTGACAGATACAGAATGAATCCCACACAGCACTAGAGACTGACAGATACAGAATGAATCAGACACTCACACACAGTACCAGAGACTGACAGATACAGAATGAATCCCACACAGCACTAGAGACTGACATATACAGAATGAATCAGACACTCACACACAGTACCAGAGACTGGCAGATACAGAATAAATCAGACACTCACACACAGTACCAGAAACTGACAGATACAGAATGAATCAGATACTCACACACTGTACCAGAGACTGACAGATAGAGAATGAATCCCACTCTCACACACAGTACCAGAGACTGACAGATACAGAATGAATCCCACACTCACACACAGTACCAGAGACTGACATATACATAATGAATCAGACACTCACACACAGTACCAGAGACTGACAGATACAGAATGAATCAGAAACTCACACACAGTACCAGAGACTGACAGATACAGAATGAATCAGACACTCACACACAGTACCAGAGACTGAGTGATACAGAATGAATCCCACACAGAACCAGAGACTGACATATACATAATGAATCAGACACTCACACACAGTACCAGAGACTGAGTTATACAGAATGAATTAGACACTCACACACAGTACCAGAGACTGACAGATACAGAATGAATCCCACACTCACACACAGTACCAGAGACTGACAGATGCAGTATGAATCAGACACTTGCACACAGTGCCAGAGATTGATTGACTCAGAATGAATCCAACACTCCCACACAGTACCAGAGACTGACAGATACAGAATGTATCAGGCACTCACACACAGTACCAGAGACTGAGAGAGACAGAATGAATCCCACACTCACACACAGTACCACAGACGGAGAGACAGAATGAATCAAACACTCACACACAATACCACAGATTGAGAGATATAGAATGAATCAGATTGTCACACACTGTTCCAGATACTGACAGATACAACATGAATCAGACAATCACACACAGTACCAGAGACTGACATATACATAATGAATCAGACACTCACACACAGTACCAGAGACTGACATATACATAATGAATCAGACACTCACACACAGTACCAGAGACTGACAGATACAGAATGAATCAGAAACTCACACACAGTACCAGAGACTGACATATACAGAATAAATCAGACACTCACACACAGTACCAGAGACTGAGTTATACAGAATGAATTAGACACTCACACACAGTACCAGAGACTGACAGATACAGAATGAATCCCACACTCACACACAGTACCAGAGACTGACAGATGCAGTATGAATCAGACACTTGCACACAGTGCCAGAGATTGATTGACACAGAATGAATCCCACACTCCCACACAGTACCAGAGACTGACAGATACAGAATGTATCAGGCACTCACACACAGTACCAGAGACTGAGAGAGACAGAATGAATCCCACACTCACACACAGTACCACAGACGGAGAGACAGAATGAATCAAACACTCACACACAATACCACAGATTGAGAGATATAGAATGAATCAGATTGTCACACGCTGTTCCAGATACTGACAGATACAACATGAATCAGACGATCACACACAGTACCAGAGACTGACATATACATAATGAATCAGACACTCACACACAGTACCAGAGACTGACATATACATAGTTAATCAGACACTCACACACAGTACCAGAGACTGACAGATACAGAATGAATCAGACACTCACACACAGTACCAGAGACTGACAGATACAGAATGAATCAGACACTCACACACAGTACCAGAGACTGACAGATACAGAATGAATCAGACACTCACACACAGTACCAGAGACTGACAGATACAGAATGAATCCCACACAGCACTAGAGACTGACAGATACAGAATGAATCAGACACTCACACACAGTACCAGAGACTGACAGATACAGAATGAATCAGACACTCACACACAGTACCAGAGACTGAGTGATACAGAATGAATCCCACACAGAACCAGAGACTGACATATACATAATGAATCAGACACTCACACACAGTACCAGAGACTGAGTTATACAGAATGAATTAGACACTCACACACAGTACCAGAGACTGACAGATACAGAATGAATCCCACACTCACACACAGTACCAGAGACTGACAGATGCAGTATGAATCAGACACTTGCACACAGTGCCAGAGATTGATTGACTCAGAATGAATCCAACACTCCCACACAGTACCAGAGACTGACAGATACAGAATGTATCAGGCACTCACACACAGTACCAGAGACTGAGAGAGACAGAATGAATCCCACACTCACACACAGTACCACAGACGGAGAGACAGAATGAATCAAACACTCACACACAATACCACAGATTGAGAGATATAGAATGAATCAGATTGTCACACACTGTTCCAGATACTGACAGATACAACATGAATCAGACAATCACACACAGTACCAGAGACTGACATATACATAATGAATCAGACACTCACACACAGTACCAGAGACTGACATATACATAATGAATCAGACACTCACACACAGTACCAGAGACTGACAGATACAGAATGAATCAGAAACTCACACACAGTACCAGAGACTGACATATACAGAATAAATCAGACACTCACACACAGTACCAGAGACTGAGTTATACAGAATGAATTAGACACTCACACACAGTACCAGAGACTGACAGATACAGAATGAATCCCACACTCACACACAGTACCAGAGACTGACAGATGCAGTATGAATCAGACACTTGCACACAGTGCCAGAGATTGATTGACACAGAATGAATCCCACACTCCCACACAGTACCAGAGACTGACAGATACAGAATGTATCAGGCACTCACACACAGTACCAGAGACTGAGAGAGACAGAATGAATCCCACACTCACACACAGTACCACAGACGGAGAGACAGAATGAATCAAACACTCACACACAATACCACAGATTGAGAGATATAGAATGAATCAGATTGTCACACGCTGTTCCAGATACTGACAGATACAACATGAATCAGACGATCACACACAGTACCAGAGACTGACATATACATAATGAATCAGACACTCACACACAGTACCAGAGACTGACATATACATAGTTAATCAGACACTCACACACAGTACCAGAGACTGACAGATACAGAATGAATCAGACACTCACACACAGTACCAGAGACTGACAGATACAGAATGAATCAGACACTCACACACAGTACCAGAGACTGACAGATACAGAATGAATCAGACACTCACACACAGTACCAGAGACTGACAGATACAGAATGAATCCCACACAGCACTAGAGACTGACAGATACAGAATGAATCAGACACTCACACACAGTACCAGAGACTGACAGATACAGAATGAATCCCACACAGCACTAGAGACTGACATATACAGAATGAATCAGACACTCACACACAGTACCAGAGACTGGCAGATACAGAATAAATCAGACACTCACACACAGTACCAGAGACTGACAGATACAGAATGAATCAGATACTCACACACTGTACCAGAGACTGACAGATACAGAATGAATCCCACTCTCACACACAGTACCAGAGACTGACAGATACAGAATGAATCCCACACTCACACACAGTACCAGAGACTGACATATACATAATGAATCAGACACTCACACACAGTACCAGAGACTGACAGATACAGAATGAATCAGACACTCACACACAGTACCAGAGACTGAGTGATACAGAATGAATCAGACACTCACACACAGTACCAGAGACTGACAGATACAGAATGAATCAGACACTCACACACAGTACCAGAGACTGAGTGATACAGAATGTATCCCACACAGTACCAGAGACTGACATATACATAGTTAATCAGACACTCACACACAGTACCAGAGACTGACAGATACAGAATGAATCAGACACTCACACACAGTACCAGAGACTGACAGATACAGAATGAATCAGACACTCACACACAGTACCAGAGACTGACAGATACAGAATGAATCAGACACTCACACACAGTACCAGAGACTGACAGATACAGAATGAATCCCACACAGCACTAGAGACTGACAGATACAGAATGAATCAGACACTCACACACAGTACCAGAGACTGACAGATACAGAATGAATCCCACACAGCACTAGAGACTGACATATACAGAATGAATCAGACACTCACACACAGTACCAGAGACTGGCAGATACAGAATAAATCAGACACTCACACACAGTACCAGAAACTGACAGATACAGAATGAATCAGATACTCAAACACTGTACCAGAGACTGACAGATAGAGAATGAATCCCACTCTCACACACAGTACCAGAGACTGACAGATACAGAATGAATCCCACACTCACACACAGTACCAGAGACTGACATATACATAATGAATCAGACACTCACACACAGTACCAGAGACTGACAGATACAGAATGAATCAGACACTCACACACAGTACCAGAGACTGACAGATACAGAATGAATCAGACACTCACACACAGTACCAGAGACTGAGTGATACAGAATGAATCCCACACAGAACCAGAGACTGACATATACATAATGAATCAGACACTCACACACAGTACCAGAGACTGAGTTATACAGAATGAATTAGACACTCACACACAGTACCAGAGACTGACAGATACAGAATGAATCCCATACTCACACACAGTACCAGAGACTGACAGATGCAGTATGAATCAGACACTTGCACACAGTGCCAGAGATTGATTGACTCAGAATGAATCCAACACTCCCACACAGTACCAGAGACTGACAGATACAGAATGTATCAGGCACTCACACACAGTACCAGAGACTGAGAGAGACAGAATGAATCCCACACTCACACACAGTACCACAGACGGAGAGACAGAATGAATCAAACACTCACACACAATACCACAGATTGAGAGATATAGAATGAATCAGATTGTCACACACTGTTCCAGATACTGACAGATACAACATGAATCAGACAATCACACACAGTACCAGAGACTGACATATACATAATGAATCAGACACTCACACACAGTACCAGAGACTGACATATACATAATGAATCAGACACTCACACACAGTACCAGAGACTGACAGATACAGAATGAATCAGAAACTCACACACAGTACCAGAGACTGACAGATACAGAATAAATCAGACACTCACACACAGTACCAGAGACTGAGTTATACAGAATGAATTAGACACTCACACACAGTACCAGAGACTGACAGATACAGAATGAATCCCACACTCACACACAGTACCAGAGACTGACAGATGCAGTATGAATCAGACACTTGCACACAGTGCCAGAGATTGATTGACACAGAATGAATCCCACACTCCCACACAGTACCAGAGACTGACAGATACAGAATGTATCAGGCACTCACACACAGTACCAGAGACTGAGAGATACTGAATGAATTCCACACTCACACACTGTACCAGAGACTGAGATACAGAACGAATCAGATGCTCACACACAGTACCAGAGACTGAGATACAGAACGAATCAGATGCTCACACACAGTACCAGAGACTGAGAGATACAGATTGAATCCCACACTCGCACACAGTACCAGAGACTGACAGATACAGAATGAATCAGACACTCACACACAGTACCAGAGACTGACAGATACAGAATAAATCAGACACTCACACACAGTACCAGAGACTGAGTTATACAGAATGAATTAGACACTCACACAAAGTACCAGAGACTGACAGATACAGAATGAATCCCACACTCACACACAGTACCAGAGACTGACAGATGCAGTATGAATCAGACACTTGCACACAGTGCCAGAGATTGATTGACTCAGAATGAATCCCACAATCCCACACAGTACCAGAGACTGACAGACACAGAATGTATCAGGCACTCACACACAGTACCAGAGACTGAGAGAGACAGAATGAATCCCACACTCACACACAGTACCACAGACGGAGAGACAGAATGAATCAAACACTCACACACAATACCACAGATTGAGAGAAAAAGAATGAATCAGATTGTCACACGCTGTTCCAGATACTGACAGATACAACATGAATCAGACGATCACACACAGTACCAGAGACTGACATATACATAATGAATCAGACACTCACACACAGTACCAGAGACTGACATATACATAGTTAATCAGACACTCACACACAATACCAGAGACTGACAGATACAGAATGAATCAGACACTCACACACAGTACCAGAGACTGACAGATACAGAATGAATCAGACACTCACACACAGTACCAGAGACTGACAGATACAGAATGAATCAGACACTCACACACAGTACCAGAGACTGACAGATACAGAATGAATCCCACACAGCACTAGAGACTGACAGATACAGAATGAATCAGACACTCACACACAGTACCAGAGACTGACAGATACAGAATGAATCCCACACAGCACTAGAGACTGACATATACAGAATGAATCAGACACTCACACACAGTACCAGAGACTGGCAGATACAGAATAAATCAGACACTCACACACAGTACCAGAAACTGACAGATACAGAATGAATCAGATACTCACACACTGTACCAGAGACTGACAGATAGAGAATGAATCCCACTCTCACACACAGTACCAGAGACTGACAGATACAGAATGAATCCCACACTCACACACAGTACCAGAGACTGACATATACATAATGAATCAGACACTCACACACAGTACCAGAGACTGACAGATACAGAATGAATCAGAAACTCACACACAGTACCAGAGACTGACAGATACAGAATGAATCAGACACTCACACACAGTACCAGAGACTGAGTGATACAGAATGAATCCCACACAGAACCAGAGACTGACATATACATAATGAATCAGACACTCACACACAGTACCAGAGACTGAGTTATACAGAATGAATTAGACACTCACACACAGTACCAGAGACTGACAGATACAGAATGAATCCCACACTCACACACAGTACCAGAGACTGACAGATGCAGTATGAATCAGACACTTGCACACAGTGCCAGAGATTGATTGACTCAGAATGAATCCAACACTCCCACACAGTACCAGAGACTGACAGATACAGAATGTATCAGGCACTCACACACAGTACCAGAGACTGAGAGAGACAGAATGAATCCCACACTCACACACAGTACCACAGACGGAGAGACAGAATGAATCAAACACTCACACACAATACCACAGATTGAGAGATATAGAATGAATCAGATTGTCACACACTGTTCCAGATACTGACAGATACAACATGAATCAGACAATCACACACAGTACCAGAGACTGACATA
Organism: Somniosus microcephalus; assembly: GCF_052327205.1. NCBI lineage: Eukaryota > Metazoa > Chordata > Chondrichthyes > Squaliformes > Somniosidae > Somniosus > Somniosus microcephalus. Next base: position 8,223,668 of record NW_028225181.1, on the reverse strand, counting down.
TATATAATGAATCAGACACTCACACACAGTACCAGAGACTGACATATACATAATGAATCAGACACTCACACACAGTACCAGAGACTGACAGATACAGAATGAATCAGAAACTCACACACAGTACCAGAGACTGACATATACAGAATAAATCAGACACTCACACACAGTACCAGAGACTGAGTTATACAGAATGAATTAGACACTCACACACAGTACCAGAGACTGACAGATACAGAATGAATCCCACACTCACACACAGTACCAGAGACTGACAGATGCAGTATGAATCAGACACTTGCACACAGTGCCAGAGATTGATTGACACAGAATGAATCCCACACTCCCACACAGTACCAGAGACTGACAGATACAGAATGTATCAGGCACTCACACACAGTACCAGAGACTGAGAGAGACAGAATGAATCCCACACTCACACACAGTACCACAGACGGAGAGACAGAATGAATCAAACACTCACACACAATACCACAGATTGAGAGATATAGAATGAATCAGATTGTCACACGCTGTTCCAGATACTGACAGATACAACATGAATCAGACGATCACACACAGTACCAGAGACTGACATATACATAATGAATCAGACACTCACACACAGTACCAGAGACTGACATATACATAGTTAATCAGACACTCACACACAGTACCAGAGACTGACAGATACAGAATGAATCAGACACTCACACACAGTACCAGAGACTGACAGATACAGAATGAATCAGACACTCACACACAGTACCAGAGACTGACAGATACAGAATGAATCAGACACTCACACACAGTACCAGAGACTGACAGATACAGAATGAATCCCACACAGCACTAGAGACTGACAGATACAGAATGAATCAGACACTCACACACAGTACCAGAGACTGACAGATACAGAATGAATCCCACACAGCACTAGAGACTGACATATACAGAATGAATCAGACACTCACACACAGTACCAGAGACTGGCAGATACAGAATAAATCAGACACTCACACACAGTACCAGAGACTGACAGATACAGAATGAATCAGATACTCACACACTGTACCAGAGACTGACAGATACAGAATGAATCCCACTCTCACACACAGTACCAGAGACTGACAGATACAGAATGAATCCCACACTCACACACAGTACCAGAGACTGACATATACATAATGAATCAGACACTCACACACAGTACCAGAGACTGACAGATACAGAATGAATCAGACACTCACACACAGTACCAGAGACTGAGTGATACAGAATGAATCAGACACTCACACACAGTACCAGAGACTGACAGATACAGAATGAATCAGACACTCACACACAGTACCAGAGACTGAGTGATACAGAATGTATCCCACACAGTACCAGAGACTGACATATACATAATGAATCAGACACTCACACACAGTACCAGAGACTGAGTTATACAGAATGAATTAGACACTCACACACAGTACCAGAGACTGACAGATGCAGTATGAATCAGGCACTTGCACACAGTGCCAGAGATTGATTGACTCAGAATGAATCCCACACTCAAACACAGTACCAGAGACTGACAGATACAGAATGTATCAGGCACTCACACACAGTACCAGAGACTGAGAGAGACAGAATGAATCCCACACTCACACACAGTACCAGAGACTGACAGATACAGAATGAATCAGACACTCACACACAGTACCTGAGACTGACAGATACAGAATGAATCCCACACAGCACTAGAGACTGACAGATACAGAATGAATCAGACACTCACACACAGTACCAGAGACTGGCAGATACAGAATAAATCAGACACTCACACACAGTACCAGAGACTGACAGATACAGAATGAATCAGATACTCACACACAGTACCAGAGACTGACAGATACAGAATGAATCCCACTCTCACACAGAGTACCAGAGACTGACAGATACAGAATGAATCAGACACTCACACACAGTACCAGAGACTGACAGATACAGAATGAATCAGACACTCACACACAGTACCAGAGACTGAGTGATACAGAATGAATCCCACACAGTACCAGAGACTGACATATACATAATGAATCAGAAACTCACACACAGTACCAGAGACGGAGTTACACAGAATGAATTAGACACTCACACACAGTACCAGAGACTGACAGATACAGAATGAATCCCACACTCACACACAGTACCAGAGACTGAGTTATACAGAATGAATCAGACACTCACACACAATACCAGAGACTGAGTTACACAGAATGAATTCGACACTCACACACAGTACCAGAAACTGACAGATACAGAATGAATCCCACACTCACACACAGTACCAGAGACTGACAGATGCAGTATGAATCACACACTTGCACACAGTGCCAGAGATTGATTGACTCAGAATGAATCCCACACTCCCACACAGTACCAGAGACTGACAGATACAGAATGTATCAGGCACTCACACACAGTACCAGAGACTGAGAGAGACAGAATGAATCCCACACTCACACACAGTACCACAGACGGAGAGACAGAATGAATCAAACACTCACACACAGTACCACAGATTGAGAGATACAGAATGAATCAGATTGTCACACACTGTTCCAGATACTGACAGATACAACATGAATCAGACGATCACACACAGTACCAGAGACTGACAGATACAGAATGTATTCCACACTCACACACTGTACCAGAGACTGACATAGACAGAATGTATCAGACACTCACACACAGTACCAGAGATTGAGAGACAGAATGAATCCCACACTCACAGATAGTACGAGGGACTGAGAGATACAGAATGAATCCCACACTCACACTCAGTACCAAAGACTGAGAGATACTGAATGAATCCCACACTCACACACTGTACCAGAGACTGAGATACAGAACGAATCAGATGCTCACACACAGTACCAGAGACTGAGATACAGAACGAATCAGATGCTCACACACAGTACCAGAGACTGAGAGATGCAGATTGAATCCCACACTCGCACACAGTACCAGAGACTGACAGATACAGAATGAATCAGACACTCACACACAGTACCAGAGACTGACAGATACAGAATCAATCAGACACTCACACACAGTACCAGAGACTGACAGATACAGAATGAATCAGACACTCACACACAGTACCAGAGACTGAGTTATACAGAATGAATCCCACACTCACACACAATACCAGAGACTGACAGATACAGAATGAATCCCACACTCACACACAGTACCAGAGACTGACAGATACAGAATGAATCCCACACTCACACACAGTACCAGAGACTGACAGATACAGAATGAATCAGACACTCACACACAGTACCTGAGACTGACAGATACAGAATGAATCCCACACAGCACTAGAGACTGACAGATACAGAATGAATCAGACACTCACACACAGTACCAGAGACTGGCAGATACAGAATAAATCAGACACTCACACACAGTACCAGAGACTGACAGATACAGAATGAATCAGATACTCACACACAGTACCAGAGACTGACAGATACAGAATGAATCCCACTCTCACACAGAGTACCAGAGACTGACAGATACAGAATGAATCAGACACTCACACACAGTACCAGAGACTGACAGATACAGAATGAATCAGACACTCACACACAGTACCAGAGACTGAGTGATACAGAATGAATCACACACAGTACCAGAGACTGACATATACATAATGAATCAGACACTCACACACAGTACCAGAGACTGAGTTACACAGAATGAATTAGACACTCACACACAGTACCAGAGACTGACAGATACAGAATGAATCCCACACTCACACACAGTACCAGAGACTGAGTTATACAGAATGAATCAGACACTCACACACAATACCAGAGACTGAGTTACACAGAATGAATTAGACACTCACACACAGTACCAGAAACTGACAGATTCAGAATGAATCCCACACTCACACACAGTACCAGAGACTGACAGATGCAGTGTGAATCACACACTTGCACACAGTGCCAGAGATTGATTGACTCAGAATGAATCCCACACTCCCACACAGTACCAGAGACTGACAGATACAGAATGTATCAGGCACTCACACACAGTACCAGAGACTGAGAGAGACAGAATGAATCCCACACTCACACACAGTACCACAGACGGAGAGACAGAATGAATCAAACACTCACACACAATACCACAGATTGAGAGATATAGAATGAATCAGATTGTCACACACTGTTCCAGATACTGACAGATACAACATGAATCAGACGATCACACACTGTACCAGAGACTGACATATACAGAATGAATCAGACACTCACACACAGTACCAGAGACTGACAGATACAGAATGAATCAGACACTCACACACAGTACCAGAGATTGAGAGACAGAATGAATCCCACACTCACACAGAGTACGAGGGACTGAGAGATACAGAATGAATCCCACACTCACACTCAGTACCATAGACTGAGAGATACTGAATGAATCCCACACTCACACACTGTACCAGAGACTGAGATACAGAACGAATCAGATGCTCACACACAGTACCAGAGACTGAGATACAGAACGAATCAGATGCTCACACACAGTACCAGAGACTGAGAGATACAGATTGAATCCCACACTCGCACACAGTACCAGAGACTGACATTTACAAAATGAATCAGACACTCACACACAGTACCAGAGACTGACAGATACAGAATGAATCAGACACTCACACACAGTACCAGAGACTGACAGATACAGAATGAATCAGACACTCACACACAGTACCAGAGACTGAGTGATACAGAATGAATCCCACACAGTACCAGAGACTGACATATACATAATGAATCAGACACTCACACACAGTACCAGAGACTGAGTTATACAGAATGAATTGGACACTCACACACAGTACCAGAGACTGACAGATACAGAATGAATCCCACACTCACACACAGTACCAGAGACTGACAGATGCAGTATGAATCAGACACTTGCACACAGTGCCAGAGAATGATTGACTCAGAATGAATCCCACACTCCCACACAGTACCAGAGACTGACAGATACAGAATGTATCAGGCACTCACACACAGTACCAGAGACTGAGAGAGACAGAATGAATCCCACACTCACACACAGTACCACAGATGGAGAGACAGAATGAATCAAACACTCACACACAGTACCACAGATTGAGAGATATAGAATGAATCAGATTGTCACACACTGTTCCAGATACTGACAGATACAACATGAATCAGACGATCACACACAGCACCAGAGACTGACATATACATAATGAATCAGACACTCACACACAGTACCAGAGACTGACATACACATAATGAAGCAGACACTCACACACAGTACCAGAGACTGACATAGACAGAATGTATCAGACACTCACACACAGTACCAGAGACTGACATAGACAGAATGTATCAGACGCTTACACAGAGTACCAGAGACTGACATAGACAGAATGTTTCAGACGCTCACACACAGTACCAGAGACTGAGAGATACAGAACGAATCCCAAACTCACACAGAGTACAATGTACTGAGTAACAGACTGAATCCCACACTCACACACAGTACCAGAGATTGAGAGACAGAATGAATCCCACACTCACACATAGTACGAGGGACTGGGAGATACAGAATGAATCCCACACTCACACACAGTACCCGAGAGTGACAGATACAGAATGGATCCCACACTCACACACAGTACCAGAGACTCACAGATACAGAATGCATCCCACACTCACTCACAGTACCAGCGACTGAGAGGTACAGAATCAATCCCACACTCACACACAGTACCAGATGTAATGATATCAGCAAACAGAGATGGTATTTCCCTGTTCGATTATGATGCCTTAATAGCATGTATTGATTGCTTGCGCCTGACCAGCAGAGGGCATGTGACCGAGAGAAGCAAGGCAGTTAGTTTAGTTTCAGTTTTGTTCTAGATGCATCACAAGCTTGTTGTCTCCTGAATGCTGTATAAAGAGTTGAACAGACTTTAGATTAAAACTCATTCTCTTTCATAAATGTCTCATCATTGAACCCACAAAGAAATCAATACATGGTGTCAGAAGTGGCTGAAAGAGATGAAGAGAAAAACTCTGAAGTTAAATCAGCTCTCCACAGATTAGCAAGTCAAAAGAGAACATCGTTGCTTACCATTAGAGAATAGCTAACGAAGTGAAAGAATGGAAGGTTTACTCCCACTGGCGACGCTTCAATTGACAGGTAATGTGGCTGAAAATTGGAGAAGATTCAAACAACGTGTGGGGTTGTATTTATCAGCAATCGGAGCTGACGAGAAAAGTAATAAACAGAAATCGTCACTGTTCTTACATGTCGTGTGTGATGAAGCGCTGGAGGTGTATAATAACTTCACATTCGTTGCTAATGGAGACAAAATGAAACTAGATAAAATAATGGAACAGTTTGAGGCCTACTGCATTCCTAAACGTAACGTGACATTTGAGAGGCACAGATTTTTCACATGTGTACAGAAAACAGGTGAGACTATTGATCAGTATGTGACTGAACTGAGAAACAGAAGCAAATCATGTGAATTTGGGGGACTGACAGACTCGCTGATAAAAGACAGACTGGGGTGTGGTATTCCAGATAATGGTCTAAGGGAAAGACTGCTAAGAGTGCAAGATCTCGACCTGGGAAAAGCCGTAGCACTGTGTAGGGCTACAGAGACTGTGAAGTTGCAGGCAAAGGAGCTGTTCAGTGACAATAGCTGCAACGTGGATGCAGTGAGAATGAACGGACATAAACCGTTTAACAAAAAGAGCGTCAATGTGAAAAAAGAGACGTGGCCAGCGAACGAAAATGAAAGGGACAATCGAAAGACATGTAGTCAATGCGGTACACAGCATCCACCAAAAAAGTGTCCAGCATATGGTAAAACATGCAATGGTTGCAACAAAAACAACCATTATGCCCGTTGCTGCAAGAACCAAGTGCAACAAAGCAAGGTCCACACAGTAGATGAAAGCAAGATAGAGGAGTTCAATGTAGATGTTGTGTCTGAAAACAAAAAAGAAGAAAGAGACTGGATGTTGACACTAAAAGTGAATGACATACACATTCCATTTAAATTGGATACTGGAGCACAAGTTAATGTGATATCAGAGACTGATTTCAAGAAAATTAGACCCAGACCAAAGATACATGGAATCAAAGTGAAAGTGACAGGATACTCAGGTACTGAAATACCAGTGAAAGGAAGATGCATTGTCAAAGTGACACACAAGGACAGAGAGCACATGCTAGCATTAATCGTGGTGCCAAAGGATGTGCAAGCCATACTAGGTTTAAAAGCCTGTGAGAGACTGAACCTGGTAAAGAGAGTCCTCGTTGTGGAAAGCGAAGGAGAGACAGTCTATGATGAACTCATGAAAGAGTACAATGACCTATTTAAGGGTCTAGGCTGCATTCCAGGAGAACACACGATCAGAGTAGATAAAAGTATGACCGGTCATACATCCATGCAGAAAAGTTCCGTTTGCTCTTCAAAAGCAACTGAAGGCAGAGTTGGACAGGATGGAAAGCCTGAACATGATTCAGAAGATAGATGAGCCAACTGAGTGGGTGAGTTCCCTCGTCGTAGTGGACAAAAAGAATGGAAAGCTCAGAATTTGCCTGGATCCAAGAGATCTAAACAGAGCAATAAAGAGAGAGCACTTCAAGCTTCCTACACGTGAGGAAATCATGGCACAGTTTGCAAATGCAAAGTATTTCAGCAAGTTAGATGCATCATCAGGATTTTGGCAGATGAAATTGGACGAAGCAAGTTCAAGACTGTGCACGTTCAACAGTCCATTTGGCAGATACAGATTCCTAAGGTTACCATTTGGCATTGCCTCAGCTCCTGAAGTGTATCACAAAACAATTCATATGATCTATGAGCACCTGGAGGGAGTTGATACATCAATGGATGACATCATAGTATGGGGAACCACGAGAACTGAGCATGACGAGAGACTGAAAAAAGTGCTGGAAGCAACAAGGAAAACAAACCTGAAGCTGAATAGAGAGAAATGCCAGCTCGGGGTGACAGAACTAACATTCGTGGGAGATATCCTTAGCAGTGAGGGCATCAGACCAGATCCCAGAAAGGTGTCCGCCATTGAGAATATGCCAAAGCCACAATGCAAAAAGGACATGCAGAGGTTTAATGGAATGATCAACTACATGGGGAAATTCATATCCAACCTCTCAGAAAAGATGGCGCCACTGAGAAGACTAACTGAAAAGAACATAGAATGGGAATGGAATCATGAGCATGAGAAGTCATGGAGCGATCTAAAGAAACTGCTCACAGAGGAACCAGTTCTGAGGTTTTATGACCCAGCGAGACCCATCAAGATATCATCAGATGCATCACAGAGTGGGCTCGGTGCCGTTCTTCTGCAACAATATGACTACTGGCAATCTATTGCATATGCATCGCGCTCAATGACAGACGCGTAGACGCGATATGCTCAAATAGAAAAGGAGCTGCTCAGCATCACATACGCCTGTGAAAGATTTCACCAGTTTGTGGCAGGACAAGCAATCAGTGTAGAGACTGACCATAAGCCCTTGATTGCATTGTTCCAAAAGCCACTAAATAACTGTCCGCTTAGAATACAAAGAATGATGATCAGGCTGCAATGCTATACACTGAATGTTGCGTACACACCGGGTAAGCTGATGTATACAGCAGACACGTTGTCCAGAGCTGTAGACCCAAGTGAGCCTGCAAACACCACAATGGATGAAAAAGTGAACGCCTATGTGGACATGATCACAAGTGCACTGCCCATAGCAGATGCAAAAATGGAGCTCATAAAGACTGAGACAAACAAAGATGAAACAATGAGACGACTGAGGAAAAGCATCTTGGATGGATGGCCCAACATGAAGCAAGACTGCTCACCTGACATAGCAGAGTACTGGAACTGCAGGGAGGAACTATCAGTGGTCGAAGACATCATCTACAAAGGAAGTAAAATAGTTATCCCAAAGAGTCTGAGAAAAGAGATGTTAAAAAAGATCCATGGAGGACATCTGGGAATCGAAAAGTGTAAGAAAAGAGCACGAGAGGTGATGTACTTGGCCATGAATCAACCAAGATGTGACAAATGAGGTGTCAAACTGCACAATATGCCTGAAATATCGAGCAAGCAATCCGGTAGAACCATTAAAACCACACCCAGCGCCAGACAGACCTTACCAGAAGGTAGGCGCTGACCTATTCGTATGTCAAGGGAAGGACTACCTTGTAGTCACAGGCTATTACTCCCTGTATCCAGAGGTTTGTAGACTGCACACCACCACTGCAGATGCTGTGATAACATGTATGAAAGCCATATTCTCCAGACATGGCATGGCAAGCGAGGTCTTCACAGACAACGGACCTCAGTTTTACAATGCAAGTTTCCGACACTTTGCCAAAGAGTGGGACTTTGTCCACACAACATCAAGTCCTCACTATCCACAGTCCAATGGACTAGTGGAAAAATCGGTCCAGACAGTGAAAAGACTGATGTACAAGGCAAAAGACAGTGGAACTGACTTCTACCAAAGCATGCTTGTATACCGCACAACGCCGCTCGAGTGTGGTAAGTCACCAGCCCAACTCCTGATGGGACGTCGGCTAAGGTCAAACCTACCCATCCCGGAGAACCTCCTGAAAACAAAAGAGGGGGAGAAAGTGAGGAAGTTCAAAGAATAACAGAAAGAAAAGCAAAAGTACCACTATGACAGAGGAACACAAAACCTACCTGAACTCCACACTGGTGACCAAGTAAGGTTGAAAGACAAAACAAACACATGGACTCAGAAGGGAACTGTCCTGAGTGAAGTTCAACCAAGATCATACACCATTCAGACAGATGAGGGTGCTGTTCTGAGAAGAAATCGTCGAGATCTTCTCATGGGACCAGCCACAGCAGGTCAAGAGACTGATACTGTTGAACAACCTGATCACACAGCTGAGAACCAATCATCTGAGGCAACAACTCAGGACAATCAATCAGAAAATCCTCAAGAGACGTGAAGCCTCCTGAGAGACTCATTGAGCAAATTTAAGGACTATTGTTATAGAAGGAAGTAATGTTATCTTATTCTTTCTTCAAGTTCTAGTGTATTGACATATTTCATGTGAACACACAAAGCAAGGTTAAAAAACCTTGATCATGATAATGATAATGTAAGTTCATTAAGTGTTACAGTTAAAATGCAGATTAATACAAAGAAAACATGTTGTTAGTTATAAGTAAAATACTTTTGTTTTAAGAAAAGGAGATGTAATGATATCAGCAAATAGAGATGGTATTTGCCTGTTCGATTATGATGCCTTAATAGCATGTATTGATTGCTTGTGCCTGACCAGCAGAGGGCATGTGACCGAGAGAAGCAAGGCAGTTAGTTTAGTTTCAGTTTCGTTCTAGATGCATCACAAGCTTGTTGTCTCCTGAATGCTGTATAAAGAGTTGAACAGACTTTAGATTAAAACTCATTCTCTTTCATAAATGTCTCATCATTGAACCCACAAAGAAATCAATACACCAGATACTGACAGATACAGAATGAATCATGAATGTTGGAGATGGACTCCTCCATTCTCTGAATATTTGCAGTCATCGCGCTTGTGAAACCTGTCAGAGCCCCCTGCACTTCTTCCTGCATCTCCAGGATCACCCTCTTTCTGGACGGCCCACGAGGCTCTGCGTCTGCATGCAGCTGAGCAGAGCTAGCAGCATCCTGCGCCCTCCAGCAAGGACTTTCCACTGCTGTCCCTGTCTCCACCATATGCTCTGGCGCACTTGTGAGTTGTGAGACACCAGGTGACAACACTACTCTATCTCGCGTGGGACCCACCGAGATGTACATATCTGCGCTGGTGCTGGGTGCACTCATATCTGCTGATGGTGCGCCCTCAGAGGCTGGAGGATCCTCTGAGGAGTTGTCTTCCTCATTCACCAACATTCACTGGCTGCTGACATCAGTCCCCATCAGTCCCCAGACTGCTGTATGCCATGTGGTTGTATGAGATGTAATTTTGTCACCATGTTGCTGAGATGTCTCCCTCTCTCCATCTCCCATCATCAGCAGCTCTGCAACTCCTGAGACGTCCAGGGCCACCTCCTCTGCTGGAGTCAACGTGGCCAATGGTGGCGTGCCACCTCCGGTTCTCTCCCTCGCCCTCCTATTGTGGGCTCTCTTCTCCTGCAAGGAGGGAAAGAAGAGAAGTTTGAGTGAGAGTGATGGAATGAGAGTAAGTAATAGTTGGGTTACATCTGTAGAGAGTGACTATGATGGAGTGGGATACCAATGCCACATGGCCTCCTTGTGTGGTGCTACTTGCTATGATTGCATTAGGGTGAGGGTGAGTGTGAGGGGTAGTTAGTCAGATGGGGATGTGATAATGTAGGTAAAGAGAGAGGGATGGGTGGAGGTGCAAGGTATGTTGGTGTGAGTAAGGATGTGCAGGAGCAGGCTTGGGAAGACAGGGTGATGGGGATGTGATGAGAGGCACAGCAGGATGAAGGTGAGTGTGGATTTGCACTCACATTTCCTGATCTAATGAGATCACTGAAGCGCTTCCGGCACTGCACCCAGGTCCTCCTGACCACATCCTTGCTGTTGACCTCCTCTGCAATCTCCAGCCAGGCTCTTTTGGTCTCCTGGGGAGGTCTCTTGCTGCCATCTGCTGGGAAGAGGACCTCCCTGTGTGTTCTCACTCCCTCCACAAGCATATGCATTGAATTGAATTGAATTGAGTCATCTGAGAACCTGGGTGCAGCCCTCTACCTCTGTGCAGTCATGTGTGCAAGGCTCAGCAAGACCTAAAAGCTCAAATTTACAGCCTGCACACTCTTAGATGAAGCTTCAAATGCAATGTAGCCAAGGCTCCTTTAAATACCCCAGCTGAAAATGAGTCATTGATGACGTCATCAGACCCGCACCATTTAATAGGGCCGGGAAATGCGCAGGCCTGCCTTAATAGGCCCCATTAAGGGAAAATCACTCTGAGACGCGCGATGAAAAGAACAATGGGGTCCCGACCCGCCACGTCAACCGGCCGCACCCAACCCGCCCAGGTAAAGAAAAGTCCAGCCCACAGGTGGCATTCTCCTCTCTGGGGTGGAGTAGCAGTGGGGTGAGCCTTCTGACCATTCCTCTATCTCTGACCCGACCCTCGCTCGCTCATTCAATACATAGAGCAGGAATCCCACAGCCAGGAGCATGAGTCACGAAGGCTATGTTGCCGGGGTGAAGGACATCTCCTCCGGGCTGGAGAAGAACTTGGAGTGGGAGGGGGAGGATCCAGTTGCTGTGGTCCACGTAGGTACCAACAACATAGGTAGGACTGAGAAAGAGGTTCTGCTGAGAGAGTTTGAGCAGCTAGGAACTAAATTAAAAAGCAGAACCACAAATCGCTGGATTATTACCGGAGCCATGAGCAAATTGTCATAGGGTCAATAGGATCAGGGAGATGAATGCCTGGCTCAAAGATTGGTGTGGGAGAAGTGAGTTTCGATTCGTGGAACACTGGGGGAAAAGAGAGCTGTTCCGTTGGGACGGACTACACCTGAACCATGCTTGGACCAGAGTTCTAGCGAATTGAATAACTAGGGAGGTAGATAGGGCTTCAAACTAAATAAGGGGGGGGGGAGGGTCCCGGTGGAGAGAAATGTAGAATGCTAAAGAGAAAAGACAAGGAAGCAGTGCAGGTAAGTGATTGTGGATACCCAGATTGTGTCAGGAAGGGACAGAGCGTACAAACAAAAGAGTGCACTAACAAATAGGGTCCGGGTAAGAAAAAATGGTAATAAGACAAATGGGGCCATAGTACAAAAAAATGTTAAGATGTCTAAAAATATTAAAAAGACAAATCTAAAGGCACTGTATCTGAATGCACGAAGCATTCGTAATAAGATAGATGAATTAACAGTGCAAATAGATATAAACGTATATGATATAATTGCAATTACGGAGACATGGCTGCAGGGTGACCAAGGCTGGGAGCTGAATATCCAAGGATATTCAATATTTAGGAAGGACAGGCAAAAAGGAAAAGGAGGTGGGCTGGCGCTGTTAGTAAAGGATGAAATCAGAGCAGTAGTGAAAAAGGATATTGGCTCAAAAAATCAAGATGCAGAATCAGTCTGGGTGGAGCTAAGAAGCACCAAGGGGCAGAAAACATTGGTGGGAGTTGTCTATAGACCTCCAAACAGTAGTGGTAATGTAGGGGATGGCATCAAACAGGAAATTAGAGATGCATGTAACAAGGGTACTACAGTAATCGGGTGACTTTAATCTACATATAGTCTGGCCAAAACAAATTAGCAATAATACTGTGGAGGATGAATTCCTGGAGTGTGTACGAGATGTTTTTTTAGACCAGTACGTTGAGGAGCCAACTAGGGAACAGGCTATCCTAGATTGGGTATTGTGCAATAAGAAGGGGTTAATTAATAATCTTGTAGTGCGGGGTCCTTTAGGGAAGAGTGACCATAATATGATAGAATTCTTCATTAAGATGGAAAGTGAAGTAGTCCAATCTGAAACTAGGGTCCTAAATCTAAACATAGGAAACTATGAAGGTATGAGGAGGGAGTTGGCTATGATAGATTGTGGAGCTTCAGTAAAGGCATGATGGTGGATAGGCAATGGCTAACATTTAAGGAACGAATGCATGAATTGCAACAGTTATACATTCCTTTCTGGTGCAAAAATACAAAAGGAAAAGCGGCCCAACCATGGTTAACAAAATAAATCAAGGATAGTATTAGATCCAAAGAGGAGTCATATAAAGCTGCCAGAAAAAGTAGCAAGCCTGAAGATTGGGAGCAGTTTAGAGTTCAGCAAAAAAGGACCAAGAGATTTATTAAAAGGGCAAAAATAGAGTATGAGAGTAAACTTGCAAGGAACATAAAAGCAGATTGTAAAAGCTTCTACAAGTAAGTAAAAAAAAAGATTAGTGAAGACAAATGTAGGTCCCTTACAGTCAGAAATGGGAGAATTTATAATGGGGAACAAGGAAATGGAAGAGCAATTAAACAAATACTTTGGCTCCGATTTTCAGCTTGTGTGGGAAATGGTCGGGTTTCCCCAAATGTGGGGTTTCTGACACACTTAAAAAAGTGTCAGTCAGCTCCACGCAATTTTCCCTCAAGTGGCCAATTAATTCCCAGCATGTGGGAAGCCTTGCTAATTGTCCAATTCGAGTCAGAAATCCCAACAGTATGATGTCATCATTCGTGGTGCTTTCAAGGTCCATAGCAAGCACTGCATCCTCTGAAGGCTTCCAAACAAACCATACAGGATGGCAGAGGAGCCTGCAGCAGCTGTGGCCAGTGCCAGACCGCGAGCTGCCTCCAAATTCGACGAGGCTTCACTGCAGGCATTATTGGATGGGGTAACGCCCCACAGGGAGGTCCTCTTCCCTAGGTCAGGGAGGAAGAGGCCTCCCACTGAGACCAATGCTGCATGGATGCAGGTGTCAGAAGATGCCAACTCGCTGGGAGTCACCAGAAGAACCTTGGCATTACATCTCTAACTCCTTCCTTTACTCCCCCACAGTACCATCCAGAGCCCCCGTCCTCACTGTGGAGGAGGAAGAGGCTGTGCAGCCAGACTCCTCAGAGGAAGCTCCAACCTCTGACGGCACAGCATCAGCAGAAGTAAGCGCACCCAGCACCAGCGCAGACACTCACACCTCGGGGGGACCTTCGGGACATACAGTAGTGTTGTCACCTGGTGTTTCACAGCTCACAAGTGAGCCTCAGCAGATTCTGGAGACAGGGACAGCAGTGGAGAGTCCTCGTTGGAGGGCGCAGGACTCTGCCAGCTCAGCTCAGCTGCGCTGCATGTTGACCCTCTGCCTCTGGGTCCATCCGCAAGAGAAGAGGTGATGGATCTCCATGCACAGATGCAGGAGTCTCTGGCAGGTTTTGTCTCCGGGGTCGCTGCGAGTGTGGAGCGAATGGAGGAGTCCATAGCGACCATGAGCAGAGCCTTTGTGGAGTCATTGGCGCATGAACGCATCACCATGTAAAGGTTGGCAACCTCCATGCAGGAGATAACTAGCCAGGGTACGGAAAACATGGTGAGTGCTCATAAGAGAATGACATCTCTTGAGGAGCGTTGGCCATCTGTTGAACAGAGAAACCAGATCTTCATGGAAGTCCTTCTGAGTAGGACTGCCAGTGCAGAAACGGGTCCCACTGGCCCCCTAATGTGCAGCAAGGTGCTCTCAAGCCACTTCCAAGTGCTGGCCCCTTCTGGCCTGTGCAGCTTCAGGTGAGTGAGCAGCAGCCTGGTGCTCCTGGTGCTCATCATGCTGTTCCTGGTTCTGCTGCTGCCGCCTCTGCTGTTGGAGATCCTCTAATGCCAGGAAGGGAAGGTACCAAAGGCCTCCCATGCTTCTGGGAGATGCCTCCATTGAGGGGGTGCTGAGTTAGGGTGGTGAGAGGGGCTTCCCAGGAGCTCACACTGGAGAAGTGTGTGAGGCTCCAACTTTCTACAGCTGTTCCTAAGCCTTCAAAAAGTTCCCCCAAGCCTTCATCAACAAGGTCCTGCAGCCTGCAAATGCTGCCTCTTTAAATCTCTTCAGCCCTCATTGACCTGCAGCTGACAGCAAGCAAGCCAACTGTTTTCACGCCAGCTCTCATCAGCGGGGTTCCCCGCAGGTGTGTTTGATGTGGGAAAAGCCCCAAAGTCGCATCAGCCCCGGAAAATCTACCTCAACAAGGAGATAATTGCTCATTACTGCTCCGACGACCAGTCCCGCCAGCGGCGGCTGGGACTGAGGCCGGTCGCGTAGAAACGGCGGTCCGAAAGTCGGACGGGGCGGGTAATCAGGCGGGAGGGGGGGTCCCGACCCACTTTTTCACCGATTTTTGGCCCCTGGCCGCCTGGAAAGCCGCCCAACGGCGGCCAGAAAGTCAATCCCTTTGGTTCTGTCTTCACGGAAGTGGACTCAAATAACTTCCCAGAAATGCTAGGGAACCAAGGGTCTAGTGAGAAGGAGGAATTAAAGGAAATTAGTATTAGTAAAAAAATAGTGCTGGAGAAATTAATGGGACTGAAAGCCAATAAATCCCCAGGGCCTAATAATTTGCATCCCAGAGTACTAAAAGAGGTAGCCATGGAAATAGTGGATGCATTGGTTGTCATCTTCCAAAATTCTGTAGATTATGGAACAGTTCCTGCAGATTGGAGGGTGGCAAATGTAACTCCACTATTTAAAAAAGGAGGGAGAGAGAAAACGGGAAACTACAGACCGGTTAGCCTAACATCAGTAGTAGGGAAAATGCTAGAGTCTATTATAAAGGATGTGATAACAGGACACTTAAAAAATATCAACAGGATTAGACAAAGTCAACATGGATTTATGAAAGGGAAATCGTGTTTGACAAACCTACAGGAGTTTTTTGAGGATGTAACTGGTAGAATAGACAAGGAAGAATCAGTGGATGTGGTGTATTTGGATTTTCAGAAGGCCTTTGATGAAGTCCCACATAAGAGGTTAGTGTGCAAAATTAAAGCACATGGGATTGGGGGTAATATACTGGCATGGATTGAAAATTGGTTAACAGACAGGAAACAGAGTGTAGGAATAAATGGATCTTTTTCGGGGTGGCAGGCAGTGATTAGTGGGGTACCGCAGGGATCAGTGCTTGGGCCCCAGCTATTCACAATATATATCAATGATTTGGATGAGGGAACCAAATGTAATATTTCCAAGTTTGCTGATGACACAAAACTAGGTGGGATTGTGAGTTTTGAGGAGGATGCAAAGAGGCTTCAAGGCGATTTAGACAAGTTGAGTGAGTGGGCAAATACATGGCAGATGCAGTATAACATGGGTAAATGTGAAGTTATACACTTCGGTAGGAAAAAACAGAAAGGCAGAGTATTATTTAAATGGTGATAGATTCGGAAATGTTGATGTACAAAGGGACCTGGGTGTCCTTGTACACCAGTCACTGAAAGCAAACATACAGGTGCAGCAAGCAGTTAGGAAGGCAAATGGTATGTTGACCTTTATTGCAAGAGGATTTGAGTACAGGAGCAAGGATGTCTTACTACAGTTATACAGGGCCTTGGTGAGACCACACCTGGAGTAGTGTGTGCAGTTTTGGTCTCCTTACCTAAGAAAGGATATACTTGCCATAGAGGGAGTCCAGCGAAGGTTCACCAGACTGATTCCTGGGATGGCAGGACTGTCGTATGAGGAGAGATTGGGTCGACTAGGCCTGTATTCACTAGAGTTTAGAAGAATGAGAGGGGATCTCATTGAAACGTATAAAATTCTGACAGGGCTAGACAGACTGGATGCAGTGAGGATGTTTCCCCTGGCTGGGGGCTCTAGAACAAGGGGTCACAGTCTCGGGATACGGGGTAGGACATTTATGACTGAGATGAGGAGAAATTTCTTCACTCAGAGAGTAGTGAACTTGTGGAATTTTCTACCACAGAAGGCTGTGGAGGCCAAGTCACTGAATATATTTAAGCAGGAGATAGATTTCTAGACACAAAAGGCATCAAGGGGTATGGGGAGAGAGCAGGAATATGGTATTGAGATAGAGGATCAGCCATGATCATACTTGTTAGATCCGTGATTCTTTAAATAGGATGTTTCCCCAAGAACTACATGGAGGCTGTAACTTAACAATCAACAGGTGTTTACTAGAGTAGAGCAGTCTCAAGACTGAAGTACAGAAGCCTGCTCCGGCTTTATATACAGGTGTGGTCACTGCCGGTAATACAGTATACAGGAGCTGTAAAACAGTTCTTTCTTAAAGGTACATACACAACAATTCCTCCCCTTTTAGATTAACAGTACCATAACATTCATTTAACAATTAACATTTTTAACATGCAACATTAACTGAAAATAGTCCATTTATAAATTCAGTCTTTGGGGCGGCTTCCTGATCCTTTCTGGATAGCGCCTTCCTTGAGGTTCTTGTTCTTGGTGCGGAGGCGATTCTGGCCCCCTTTCGTCGGTTAGTTCATCAGTTTCCACGGCTACTGTTTCTGAGGTAGATGCTACCAGTATGTCGGGTTCATCCCCAGGTACGCGAGACATGGGGTAGACTCGTCCCTGTGACGCTAAGATCTGGTCAACATGGCGTCTCACAATGTTCTCCCCGACATCCACTGTGTACATTAATGGCCCCTGCCGTGTGCATATCGTTCCGGGTTGCCATTTCTCTGTTCGGTAGTCACAGGCCAAGACTGGTTGTCCTACATTGAAGCTCCTTGTCGGCTTCTCATTGATGTGCTGGAATTGTTTATCCTCAACATTTCTTCGCACATTTGGTCTGAGCAAATCCAGACGAGATCTCAACCTTCGGTTAAAGTACATCATGGCCGGGGTCTGGTTGGTAACTGCATGTGTCGCATTTCTGTAAGCTAACAGGAAATTGTCCACCTTATGCTGTAGTGGAATTTCATCATCACACATGGCTTTTATCGCCTTTTTAAAGGTTTGTACGAACCTCTCAGCCAATCCATTTGTGGCTGGATGATACGGGGCGGATGTGTAATGCCTTACCCCATTCCTTCTCATAAATTTCCGAAATTCTTCGGACACAAACTGTGGTCCATTATCAGAGCAAATCTGCACTGGCAAGCCGTTCCTGGCAAATATGGTCCATAGGACTGCAATTGTTTTCTCTGCAGTAGTTGAGGACATTTTTATCACCTCAGGCCATTTCGAGTGCGCATCCACTGCTATTAAGAAGATTGAGTCCATGAATGGACCAGCAAAATCAATATGCACCCATTGCCATGGAGAGGAGGGCCACTCCCATGGGTGTAGAGGGGCATGTGGTGGTGCATTTTGGACCTTCTGGCATCCTGAGCAGCTCTTGGTTAGGTCCTCAATTTGTGGATCAATCCCCGGCCACCACACATAAGCCCTAGCAAGGCTTTTCATTTTTACCCCTCCCAGATGACCTTCGTGAAGCTCATTGAGCACTCTCTCCCTTAACTTGGGTGGAATTACCACTCGGGATCCACACATCACTGTCCCCTGGCATACTGACAGCTGTTCTCTTCTGGATGAGAATGCTGGCAACAGTGAGTCACCATGTGTTGGCCATCCCCTCACCGTCAAATCATATACCCGAGACAGTGTCGGATCATTGCGGGCCTCCTTCTCTATATCCGCTTTAGTTACTGGCAATCGTTCAATTATTGACGAATAAAATATCTCAATAGGGTCCACTGCTGGTGCTTCCTCCACAGTAGGCAGTGGCAAGCGTGATAGCCCATTAACGTTTCCATGCTGTTTCGTGCCTTTATATTCTATTTCATATTGGTTCGCCCCTAGAAAAGGGGACCATCTTTGTAACCGTTGTGCAGTCATCACCGGAACGCCCTTCTTTGGATTAAAGATGGAGACAAGTGGTTGGTGGTCAGTCAGCAAGGTGAACTTCTGCCCATGCAGATAGTGGTTGAATTTTTTTACTCCCCATACTAGGCTGAGGGCCTCCCTGTCGATCTGGGCGTAGTTGCGCTCGGCTGAGGTTAGTGACTGAGACACAAAGGCTACTGGCCTCTCCAACCCATCTGGGAATTTGTGCGACAGCACTGCTCCAATACCATAGGGTGATGCATCCAAATTGGTAGTGCTGGGTTGAAATGGGCCAATACCTCTTTTGATGTGATCAATTCTTTGCACTTCTGGAAAGCTCGTTTACATTCGTCATTCCACTTCCATGGTACCCCCGTTTGCAGTAGGGTATTCAGTGGGTGTACTACTGTAGACAAATTTGGTAAGAACTTATGGTAGTAGTTTACCAGCCCGAGGAACGACCTCAGTTGTGACACATTTTCCGGTGCTGGAGCCTTGACTACTGCCTCAATCTTTTCAAGAGACTTATGTAACCCTTCTTCATCAATAATGTGGCCACAATACGAGATCTGCTTCTGGAAAAACTCGCACTTGTGGCAATTAGCTCGTAGCCCATATTCCTTTAATCTAGTGAGCACCTTCTCCAGGTTGGCGAGGTGATCACTGTCATTTTCGCCCGTGACCAGGATGTCGTCCAAATAACACTGGGTCCCTGGAATCCCTTGCAGGACTTGATCCATTGCCCTTTGCCAAATAGCCGGAGCCGATGCTACCCCGAACACCAGTCGGTTGTATTGATAGAGACCTTTATGAGTGTTGATCGTGAGGTATTGTTTCGAGGCTTCTTCTACCTCCATTTGCAAGTACGCCTGGGCCAGATCAATTTTGGTGAAGCGTTTACCTCCAGATAGCAAGGCAAAAATATCCTCAATCCGTGGAAGTGGATATTGTACCGTATGAAGGACTGGGTTCACTGTCACCTTAAAATCCCCACAGATGCGGACCTTCTTTGGTTCCCCAGGCGTATTACTCAACGACCTCTTCATTACAGGGACGATGGGTGTAGCCCACTTGCTCCAGTCTACTTTGGACAGTACTCCTGAACGTTCCAACCCTTCCAGCTCTGCTTCAATGGCTGGTCAGATCGCATAAGGCCGTAAAAACTTTGGACTTGCATTTTCCTCTATTTTAATAGTTGCTGTTATGCCTTTTAGTGTTCCGAGTCCCTCCTGGAACACTTCTTGTGCGTCAGTTAGCATTTTTGACAGTCGACCAGGTGTGGCGTCATCATCCTTTTTGGCCTCAACCTTCAGTGCCTGTATGGAATGCCAATCTAATTGTATCTTCCGGATCCATTCATGTCCTAGTAGTGGTGGTTCTCCATCTGGCAATACAAATAGGTCCATTTTAGGTATTTCCTGGCCTTTGTATATCACTTTCACCCTTATTTTTCCTTTGGGGTAGACTTTTTGCCCCGTGTACATCTTCAAGACAATCTCTGTAGCTTTCAAGGGTATATGTGGAAATAGCCGCTTGTAGTCCCTTTGGTTTATGACTGTTAGGGCTGATCCAGTGTCCAATTCCATTTTCACTTGGACTCCATCTATCTTGAGTGTGAACCAGACAGTCTGGTGATCCTCCATTTTGGTTACCTTATGTAGTTTCAGATAACCCAGCTCCTTGCTTCCGGAGTCTGTATCATTTCCCTGTTCGTCTGAACTACTGTCCATCACCTTATGTACCTTTTTGTATTTCTCCTGTGGAGATTTCTTGCTGTTGGTTTTCTTCCCTGACCTGCAGACTCTTGCTATGTGTCCTGTTTTTCCACACTGTCTGCACACTTGCTCCTTGAACGAACAATCTTTCTGCTCGTGTGTTGTTCTGCCGCAGCGATAACACTTCCCTGCTCCATATGACATTTCATTGGTGCCGTATTCTTGCGGTCTCTGTTGTATCTCTGCAGCGCCCCGTGCGGCTGCTTCGTGTGATACTGCCATGCTGAAAGCCTTGTCCAGCGGAAGATCCTTTTCTGATAAAAGCCGTTTCTGGGTTCCTTCACTTTGAAGCCCACACACAAACTTGTCCCTTAATAGTCCCGCTCCAAACTGGCAGTGTTTCGATAACTTGCACAGTTCCGTTAAGTACTCAGCATTACTTTCATCTTTATGCTGGTTCCTTTTGTGGAACTTAAATCTTTCTGCTATCAGCAGTGGTGTGGGGCTTAAGTGGTCCTGTAGGATTTCTACTATGCTTTCGAAATTCTTCTCCACGAGCTTCTCTGGGGTTATCAGGTTTCGCAGTAAGCCATAAGTTTTTGCACCCATGGAATTTAACAAAACCAGTGCTTTCCTAGCATCTGGCACTTCATTAGCCCTGCAGTACACCTCAATGCGTTCCACATATGTCACCCAATCTTCGACTTCATTGTTGAACGCCGTGATACTGTCATTCTTTGCCATCCCTGGGTGTAATTTAACTGTCTAAATGGTGTCTCCCACGCTCTCCCTTCTTCTCCACTGGAACAAAATGGCGTCTCCCACGCTTTCCTTCCTTCCCGCGCTCGCCCTTCTTCTCCGCTGCGGCTTAAAAAAAATGGCATCTCCCGCGCTCTCCCTTCTTCTCCGCGGCTCAATGGCATCTCCCGCGCTCTCCCTTCTTCTCCCCACGGGCGCAGTTCAGCCCTTGAGCCCTGGCTGTGCTCTGTGCGTTCTCCTGTGCGCCTTTCCTGCTGCCGTCGCTCGGTCCTGAACCCAGCTGCTGCTTTACCCTCTCTCTCTCTCTGCTTGTTTTTCCTCGACGCCGCTCGGTTCTTTAACCCCCGGCCGCGCCCTGTGCGCTTCACCCTCTTTCTTACCCCGTCGACGCTGCTCGGCTTTTCTACACCGTCGGTCAGCTCCCACCGCCGCTGTCCGGGTTGGGTGTGCGCTGCACCTGTTGCCAGTCTGTTGCTGGGTCGTCGTGGCTCTCAACAGCCACTCCTGCGATGTTCACTTGCTGCCGGATGACTGGGTGGTTGCTCGTGGTCGACGCCCGTGCTTCTGGCCTCGACTTTCTTCCACCGTCCTCCCGGAGCGACTCCTTGACGGGAAATGCAGAGTTGCAGGCAGATTCGAATCAACCTCGTCGCCACTGTTAGATCCGTGATTCTTTAAATAGGATGTTTCCCCAAGAACTACACGGAGGCTGTAACTTAACAATCAACAGGTGTTTACTAGAGTAGAGTAGTCTCAAGACTGAAGTACAGAAGCCTGCTCCGGCTTTATATACAGGTGTGGTCACTGCCGGTACTACCGTATACAGGAGCTGTAAAACAGTTCTCTCTTAAAGGTACATACACAGCAATATTGAATGGCGGAGCAGGCTCGAAGGGCTGAATGGCTTACTCCTGTTCCTATGTTCAACATTCAAGATTCAAGATTATTTTATTGCCATATGTAACTGGTACAATGGAATGCTTACTCCCCACTCACTCCCATAATATAAGTATAAATATAAAAAGCAAAAGTAAAAACAAGTATTAGAGTCATAGAGTCATAGAGTTTTACAGCACAGAAAGAGGCCCTTCGGCCCATCGTGTCTGCGCCGCCCATCCATCCCTGTCCAGTCTAATCCCATTTTCCAGCATTTGGTCCATAGCCTTGTATGCAATGGCATTTCAAGTGCTCATCCAAATGCTTCTTGAATGTTGTGAGGGTTCCTGCCTCTACCACCCTTTCAGGCATTGAATTCCACATTCCAACCACCCTCTGGGTGAAAAAGTTCCTCCTCAAATCCCCTCTAAATCTCCTGCCACTTACTCTGAATCTATGCCCCCTTGTTATTGACCCCCCCACTAAGGGGAAAAGTTCCTCTTTATCTACCCTATCTATGCCCCTCATCATTTTGTACACCTCAATCAGGTCCCCCCTCAGCCTTCTCTGCTCCAAGGAAAACAACCCCAGCCTGTCCAGCCTCTCTTCATAGCTGAGGCGCTCCATCCCAGGTAACATCCTGGTGAATCTTCTCTGCACCCTCTCCAAAGCAATCACATCCTTCCTATAGTGAGGCGACCAGAACTGCACACAGTACTCCAGCTGTGGCCTCACCAGCGTTTTGTACAGCTCCATCATAACCTCCCTGCTCTTATATTCTATGCCTCGGCTAATGAAGGCAAGTATCCCATATGCCTTTTTAACCACCTTATCTACCTGCTCCGCTGCCTTCAGGGATCTATGTACATGTACACCAAGGTCCCTCTGACCCTCTGTACTTCCTACGGTCCTACCACTCATTGTGTATTCCCTTGCCTTATTTGTCCATCCAAAATGCATCACCTCGCACTTTTCAGGGTTAAATTCCATTTGCCACTTTTCCGCCCATCTGACCAACCCGTTTATATCGTCCTGTAGCCTGAGGCTTTCCTCCTCGCAATTTACCACCCCACCAATTTTCGTGTCATCTGCGAACTTACTGATCATACCTTTTACATTCTCATCCAAATCATTTATGTAGATCACAAACAACAATGGACCCAGCACCGATCCCTGAGGTACCCCACTGGACACAGGCTTCCAGTCACAAAAGCAACCTTCGACCATCACCCTCTGCCTCCTGCCACTCAGCCAGTTTAGGATCCAACGCGCCAAGGCACCCTGGATCCCATGGGCTCTTACCTTCTTGACCAGTCTCCTATGCGGGACTTTGTCAAAAGTTTTACTGAAGTCCATGTAAACCACATCCACAGCATTTCCCTCATCCACCCCCATAGTCACCCCCTCGAAAAATTCAATCAGATTTGTCAGACATGATTTACCCTTGACAAAGCCATGCTGACTATCCCCGATTAATCTTTGCCTCTCCAAGTGGAGATTAATTTTGTCCCTCAGAATTTTTTCCAATAATTTCCCCACCACAGATGTTAGACTCACTGGCCTGTAATTCCCTGGTTTATCCCTGCTACCCTTCTTGAATAATGGTACTACGTTAGCTGTTCTCCAGTCCTCTGGTACATCCCCTGTGGCCAGAGAGGTTCTGAAAATTTGTGTCAGAGCCCCTGCAATCTCCTCCTTTGCCTCCCACAGCAGCCTGGGATACATCTCGTCTGGGCCTGGGGATTTATCCACTTTTTGGCCTGCTAAAACCGCTAGCACCTCCTCCCTCTCGATGCTAATATGTTCAAGTATGTCACAGTCCCCTTGCCCGATTTCTATGTCTGCATCGTCTTTCTCCATAGTGAACACAGATGCAAAAAATTCATTTAAAACCCCGCCTCCATCCTCTGGCTCTACACACAGATTGCCACTTTGGTCCCTACTGGGCCCTACCCTTTCCCTGGTTATCCTCTTGCCCTTAATATACTTATAAAACATCTTAGGATTTTCCTTTATTTTGCTCGCCAGTGTTATTTCATGGCCCCTCCTCGCCCTCCTAATTTCTTTTTTAAGTATGCCCCTGCACTTTTTATACTCCTCTAGGGCTTCTTCCGTCTTTAGTCTTTTGTAACTGCCAAAAGCCCCCCTTTTATTTCTAATGCATTTTTGTATATCCCTTGTCATCCAAGGTTCCCTTTGCTTGTTGGTCCCACCCTTGACCTTTACAGGAACATGTTGGCGTTGTACTCTCTCTATTTCCCTTCTGAAAGTCTCCCACTGTTTTGATGTGGATTTTCCTATAAGCAGCTGCTCCCAGTCCACTTTGGCCAGATCCTGCCTTATCATATTAAAATCGGCCTTCCCCCAATTTAGAACCCTTATTTCCGGGCCGTCTTTGTCTTTTTTCATGACCACCTTAAATCTCACCGAATTATGGTCACTGTCGCCAAAATGCTCTCCTACTGACACTTCCACCACTTGCCCGGCTACATTCCCCAGAATTAGGTCCAGTACCGCCCCCTCTCTTGTAGGACTTTCTACATGTTGGCTCAAAAAGCTCTCCTGGATGCACTTTAAGAATTCTGCACCCTCTAAGCCTTTCACACTCTGACTGTCCCAATTTATATTGGGGAAGTTGAAATCCCCCACTATTATTACCCTATTATTTTTGCACTTTTCTGAGATTTGCCTACATATCTGTTCCTCTATCTCCCCCTGACTGTTTGGGGGCCTATAGTACACTCCCAGAAAAGTGCTTGCCCCCTTTTTGTTTTTAAGTTCTACCCATATGGCCTCATTAGAGGAACCCGCTAATATATCATCCCTCCTTACAGCAGTAATTGACTCCTTAATTAATATTGCATCACCCACTCCCCTTTTACACCCCCCCTCTGTCTCGCCTGAAGATTCTATACCCCGGAATATTGAGCTGCCAGTCCTGACCCTCCCTCAACCATGTCTCCGTGATAGCAACAATATCGTACTCCCATGTGTTCAACAAAAACTTCAGTTCATCCACCTTATTTGCAAGACTCCTTGCATTAAAATAAATGCCTTCCAGCCCTGCCATATTCTCTTTTGCCTTCACATATTTGCTCTGCCTTCCCAGCTGACTTGTTTTTCCCTCTGTATTTGGCTGTAAATCACCCCCTACTATAGCTCCACTCTGTACCCCAACCCGCTGCCAAGTTAGTTTAAACCCTCCCCAGCAGTGCTAGCAAACCTCCCCGCAAGGATATTGGTTCCCCTCTGGTTCAGGTGTAAACCGTCCGACTTGTACAAGTCCCACCTTTCCCAGAAGCAGACCCAGTGATCCAGGAAACTAAAGCCCTCCCCCCTGCACCATCCCTTTAGCCACGCATTCATCTGTTCTATCTTCCTATTCCTATACTTACTAGTGTGATGAAATATTTCCATTCATCACTGCCTGTGACTGAGATCGGTTTCCGTGTCATTTCCCTTCCCCCAGACCTCATTGTATTGTGTACTGGAATGTGTTGTATTGTATACTGGAATGTGCTGGAATGTGCTGTGTGTAGGGCTCCGCCCATACCTGGCCCCGTTTGTAAGCTAGCTTCAGCCTAGCCCCAATCTCCAGAAGGACGACATCTCTCTCGCTTACGTGTTTCGTTCTAAGTTAATAAAAGCCTTGTTTTGTTCTGCTACCTTCGAGTCTCGGAATTATTGAGGCACATCAATTTTATTAACTTATTTTTTCAACACTATGGATCAACTCCTGAAACCCGAACGTTTGGATTTGGATCAACATGCTCCGGACGCATCAGCACGCTTCGGACACTGGTTTGAGTGCATGGAATTCTTCCTGGACAATTCCGCAGCCGTCAAAGACGCTACAGACGCTGCAAGGATGAGACTCGGAATTCTGCGGAATTGGGTAAGCCACCGGGTTTACCCCCTCATCCAAGATGCCGAGACGTACCTGGCCGCCTGCGACATCTTAAAGGCGCATTACCAGCAGCCTACGAATGAGGTGTATGCTAGGCACCTGCTCGCCACCCGCGCACAGCGACCTGGGGAATCGGTGGAGGAGTTCCTAAGCACCCTGAAAATGCTTGGCAAAGACTGCAAGTGCCGAGATGTAAAAGCCGCGGTGTACACTGACGAGCTTGTTCGCGATGCCTTCATCACAGGCCTCAGCTCCACTTACATCCGGCAAAGACTGCTGGAAAAAACGCGGTTGGACCTGAAACAGGCTGCGGACACCGCGCGATCCCTGGATGTGGCCCAGAGAAACTCGGACGCCTACTCTTCAGCCCGCGCCGTCCACGCCGCCACGTGTGCACCGAGGGCACCGCCATCTTGGAAGGCATCTTCCCCGCCCGACAGCCCAACACCGGCTGGGCCCCGCTCTCCCTCCAGAAGCCCTACGACAGCCGCGACGCGTCAGGGACCCAACTGCTACTTCTGCGGGCAGCCAAAACACACCAGAAACCTGTGCCCGGCGAAAGGCACCACCTGCTTTAAGTGCGGTAAGAAGGGGCACTTCGGGAAGGTGTGCAGAGGGAACCCCGCCGGAAAACCCGCCACCGCCGCGTGTGCGCCGTGGGAGCGGCCATCTTGGACGCCATCTTGCCCGACCTCGTGGGGTCCGCCATCTTGTGAGCAGACAGCGTGGACGCCATCTTGTATCGATCAGGGCCCTACAGTGGCATCGGTCACAGTGGACCAGACCAGGCCGCACCCGCTATCCAGATCAATGGTGGACATCGAGGTAAACGGGTGCCGGGTTAAATGCTTAATTGACAGTGGAAGCACGGAGAGCTTTATCCACCCAGAACTGGCACAACAACTCTCCCTAAAGGTGGTCCCTATTCAGGGTACCATCTCTATGGCTGACAAAACCCAGACATCGACCATTCTGGGTTACTGCACGGTACAATTGTGCGTTAACGGAACTGTATATGATAATTTTAAAGTATTAATCATGAAGAACCTATGTGCGAGCGTGATCTTGGGCCTGGATTTCCAGTGCAACCACCAAAGCATCACGCTCAAGTACGGTGGGTCCCAGCCGCCCCTCACAGTGTGCGGTCTGGCTACCCTGAAGGTAAAGCCGCCTTCGCTATTCGCGAACCTTACCCCTAACTGCCGGCCAATAGCGACCAAAAGCAGGAGGTACAGCTGGGAGGACAGGCGGTTTATCGCGACTGAGGTAGACAGGCTCCTGAAAGAGCGCATTATTGAATGCAGCAACAGCCCGTGGCGCGCCCAAGTGGTAGTGGTAAGGGGTAGTGAGAAGAAACGGATGGTGATCGACGATAGTCAAACGATCAACAGGTACACCCTACTAGACGCCTACCCGCTACCCCGCATATCAGAAATGGCGAACCAAATCGGCCAATACTGGGTGTTCTCCACCATCGACCTCAAGTCAGCGTACCACCAGCTCCCTATCAGACCAGAGGACCACCCGTACACCGCCTTCGAGGCGAACGGACGCCTCTACCAATTCCTCAGAGTCCCCTTTGGGGTGACGAATGGGGTCTCGGTCTTCCAGAGGGAGATGGACCGCATGGTCGATGACCACCACTTGCAGGCAACCTTCCCCTGCCTCGACAACGTCACCATCTGCGGTCACAACCAGCAGGATCACGACTCGAACCTCGAGAGGTTCCTGAAAACCGCACAAAAACTCAACCTCACCTACAACGAGGACAAGTGCGTTTACAACACCACGCGCCTCTGCATACTAGGCAGCGTGGTGGAGAATGGGGAAATCGGACCAGACCCCGACCGATTGCGCCCCCTACGGGAGCTGCCCCTGCCCAACACTCCCAAAGCCCTGAAAAGATGCCTGGGGTTATTTTCTTATTATTCCCAATGGGTCCCCAACTACGCCGACAAAGCCCGCCCCCTCTTGAAAGCATCCTCTTTCCCGCTCTCTGCTGAGGCCCACACCGCCTTCAAAAGCATTAAGCAGGATATTGAGCGGGCCACGCTACAGGCAGTGGACGAGAACACTCCATTTCAAGTGGAAAGTGATGCGTCTGACTTCGCCTTGGTGGCCACCCTCAACCAGGCGCGGCGGCCCGTAGCTTTCTTCTCGAGGACCCTCCAAGGGCCCGAGATCAGACACTCCTCCGTGGAAAAGGAGGCCCAAGCCATCGTGGAGGCAGTGCGCCACTGGCGCCACTACCTAGCCGGCAAACGCTTCACCCTACTTACCGACCAGCGGTCGGTAGCGTTTATGTTCAATAATAAACAGAGGGGGAAGATTAAAAATGATAAGATTCTTAGGTGGCGGATCGAGCTCTCCACCTTCGAGTACGACATCATTTACCGGCCAGGGGCCCTTAACGAATCCCCTGACGCCCTCTCACGAGGGATGTGTGCCAGCGCCACCGGGGATCGGCTACAGACCCTCCACAACGACCTCTGCCACCCAGGGGTCACGCGGCTGTTCCACTTCATAAAGTCCCGTAACTTACCCTACTCGATTGAGGAAGTTCGGTCCCTGACCAGGAGCTGCCGCACTTGCGCTGAGTGCAAGCCTCGGTTCTACCGCCCAGATAGAGCCCACTTAATCAAAGCTACACGGCCCTTTGAGCGGCTCAGCTTAGATTTCAAGGGCCCCCTCCCGTCCGTCGACCGCAATGTTTACTTCCTGAACATTGTGGACGAATACTCCCGGTTCCCATTCGCCTTCCCCTGCCCAGACATGACCAGCGCCACGGTCATTAAATGCCTCAACAGCCTGTTCTGCCTGTTCGGTATGCCGAGCTACATCCATACGGATAGGGGGGCGTCCTTCATGAGTGAAGAGCTACGCCAGTACATGCTGTCCAGGGGGATCGCCACGAGCCGTACCACCAGCTACAACCCCCAGGGTAACGGCCAAGTGGAGCGAGAGAACGGGGCAGTATGGAAAGCAGTCACTCTAGCTCTAAGGACCAAGGGCCTCCCTATCTCCCGCTGGCAGGAAGTCCTCTCGGATGTGCTCCATTCGATACAGTCGCTATTGTGTACGGCCACTAATACCACGCCTCATGAACGAATGTTTGTCTTTCCCCGGAAATCCACCTCAGGCGTATCCATGCCGTCATGGCTCTCCACCCCAGGTCCGGTACTCGTGCGAAGGCATGTGAGGGGCCACAAGACGGACCCTCTCGTGGAGCCAGTACACCTACTCCACGCCAACCCCCAATACGCATATGTGCGGCACGCCGACGGAAGGGAGGACACCGTGTCCATAAAAGACGTCGCCCCAGCCGGCATCGACAACAACCACGGCAATAGCGGCAACGACGATCACAGCAACTCTTACCCACCCACTACTCTTTCACCACCTCCGGAAGAACACCGACCAACGGCACCCCCACCAACTACCCCTTCAACAACCCTGGCGGCACCCCTGGCAGAGACCCAGGAGGCTACCGGGGACACCCAGCCGACACCCGCGGCACCGCAACAGCCACGTCGGTCGCAGAGGACTATCAAACCCCCGAACAGACTAAATCTATAGAAGGGGTGAATGTGATGAAATATTTCCATTCATCACTGCCTGTGACTGAGATCGGTTTCAGTGTCATTTCCCTTCCCCCAGACCTCATTGTATTGTGTACTGGAATGTGCTGTATTGTATACTGGAATGTGCTGGAATGTGCTGTGTGTAGGGCTCCGCCCATACCTGGCCCCGTTTGTAAGCTAGCTTCAGTCTAGCCCCAATCTCCAGAAGGACGACATCTCTCTCGCTTACGTGTTTCATTCTAAGTTAATAAAAGCCTTGTTTTGTTCTGCTTCCTTCGAGTCTCGGAATTATTGAGGCACATCAACTAACACGTGGCACCGGGAGTAATCCAGAGATTACAACCTTTGAGGTCCTGCTCTTTAATCCTTCACCTAGCTCCCTAAATTCTTGCTGCAGGACCTCATCCCTCTTTTTACCTATGTCGTTGGTACCAATGTGGACCACGACCACTGGCTGTTCACCCTCCCCCTCCAGAATGCCCTGCAGCCGCTCAGTGACATCCTTGACCCTGGCACCAGGGAGGCAACAAACCATCCTGGATTCACGTCTACGGCCACAGAAACGCCTATCTGTTCCCCTTACTATAGAATCCCCTACCACTATTGCTCTCCCACTCTTTTTCCCCCCTTCCTGGGCAGCAGGAGCACCCCCAGTGCCAGGAAGTTGGCTGCTGCTGCCTTCCCCTGGTGAGTCATCCCCCTCAACAGTATCCAAAGCGGTATACTTGTTTGAAAGGGGGATGTCCGCAGGGGTTCCCTGCACTACCTGCCTGCCTTTGTTGCTCCGCCTGATGGTCACCCCCTGTGCTGCCCTACCCTGAGGCGTGAACAACTCGCTAAACGTGCTATCCACGAGCCTCTCAGCATCGCGCATGCTCCAAAATTCATCCACCCGCAGCTCGAGCGCCACAATGCGGTCTACAAGTAGCTGCAGCTGGATGCATTTCCCGCACACATGGTCGCCAGGGACACTGGCAGCATCCCTGACTTCCCACATAGAGCAGGAGGAGCAGAACACGGGTCTGAACTCTCCTGCCATGACTTACTCCTTCAATTAATTTTTAAAATTTATTCAATACCCCAGTTACAGGTATGCTCTAGGGCGCTTTATTTACCAACTATCCCCACTACACCACAGAATTTTAACACCTCAGAATTCAAGCTTGTATTGAAAAAAGAGAAATACTCACCAACCAATCATCTACCTGCTCCCTGGTGACGTCACACACTGATTACTTTTTACCTCTCTCCCCGCTGCTGAGTTGGTGTGCCTCGCCTCTCTCCGGTTTTTATACCGGTCTCACCACGCTGCTCCCGCTGGTCCCGACTGGTCTCGGGCCTCGCCTCTCTCCGGTTTTTATACCGGTCTCACCACGCTGCTCCCGCTGGTCCCGACTGGTCTCGGGCCTCACCTCTCTCCGGTTTTTATACCGGTCTCACCACGCTGCTCCCGCTGGTCCCGACTGGTCTCGGGCCTCGCCTCTCTCCGGTTTTTATACCGGTCTCACCACGCTGCTCCCGCTGGTCCCGACTGGTCTCGGGCCTCGCCTCTCTCCGGTTTTTATACCGGTCTCACCACGCTGCTCCCGCTGGTCCCGACTGGTCTCGGGCCTCGCCTCTCTCCGGTTTTTATACCGGTCTCACCACGCTGCTCCCGCTGGTCCCGACTGGTCTCGGGCCTCGCCTCTCTCCAGTTTTTATACCGGTCTCACCACGCTGCTCCCGCTGGTCCCGACTGGTCTCGGGCCTCGCCTCTCTCCGGTTTTTATACCGGTCTCACCACGCTGCTCCCGCTGGTCCCGACTGGTCTCGGGCCTCGCCTCTCTCCGGTTTTTATACCGGTCTCACCACGCTGCTCCCGCTGGTCCCGACTGGTCTCGGGCCTCGCCTCTCTCCGGTTTTTATACCGGTCTCACCACGCTGCTCCCGCTGGTCCCGACTGGTCTCGGGCCTCGCCTCTCTCCGGTTTTTATACCGGTCTCACCACGCTGCTCCCGCTGGTCCCGACTGGTCTCGGGCCTCGCCGCTCTCCAGTTTTTATACCGGTCTCACCACGCTGCTCCCGCTGGTCCCGACTGGTCTTGGGCCTCGCCTCTCTCCGGTTTTTATACCGGTCTCACCACGCTGCTCCCGCTGGTCCCGACTGGTCTCGGGCCTCGCCTCTCTCCGGTTTTTATACCGGTCTCACCACGCTGCTCCCGCTGGTCCCGACTGGTCTCGGGCCTCGCCTCTCTCCAGTTTTTATACCGGTCTCACCGCGCTGCTCCCGCTGGTCCCGACTGGTCTCGGGCCTCGCCGCTCTCCGGTTTTTATACCGGTCTCACCACGCTGCTCCCGCTGGTCCCGACTGGTCTCGGGCCTCGCTGCTCTCCGGTTTTTATACCGGTCTCACCACGCTGCTCCCGCTGGTCCCGACTGGTCTCGGGCCTCGCCGCTCTCCGGTTTTTATACCGGTCTCACCACGCTGCTCCCGCTGGTCCCGACTGGTCTCGCCTCTCTCTGGTTTTTATACCGGTCTCACCACGCTGCTCCCGCTGGTCCCGACTGGTCTCGGGCCTCGCCTCTCTCTGGTTTTTATACCGGTCTCACCACGCTGCTCCCGCTGGTCCCGACTGGTCTCGGGCCTCGCCGCTCTCCGGTTTTTATACCGGTCTCACCACGCTGCTCCCGCTGGTCCCGACTGGTCTCAGGCCTCGCCTCTCTCCGGTTTTTACACCGGTCTCACCATGCTGCTCCCGCTGGTCCCGACTGGTCTCGGGCGTCGCCTCTCTCCGGTTTTTATACCGGTCTCACCACGCTGCTCCCGCTGGTCCCGACTGGTCTCTATTATTATAGAAAAAATAAGCAAATAAGTATAGCAATGACAGTCCAAGTTGCAGGATATGATGAATAGTGCAAAAAGCCTCTATTACCACTGGAAGTATTAATAATATAGAAATATAGAAACATAGAAGATAGGAGCAGGAGTTGGCCATTCAGCCCCTATAGCCTGCTCCGCCATTCAATGAGATCATGACTGATCATACAAATTCAGTACCCTGTCCCTGCCTTCTCCCCATATCCCTTGATCCCTTTAGCCTTAAGAAGTATATCCAACTCCTTCTTGAATATATTTAATGAACTGGCCTCCACCGCCTTCTGTGGCAGAGAATTCCACAGGTTCACCACTCTCTGGGTGAAGAAATTCCTCCTCATTTCAGTCCTAAATGGCTTACCCCTTATCCTTAGACTATGACCCCTAGTTCTGGACTCCCTGGCCATCGGAAACATCCTTCCTGCATCTAGTCTGTCCAGGCCTGACAGAATTTTATAGGTTTCGATGAGATCCCCTCTCAATCTTCTAAACTCCAGTGAGTACAAGCCCAATCGACACAATCTCTCCTCATACGGCATTCCTGCCATCCCAGGTATCAGCCTGGTGAATCTTCGCTGCACTCCTTCCATGGCAAGAACATCCTTCCTCAGATAAGGCGACCAAAACTGCACACAATATTCAAGGTGCGGTCTCACCAAGGCCCTGTACAACTGCAGCAAGACATCCTTGCTCCTGTACTTGAACCCTCTTGATATGAAGGCCAACATACCATTTGCCTTCTTAACCGCCTGCTGCACCTGCATGCTTACCTTCAGCGACTGGTGCACAAGAACACCCAGGTCTCTTTGCACTTCCCCTTCTCCAAATCTATTGTCATTCAAATAATAATCTGCCTTCCTGTTTTTGCCACCAAAGTGGATAACCTCACATTTATCCACATTATAGTGCATTTGCCATGTTTCTGCCCAATCACCTCCGGGTGCTCCGGTTTCCTCCCACAGTCCAAAGATGTGCAGGTTAGGTTGATTGGCTATGATAAATTGACCCTTAGTGTTAGGGGGATTAAATACGTGGGGTTACGGGGATAGGGTGGGATATGTGTTGGTGAAGGGGTTACAGGGATCGGGTGGGATATGTGTCGGTGCAGGCTCGATGGGCCGAAATGGCCTCTATCTGCACTGTCGGGTTTCTGTGATTCTGTGATTCTGTCCAAATTGTACTGGAGTTTCACGACATCCTCCTCACAGCATACCCTCCCACCCAGCTTTGTGTCGTCTGCAAATTTGGAGATATTACATCCAATTCCCTCGTCCAGATCATTAATATGTATTGTGAACAGCTGGGGTCCTAGGACCGATCTTTGCGGTACCCCACTAGTCACTGCCTGCCGCTTGGAAAACGACCCGTTTATTCCAACTCTTTGCTTTCTATCTGCCAACCAGTTTTCTATCCAAGTCAATACCTTGCCCCCAATCCCATGTGCCTTAATTTTGCAAGCTAATCTCTTATGCGGGACCTTATCGAAAGCCTTCTGAAAGTCCAAATACACCACATCCACTGGTTCTCCCTTAGCTATTTTACCAGTTACATCCTCAAAAAAGTCCAGTAGATTAGTCAAGCACGATTTATCCTTTGTAAATCCATGTTGACTTTGTCCGATCCCGTCACTGCTCTCCAAATGCTCTGCTATTACATCTTTTATAATGGACTCGAGCATTTTCCCCACTACCGATGTCAGGCTTACCGGTCTATAATTCCCCGCTTTTTCTCTACCACCTTTTTTGAATAGTGGGGTAACATTAGCTACCCTCCAATCCATGGGTACTGTTCCAGAGTCTATCGAGTTCTGGAAGATGACCAACAGTGCATGTACTATTTCTAGGGCCACTTCCTTAAGTACCCTGGGATGTAGATTATCAGGCCCTGGGGATTTATCGGCCTTCAGTCCCATCAACTTCCCCAACAACATTTCCCTACAAATACTGATTTCTTTCAGTTCCTCCCTCTCATTAGTCCCTATATTCCCCGACATCTCTGGGAGGTTATTTGTGACCTCCTTCGTGAAGACAGAACCAAAGTATGTATTTAATTGGTCTGCCATTTCTTTGTTCCCCATTATAAATTCCCCTGATTCTGACTGTAAGGTGTAATGTATGTACCTTTAAGGGGAGAACTACTTTTTACAGCTCCTGCATACTGTAGTACCGGCAGTGACCACACCTGTATATAAACCCTGAGTAGTGATCTGTACAGTTAGTTCTAGAGTAACCCTCATTCAGTAAACACCTGTTGAATCGTTCTCTGCAGTCTTTTGTCTGATTATTGAAGGACACAACATTAAGATACACGGATCTAACATTGGCGACGAGCAGATTCGAACCTACCTGCAACTCTGCATCACCTCCCAGGGATTCGCTCCTGGAGAACAGTGGAAGAAGGCCGAGTCCAGAAGCATGGGCGTCGACCACAGGCAACCGCCCAGTTATCCAGCGGAGATTTGAGCATCGCAGGGGAGGCTGTCGAGAGCCAGGCTTGGCTTTCCAGTCACGGTGGTCCAGCGGCACGGGCTGGCAACAGGTACTGCGCAGACCCTTCCCGGACAGCGACAGGCTAGAGCCCGAGCGAGCGGCACAGAAAAAGGCCGAGCAGCATCAACGGGGGAGAGAGAGAGGGCAGAGCGCACAGGGCATAGCCGGTGTTCAGGACCGAGCGGCGTCAACGGGGGAGAGAGGCAAGAGAGAGCAGAGCACAGCCGGTGTTCAAGGGCCGAGCAGCGTCAACGGGGGAGAGAGGCGTGCAGGAAAACGCGAGGCGCTGCCATTGCCACGAGGGCCGCAGAGAGCAGCGTTGGTAGCAGCGCAGGAGCAGCGCACGAAACCCACAGGGCGTCGCCATTTGCCACGAGGACTGCCGAGAGCAGCGTTGGCAGCAGCGCGGGAGGCGCCATTTTAAGCCGCAGCGGGGAAGAAGGGAACGCGCGGGAGACGCCATTTTAAGCCAGTCCACCCACACCCAAAAATGCCGAAGAGTGGCAGTATCACAGCGTTCGACAATGAAGTCGAAGATTGGACGACATATGTCGAACGCATAGAAGTATACTGCAAGGCGAATGAAGTGCCAGATGACAAGAAAGCGCTGGTATTGTTGAATTCAATGTGTGCAAAAACGTACAGCTTACTACGAAACCTAGTAACCCCAGAGAAGCCAGTAGAAAAGCATTTTGAAAACATAGTGTCAATCCTACAGGACCACTTAAACCCCACACCGCTGCTGATAGCAGAAAGATTTAAGTTTCACAAAAGGAACCAGCATAAAGATGAAAGTAATGCTGAGTATTTAACAGAACTGCGCAAGCTATCGAAACACTGCCAGTTTGGAACGGGACTAGCAGATACTTTAAGGGACAAGTTTGTGTGTGGGCTTCAAAGTGAAGGAACCCAGAAACGGCTTCTATCAGAAAAGGATCTTTCACTGGACAAGGCTTTCAGCATTGCAGTATCACACGAAGCAGCAGCACGGGGCGCTGCAGAGATACAACAGAGACCGCAAGAATATGGCACAAATGAAATGTCATACGGAACAGTGAGGTGCTATCGCTGCGGCAGAACAACACATGACCATAATGATTGCTGGTTCAAGGACAAAGTGTGCAGACAGTGTGGAAAAGTAGGACACATAGCAGAGTCTGCAGGTCGGGAAAGAAAACCAGCAGCAGGAAATCTCCACAGGAGAAGTACAAGAAGGTACATAAGGTGACGGAGAGTAGTTCAGACGAACAGAAGAGTGATACAGACTCCGGAAGCAAGGAGCTGGGTTGTCTGAAACTACATAATGTGATCAAAACAGAGGATCACCAAACTATCTGGGTCACGCTCAAGATAGCAGGAGTCCAAGTGAAAATGAAATTGGACACAGGATCAGCCCTAACAGTCATAAACCGAAGGGACCACAAGCGGCTATTCTCACATATACCCTTGAGAGATACAAAGATTGTCTTGAAGACGTACACGGGGCAAAAAGTCTACCCCAAAGGAAAAATAAGGGTGAACGTTATATATAACGGCAAGGAAACACCAAAAATGGACCTATATGTATTGCCAGATGGAGGACCACCACTACTAGGACGTGAATGGATCCAGAAGATACAGCTAGATTGGCATTCCATACAGGCACTGACTGTGGCTGACAAAAAGGATGATGACGTCACACCTGGGCGACTGTCAAAGATCCTAACTGACGCAAAAGAAGTGTTCCAGCAAGGACTCGCAACACTAAAAGGCATGACAGCGATGATTAAAATTGAAGAAAACGCAAACCCAAAATTTTTTAAGGCCAGACCTGTACCTTATGCGATCCGCCCAGCCTTTGAAACAGAGCTGGAGAGTCTGGAACGTTCAGGTGTACTGTCCAAGGTAGACTGGAGTGAGTGGGCTACACCCATCATCCCTGTGATGAAAAAGTCATTGAGCAGCACGCCTGGGGAACCAAGGAAGGTTCGCATCTGTGGGGACTTTAAGGTAACAGTGAACCCGGTCCTTCACACCGTACAATATCCACTTCCGCGGATTGAAGATATTTTCGCCTCGCTATCTCGAGGAAAACGCTTCACTAAGATTGATCTGGCCCAGGCGTATCTGCAAATGGAGGTAGAAGAAGCATCAAAAAAATACCTCACAATCAACACCCATAAAGGTCTCTACCAATACAATCGGCTGGTATTCGGGGTAGCATCAGCTCCGGCTATTTGGCAGAGGGCAATGGAACAAGTCCTGCAAGGGATCCCAGGGACCCAGTGTTATTTGGACGACATCCTGGTCACGGGAGAAAATGACAGTGATCACCTTGCCAACCTGGAGCAGCTGCTCACTAGATTGCAGGAATATGGGCTCCGAGCTAACCGCCCCAAATGTGAGTTTTTTTAGAAAACAGATCTCGTATTGTGGCCACGTTATCGATAAAGAGGGGTTACATAAGTCCCCAGAGAAGATTGAGGCAGTAGTCAAGGCTCCAGCACCGGAAAATGTGTCACAACTGAGGTCGTTCCTCGGGCTGGTAAACTACTACCATAAGTTCTTGCCAAATTTGTCTACAATACTACACCCACTGAACACCCTAATGCAAACTGGGGTGCCATGGAAGTGGAGTGACGAATGTAGACAAGCTTTCCAGAAGAGCAAAACACTAATCACATCGAAAGAGGTATTGGCCCATTACAACCCGGCATTACCAATTCGGTTGGCATGTGATGCGTCACCCTACGGCATTGGAGCGGTGCTGTTGCACAAATTCTCGGATGGCTCAGAGAGGCCAATAGCCTTTGCGTCATGATCACTAACCTCAGCCGAGCGTAACTACGCCCAGATTGACAGGGAGGCCCTCAGCCTAGTGTGGGGAGTGAAAAAGTTCAATCACTATCTGCACGGGCAGAAGTTCACCTTGCTGACTGACCACCAACAACTTGTCTCCATCTTTAATCCAAAGAAGGGCGTTCTGGTGATGACTGCGCAACGGCTACCAAGATGGTCCCTTTTTCTAGGGGCGCACCAATATGAAATCGAGTATAAGGGCACGAAACAGCATGGAAACGCTGATGGGCTATCATGCCTGCCACTGCCTACTGCGGAGGAAGCACCAGCAGTGGATCCTGTCAAAATATTTCATTCGACTATAATTGAATGCTTGCCAGTAACTAACGCTGGTATAGAGAAGGAGACCCAAAATGACCTGACACTGTCTCGGGTATATGATTTGACGGTGAAGGGATGGCCAGCACATGGCGGCTCACTGTTGCCAGCATTCTCATCCAGAAGAGAACAGCTGTCAGTATGCCAGGGGACCTTGATGTGTGGATCCCGAGTGGTAATTCCACCCAAGTTAAGGGAGAGAGTGCTCAATGAGCTTCACGAAGGTCATCTGGGAGGGGTAAAAATGAAAAGCCTAGCCAGGGCTTATGTGTGGTGGCCGGGAATCGATAAACAAATCGAGGACCTGACCAAGAACTGCTCAGGATGCCAGAAAGTCCAAAATGCACCACCACAGGCCCCTCTACACCCATGGGAGTGGCCATCATCTCCATGGCAACGGGTGCATATTGATTTTGCTGATCCATTCATGGACTCAATGTTTTTAATAGCCGTGGATGCGCACTCGAAATGGCCTGAGGTCATCAAAATGTCCTCCACCACCACGGAGAAAACTATTGCAGTCCTACAGACCATTTATGCCAGGAATGGCTTGCCAGAACAGATTTGCTCCGACAACGGACCACAGTTTGTGTCCGAAGTGTTCCGGAGGTTCTTGAAAAAGAATGGGGTAAGGCATTACACATCCGCCCCGTATCATCCAGCCACAAATGGATTGGCTGAGAGGTTCGTACAAACCTTTAAGAAGGCAATAAAGGCTATGTACAATGACAACATTCCGCTGCAGCACAAGGTGGACAATTTCCTGTTCGCCATGCGACACATGCAGTCACCAACCAGGCCCCAGCCATGATGTTCTTTAACCGAAGGCTAAGATCTCGCCTGGATTTGCTCAGACCAAACGTACGAAGAGATGTTGAGTGTTAAGTCTGTGTGTTATAGTGAGAATTACTACACAGACCACAAGAGTAAATTCAACAGGTCTTTACTGGTTGGAGGTCAGGACTATACTGAATACAATATTATTACACTGTGCTTATATACCGGTGTGGTCACCACCGGTATTACGTATACAGCAGCCAAAGAAAGTAGTACCTTTCTTAAGGTGGACCAGGCTTAAGTTCTCTTAAGGTGGAACAGGTTACATACACCACAATCCTCCCTTTTTAGCTTAACAGTCATATCCCCAAATAAACATAACATATATACATATATAACTTCAGGTATAACAGTTCAAAGGTTCAGTCTCTCAGGAGGCTTTCTGATTCGGCTTGGATAACGCCTTTCAGTGGTCTCTGATTCTTGTTGTTGAGGTGCCTCCTCTAGTTGGTTGCCAATGTATTGGGTGTCATCATCATCAAGTACATTCTCGGCCGAGGTAGATGCTTCAGGTTCATGAACGTCTTTCACAGCTGTCTCTGTCACAACCATGGGTTCGACCCTTGCTCTCGACTCTACCAGTTGATCCGCATGACGCCTTATCACATTATGACCAATACGGTGTACATCAGAGGTCCTTGTCTGGCCCGGATTGTTCCGGACTGCCATTTTTCGTTTCCATAGCCCCTTGCCATCACTGGTTGTCCTACTTCAAAAGTTCGAGTGGTCTTGCTGTTAATATGTCGAAACTGTTTGTTTTCCACTTCCCTCCGTACATTTGGTTTTAACAAGTCCAACTTGGACCGCAACCTCCTGTTATAAAACATCATAGCAGGACTTTGGTTAGTCATGGCATGATCGGCGTTTCTATATGACATCAGGAACTTATCGACCTTGTGTTGCAGCGGAATCTGATCATCATTCATGGCCTTAATAGCCTTTTTGAATGTCTGGACAAATCTTTCAGCCAACCCGTTTGTCGCCGGATGATATGGGGCAGAGGTATAATGTTTAACTCCATTCTTCTTTAAGAATTGTTGGAATTCTTCCGATACAAACTGTGGTCCGTTGTCCGAACAGATCTGTTCTGGCAATCCGTTCCTTGCGAATATTGTTCTTAACACCGCAATTGTCTTTTCTGACGTAGTGGTATTCATCTTGATGACTTCTGGCCATTTGGAATGTGCGTCCACTGCGATTAGGAACATGGAGTCCATGAATGGACCAGCAAAGTCAATGTGTACGTGTTGCCATGGGGCTGAAGGCCATTCCCATGGGTGTAGCGGTGCTATCGGAGGTGCATTTTGCACTTTTTGACACCCAGCGCAGCTTTTCGTTAACTCCTCAATCTGTTGGTCAATACCCGGCCACCATACGTAAGCCCTAGCAAGACTTTTCATTTTAACTCCCCCCAGATGACCTTCATGTAGTTCTTTTAAAACTCTTTCCCTTAACTTGGGAGGAGTAATCACTCTTGTCCCGTACATCAAAGTACCATGGCAGACGGACAGCTGGTCTCGCCTTGCCGAGAATGCCGGTAACAGCGGATCACCCCGTGTTGGCCATGCTTTCACTGTCACCTCGTAGACTCTGGACAGTGTCGGGTCGTTCCTGGTTTCTCTTTCAATACTTGCGTTGGTGACAGGTAAACACTCGAATGAAATAACTCAACAGGGTCAACTTTCGTCGTGTCTTCATCTTCAGGTAGTGGCAGGCGCGACAGGCCATCAGCATTGCCATGCTGTTTTGTACCTTTGAATTCTATCTGATATTGATGTGCCCCTAAGAAAAGAGACCATCTCTGGAGACGCTGTGCTGTCATCACCGAGACACCCTTCTTAGGGTTAAAAATGGACACCAACGGTTGATGGTCCATCAGAAGTGTGAATTTTTGGCCCTGTAGGTAATGATTAAACTTCTTCACTCCCCATACAAGGCTAAGGGCCTCCCTATCGATCTGCGCATAGTTGCGCTCAGCGGAGGTCAATGATCTGGATGCAAACGCGACTGGCCTTTCCGTGCCATTTGGCAATTTATGTGAGAGTACTGCCCCAATACCATATGGAGAAGCATCACAAGCCAACCGAATAGGCAGTGTCGGGTTGAAGTGAGCCAACACTTCCTCTGAGGTGATCAATTCTTTGCTTTTGCGAGATGCCTTCTTACAGTTTTCGCCCCAGTGCCATGGTACCCCTTTCTGTAAAAGAGCATTCAATGGATGCAGCACCGTGGATAGATTTGGCAGAAATTTATGGTAATAGTTAATTAATCCTAGAAACGACCTCAACTGAGAGACATTCTCTGGAGCGGGAGCCTTTACAACTGCCGCTATCTTGTCAGGAGACTTATGAAGCCCCTCCCGGTCAATGACATGACCACAGTACGAGATCCGCTTCTGGAAGAACTCACATTTCTGCCGATTTACTCTAAGTCCATAATCTTTCAGTCTGTTGAGCACCAGTTCCAAGTTAGCGAGATGCTGTTCATCACCATCACCTGTGATCAGAATGTCATCCAGGTAACATTGTGTGCCTGGAATTCCCTGTAATACCTGCTCCATGGCCCTCTGCCAAATTGCTGGAGCCGATGCCACTCCAAAAACCAGCCTATTGTACCGGTACAACCCTCGATGCGTGTTGATCGTGAGGTATTGGCATGACTCTTCGTCAACCTCCATCTGCAAATACGCCTGCGCCAGGTCTATCTTGGTGAAGTGTTTCCCGCCAGACAGTGAAGCGAAAATATCCTCAATCCGTGGAAGCGGATACTGCACCGTGTGAAGCACCAGATTAACGGTGATTTTGAAATCTCCACAGATGCGAACCTCCCTGGATCTCCTGGCTTATTGTTCGCAGGACGTTTCATAATGGGAACAATGGGCGTAGCCCACTCACTCCAATCTACTTTAGACAGTACACCTGAACGTTCTAGTGCTTCCAGCTCCGCTTCAACCGCAGGTCGTATTGCATAGGGTACCGGTCTGGCTTTAAAAAATTTTGGTTGTGCATGTTCATCAATCTTGATGTTTGCCGTAATTCCTTTCAGTGTTCCCAGTCCTGGCTGGAACACCTCTTTAGCCTCATCCAATATTCTGGACAATCGTTTAGGTTCGACAGCTGTTTCCCCGGAATCTACCGTTAGTGCTTTCAAGGAGTGCCAGTCCATATTCATTTTCCTAATCCACTCCCGTCCTAGTAGTGGTGGACCTCCTTCAGGTAGCACATATAAGTCCATTACTTGGCTTCCTTCGCCCTTGTGGACCACTTCTACCTCTATTTTTCCGATGGGGTGCACTCTTTGCCCCGTGTACGTTTTCAATATAATCTCCGTATCCTGTAAGGGAATATGTTGGAATAACCTTCTGTAATCTTTCTTATTCATGACCGTCAATGCCGATCCAGTGTCCAATTCCATTTTTACTTGGACTCCTGCTATCTTAAGAGTGACCCAAATTGTCTGGAGGTCTGTATCCTTACCAACGTTGTGTATTCTTAAGCTATCCAGTTCATTACTGCTAGCGTCTGAATCTGACTTCTGTTCGGTCAAACTGTTCTTTGTCACCTTGTGTACCTTTGCATATTTTCCTTGCGGTGACTTTTTGTTGCTGGTCTTCTTTCCTGACCGGCATACTTTAGCTATGTGGCCAAGCCTGCCACACGTTCTGCATTCTTGGTTTTTAAACCAACACTGGTTCTGATCGTGCGTTGTCTTTCCACAACGATAACATTTGACAGAACTCAAACCCAATTTGTTTGTACCGAGTTCCGGTGGCCGTAGCTGCATTACTGCCATGCCTCTCGCTGCGGCCTCGTGTGCTGCTGCCATAGTGACCGCCTTCTCGAGAGACAGCTCATTCTCCTCGAGCAGTCGCCTTTGTGTATCCTGTTTAAATAAACCACACACAAATCTATCTCGAAGTGCCTCTGTCAGTCCCGTTCCAAACTGACAA
Organism: Somniosus microcephalus; assembly: GCF_052327205.1. Lineage (NCBI taxonomy): Eukaryota > Metazoa > Chordata > Chondrichthyes > Squaliformes > Somniosidae > Somniosus > Somniosus microcephalus. The sequence continues at coordinate 8,180,149 of NW_028225181.1, read as the reverse complement.
TATTTTGCTAGCTTACATAATTCCATCAAATATTCAGCATTGCTTTCATTTTGCAGCTGTCTTCTATCGTAAAATTTAAATCGTTCCGCTAGCATCAGCGGCGTGGGGTTAAGATGATTTTTTTAGGACAGTAACAATCTGTTCGAACGTCTTATCCGCCGGTTCATCTGGTGATAACAGGTGTTTCAATTGCCCGTATGTCTTCGCATCCATTAAGTTTAGTAATGTTAGTGCTTTATCTGCCTCAGGAATTTTATTTGCCTTACAATAGTTTTGTATGCGTTCTACATACATAGCCCAGTCTTCTATATCACTGTCGAAGGCATTAATGTTCCCATGTTTAGGCATCGTAGCAATTTATCGTATTTTTAATGTTATCTAAGATGGCGGCTTCCCGCTCTTGCCGTCGTCCTCCGCCCACAAAATGGCGGTTTTCCCACGCTTGGCGGTCTTCACCCGTCCCCCGACGCTGTCTCCGCTTCACCGCGGCTCTCGCGCCTTCAGTTTCCCTAGATGCTGCGCCTTTAGCCCGAATGCGGCCCTTATCTCCGGTCGCGATCGATGCCCCGCGCTGCGCCTCTCGCTCGAAAGCGGCCTGGCCCTTATCTCTGGTCGCGATCGACCTCACCGCCCTTATTCCTCCTTCTTACCAGCCCCGTCTGTACAGCCAACGCGGTTGACTTTCTGTCGCGTCGCTGCCCGGCTTACCCACCACGAGGTAGTAGAAGAAGCTGACAGTCGCTGATGGAGGCTTCGAGGTCAGAATGTCTTCTGCACTCCGGTTGCTCGATGCCTGCCGCTCGACGTGTCTTCCCGTAGGTGATGAGGGTGGAAACCTCTCTTCGACGTCCTGTCTGTGGACGAAGTCGCCGTGGAAATTACTGCAGCAGGGTAAGAATCGGACTCGTCGCCACTGTTAAATCTGTGTGTTATAGTGAGAATTACTACACAGACCACAAGAGTAAATTCAACAGGTCTTTACTGGTTGGAGGTCAGGACTATACTGAATACAATATTATTACACTGTGCTTATATACCGGTGTGGTCACCACCGGTATTACGTATACAGCAGCCAAAGAAAGTAGTACCTTTCTTAAGGTGGACCAGGCTTAAGTTCTCTTAAGGTGGAACAGGTTACATACCCCACATTGAGAGTAAGCAATTCCAGCACATCCATGAGAAGCCAACAAGGAGCTTCAATGTAGGGCAACCAGTCTTGGCCTGTGACTACCGAACAGAAAAATGGCAGCCAGGAACGATATGCACACGGCAGGGCCCACTAATGTACACAGTGGATGTTGGGGCGAGCATCATGAGACGCCATGCTGACCAGATCCTAGAGTCAGAGGAACAAGTCAACCCCATGCTTCGCCCATACGTACCTGGTGATGAACCCAACGTACAGGGAGCATCTACCCCAGAAACAGTAGCATCGGAAGCTGATGAACCAACCAACGACAGGGGGCCAGAATCGCCTCCGCACCAAGAGCAAGACACTCGGGAAAGGCGCTATCCAGAAAGGATCAGGAAGCCTCCCCAAAGACTGAATTTTTAAATAGACTATTTTCAGCTAATTTTTGCATGTTAAAAGTGTTAATTGTAATTAGTTTGATATTTAATTGTTAATTGAGTGTTATGGTACTGTTAATCGACCACACCTGTATATAAACCCTGAGTAGTGATCTGTACAGTTAGTTCTAGAGTAACCCTCATTCAGTAAACACCTGTTGAATCGTTCTCTGCAGTCTTTTGTCTGATTATGGAAGGACACAACATTAAGATACACGGATCTAACATAAGGGACCTACGCTTGACTTCACCAATCTTTTTCTCTTCACATATCTATAAAAGCTTTTACAGTCAGTTTTTATGTTCCCTGCAAGCTTACTTTCATAATCTATTTTCCCCCTCTTAATTAATCCTTTTGTCCTCCTTTGTTGAATCCTAAACTGCTCCCAATCCTCAGGTTTGCTGCTTTTTTTGGCCAATTTATATGTCCTCTCTTTTATGTTATCCCTAATTTCCCTTGTTAGCCACGGTTGGAGTCACCTTTTTTGATTTATTTTTATGCCAAATTGGGATAAACAAATTCTGCATTTATACTAGGACCTGTGGGAGGAGTCAGCCGAGGCATGTCCAGGCATGTACACAGTGGAATACAAACAGGACAAACAGGAATACAAACAGTGGTTTACCACATTCACCCCTTGTTTAAAATTGAGTCCGGCGGGGTGAAGTGTATTAAAAGTTAGTGTATTGGAGTCTCTCCGGAGGTCTTGTCTGCCGCTGTGATCGGCGTGGCGACGGCAGGGGTAGTGAAGCTTCCGGCGTCGAGTCCAGCGTAGGCTGTGGCACAGGCGTGTCGTCCTCGTAGATGTCGAGCGGGTCGCGGGGCCCAGGCCTGCCGTCTGCTGGGGCTGGATATCGGATCGTGGGGGGGGGTGGTAGTGGGTAGTGGGTTACTGTGGTCCCCGAGGGTGCAAGGTCTCTTATGGAGACTGTGTCCTCCCGCCCGTCCGGGTATGCGATGTAAGCATACTGGGGGTTGGCATGGAGGAGGTCGACCCTCTCGACCAGGGGGTCCGTTTTATGGGTCCTCACGTGTCTTCTCAGTAGGACCGGCCCTGGGGACGTCAGCCATGGCGGTAGCGATGTCCCTGATGTGGACTTCCTTGGGAAGACAAACATTTTCTCATGAGGGGTGGCATTAGTGGCAGTGCAGAGCAGTGACCGAATAGAGTGGAGCGCATCGGGGAGCACATCCTGCCAGCGGGAGGTTGGAAGGCCCCTAGACTTTAAGGCTAGCAGGACGGCCTTCCAAACTGTCGCATTTTCTCTTTCCACCTGTCCGTTCCCCCGGGGGTTGTAACTGGTGGTCCTGCTTGTGGCAATACCCCTAGTTAGCAGGTACTGACGGAGTTCGTCGCTCATAAACGATGAGCCCCGGTCGCTATGGATATAGCTGGGGAAGCCAAACAGGGTGAAGAGGTTGTTCAGACATTTAATGACCGTGGCACTGGTCATGTCCGGGCAGGGGAAGGTGAACGGGAAACGGGAGTACTCATCAATAATATTGAGGAAGTACACATTGCGGTCGGAGGAGGGGAGAGGCCCTTTAAAATCAACGCTCAGGCGCTCGAAGGGGCGAGTGGCTTTTATCAGGTGGGCCCTGTCTGGTCTATAAAAGTGTGGTTTGCACTCAGCGCAGACTTGGCAGTTCCTGGTCATGGTCCTGACCTCCTCAATAGAGTAAGGCAGGTTGCGGGCCTTGATGAGGTGGAAGAACCTGGTGACCCCCGGGTGGCAGAGGTCATTGTGGAGGACCCGTAGTCTATCGATCTGCGCGCTGGCGCAGGTGCCACGCGATAGCGCATCCGGGGGTTCATTTAGCTTCCCGGGCCGGTACAAGATCTCGTAGTTGTAGGTGGAAAGTTCGATTCTCCACCTCAAGATCTTGTCATTTTTGATTTTGCCCCTCTGCTTGTTGTTAAACATAAAAGCAACTGAACGCTGGTCAGTGAGCAGGGTAAATCGTTTTCCGGCCAGGTAGTGCCTCCAATGACGCACAGCCTCCACAATCGCCTGGGCCTCCTTCTCAACAGCGGAGTGTCTGGTCTCCGGGCCTTGGAGGGTTCGTGAAAAGAAGGCCACGGGTCTCCCCGCCTGATTGAGGGTAGCGGCCAGGGCAAAGTCGGACGCGTCGCTTTCCACCTGGAAGGGGATGGATTCGTCCACTGCGTGCATGGTGGCTTTGGCAATGTCCTCCTTGATACGGTGGAAGGCTAAGCGGGCCTCTGCCGTCAAGGGAAAAGAGGTGGACTTGATCAGCGGACGGGCCTTGTCCGCATAGTAGGGGACCCACTGGGCGTAATAGGAGAAAAACCCTAGGCACCTCTTCAGGGCCTTGAGGCAGTGGGGCAGTGGAAGTTCCATAAGGGGACGCATCCGGTCGGGGTCGGGGCCGATGACTCCGTGTTCCACAGCACAGCCAAGGATGGCGAGGCGGTTTGTGCGGAATATGCACTTCTCCTTGTTATATGTCAGGTTTAGGAGTTGGGCGGTGCGGAGGAATTTTTCGAGGTTTGCGTCATGGTCCTGCAAGTCACGGCCGCAGATGGTCACATTGTCCAGATATGGGAAAGTGGCCTGCAACGCATTTTGATCTACCATCCGGTCCATCTCCCTTTGGAAGATGGAGACCCCGTTGGTGACGCCAAAGGGAACCCTAAGGAAGTGATAGAGGCGGCCGTTTGCCTCAAAGGCAGTGTACTGGCGGTCCTCAGGGCGGATGGGGAGCTGGTGGTACGCTGATTTCAGGTCAATGGTCGAGAAGACGCGGTACTGCGCGATCTGGTTGACCATATCAGCTATACGGGGGAGTGGGTAGGCGTCCAGCAGGGTGTAGCGATTTATTGTCTGGCTGTAGTCGATGACCAGGCGCTGCTTCTCGCTGGTCTTAACGACCACAACCTGGGCTCACCAGGGGCTGGTGCTGCCCTCAATAATCCCTTCTTTCAGGAGCCGCTCCACTTCGGTTTTAATGAAAACCCTGTCCCCGGCACTGTATCGCCTGCTCTTTGTGGCGATGGGCTTACAGTCGGGGGTGAGGTTAGCAAACAGTGGTGGGGGGGTGACTCTGAGTGTGGAGAGGTTGCACCTGGTGCGCGGCGGGCAATTTGGAAGCTGCTGGCTGCGGACTGTGAGTGGGGGTAGGGGTCCACCGTACGCCATCGTAACACTTTTAAGGTGGCACTGAAAATCTAACCCCAGCAGGACGGCAGCGCAGAGGTCAGGCAGGACCAGAAGTTTAAAATGATCGTACACGGTCCCGTCTACTACGAGTGTCACCACGCAGTAGCCGCCGATGTCTGCCGACTGGGACTCGGAGGCCATAGAAATCCGCTGTTGCGCAGGCAGGACTGGGAGAGAGCAACGCCGCACTGTGTCGGGGTGGATGAAGCTCTCCGTGCTCCCAGAGTCAAAAAGGCAGATTGTATCGTGACCATTTACCTTAATGTCCATTGTGGAACTGGCCAGTTGGTGCGGTCTCGCTTGGTCCAGTGTAACGGATGCCAGCGTAGGGGTCGGTGTGTCGCTGCGGGTATCAGATGAGGCGGTGTCGGGGGCCTGCTGCGTCCCGGCTGTCGTCCAAGATGGCGGCGTCCATGATCCCCATGTGGCTGGAGGCGTCCAAAATGGCTGCTGTACTGGTGATTCGCACACGGCCGGGGAGGTCCAAAATGGCGGCCCGCATGGCCCACACGCGGCGCTGCTGGGGTTCGGGGTGGCTTTGGCCCTGCAGACGCGAGCGTAGTGTCCCTTCTTCCCGCAGCCCGAGCAGATCGCGTTTTTCGCCGGGCAGCGTGCTCTGGGGTGTTTTGCCTGGCCACAGAAGTAGCATTTCTGGCCTTGGGGCACTGCTGTCTGGCCTTGGGACACTGCTGCGGTAGTTGGGCCGTTGTTGGGGTGTGGCTGGGGTGGCACGGCGCTATGAGGCGGTCCTACCGTGTCCCAGGCTGTCATTCCCCGCGGCGTCCACGGTGCAGAGGAGTAGGCATCCATGCCCTGGTAGGCTGCATCCAACGATAGTGCGAGTTCAGAGGCCTTGTTGAGGTCGAGGTTACTCTGCTCCAACAGTCGCTGTCATGTGTAATTGGATCTGTGGCCCGCTACAAAAGCGTCCCGGATAAGTTCCTCTGTGTACACGGCGGCCTTTACATCCTTACAACTACAGGCCTGGCCAAGCACAGACAGTGCCTGAAGGTATTCCACGGTCGATTCCCCAGGTTGTTGTTTACGACTCCCCAGGAGGTGCCTGGCGTACACTTCGTTCACGGGGCGTGTGTACTGGTCCTTGAGGAGCTTGATAGCATCCGCGTACGAGGTCGCGTCTTGGATGACCGAGTACACTTGGTGGTTCACTTTGGAGGTCAGGACATCCAGTTTGTCCTCGTCCGATTTGATTGCTTCGGAGGCGGTCAGGAATTTTTCGAAACACTTAAGCCAGTGAGTAAACTTGGTGGATGAGTCCGCCTCCCGATGATCTAAGTCCAGGCATGCTGGTGTGAGGATCTTCTCCATTATAAAAATGTTGTTAATAAAATTGATGCGCTATCAATTACTCATAAAAGACTGAGAGTTAGAAGAGTAACTAAAGGCTTTTATTAACAACAGAATGGAGGTCTGCCTCGAGTGGTCGACCGGTCCAGGATACAAAGGGCTGGGGAGCAGTCACCTTTATACTAGGACCTGTGGGAGGAGTCAGCCGAGGCATGTCCAGGCATGTACACAGTGGAATACAAACAGGACAAACAGGAATACAAACAGTGGTTTACCACAAATACCCAGTCTAAGATGGCCTGATCCCTAGTTGGTTCCTCGACATATTGGCCCAGGAAACCATCCCGTATACACTCCAGGAATTCCTCCTCCACAGTATTGTTACTAATTTGGTTAGCCCAATCTATATGTAGATTAAAGTCACCCATGATGACTGCTGTGCCCTTATTGCACGCTGTAATGATCAGTAACATGTCATTCTAGAATGGTACACAAGGTGGAGCTGTATGTATATAAGAGTGGGCTACCCACAATGCACTAGGCTACCCACAAGGCAGTAGTCAAGATGGATGCTGTACATCAGTCCACATGGCTGAATAAAGTGACTAGCTCAAGCTAGCTGTTCATAATGAAAACGTCTCGTTATTTATGAACATAACATGGTACCAGGATTGGTAAAATCTGCTGAATATTGTGAAACGCGACATGGAGACTTTGAACCCACCGGAGGGTTTGAAACTCATGCGGAATGTCGACTGCAATTGGCGGACTTTCAAACAACAATTCGAACTCTACATTGCTGCCATCGGGTTCGGTACGATGCCCGACGCAAGGAAAATAGCATTGCTGCTCACGGTTGCAGGCCCACAGGCGATAGAGGTATTTAATACGTTTGTATTTGATCAAGAGGAGAACAGAGAAAAAATTGATGATGTGCTAAAGAAACTTGATACACATTGTTCTCCCAAAAAGAACGAAACCTATGAGAGGTACGTGTTCTGTTCACGGACACAGCAGCAAAATGAGACTTTAGATAGCTTTGTGACCGATCTGAAACTGAAAGCACAGACATGTAATTTCTCTGATCTGAAATCATCCATGATTCGTGACCAGATTGTGTTTGGTATTCATGATAAAAAGGTCAGGGAACGTCTGTTGAGAGAAACCGAACTAACATTGGAAAATGCTGTGAAAATATGCCAAGCCAGTGAGCTAGCTCAAAAGCACGCGAAGACTTTCAGTGAAATTAATAATAATGCGATTGTAATGAGTGACGGTGCTGCTGTCAGTGCTGTGTCCTACAAAGGAAAGAAACGTGGGCAGAACAGAAATGAAAAGCAATCGGATGAAGGAATTTTTAATTGTAAATGCTGTGGTTACAAACACCAGTTGAAACAATGCCCAGCATTTGGGAAAATGTGCACAAAATGTAATGGAAAGAATCACTTTGCCAAACAATGCTTTTCAAAAGTAAAAACAAAGAAAGAACATAAAGTTAATGCAGTAAAAGAGGACAAATGGATAATGTCACTGCAGGTAAATGGAGCATTAGTTACATTGAAACTAGACACTGGGGCAAAAGCAAACTTAATCAGTATGAGTGACATTAAAAATATGAAAGAAAAGCCCAAAATACAGAAAAAGTCAGTACTACTGAAGGACTATAATGGACAGAAAATAGATAGCTTAGGTGTATGCAGACTTAAAGAGACAGTCAAAGACAAAGTGCATCATCTCATGTTTTCTGTTGTGGCTGAAGGACTTGATTCACTACTAGGTGACAAAGCTTGTGAGGACTTAGAACTGGTCAAGAGAGTCTACCGTATAAACTGTGCCATAAGCAGACCAGATGACTTGGTGGATTCTGTAGTGAGTAATTTCCAGGATGTGTTCAAAGGATTTGGAGTTCTACCATTCACTTACAAGATCCAGCTAAAGGAGGATGCTCAGCCAGTGGTACATGCTCCACGGAGAGTTCCAGCACCCCTGCGTGACCGGCTCAAGAATGAACTGGACAGAATGACCACACTAGGAGTCATCAGGAAAGTCGAAGAGCCAACAGACTGGGTTAACTCCATGGTATGTGTAAAGAAAAAGAACAATGATCTAAGAGTATGCATGGATCCAAAGGACTTAAATGCAAACATAAAATGTGAACACTACCAGATTCCCAAGCGAGAAGAAATCACCAGTGAAATGTCAGGTGCCAGATACTTCACAAAGCTCGATGCCTCACAAGGATTTTGGCAACTAAAACTGGATGAAGACAGCACCAAATACTGTACCTTCAACACACCATTTGGCAGGTATTGTTTCCTCAGAATGCCTTTCGGGATAATATCTGCATCTGAAATCTTTCACAGAGTGATGGAATACATAATTGAAGGTCTGGAAGGAGTTCGGGTCTATGTTGATGACATCATCATCTGGGGCTCCACACTGAAAGAACACAATGAGAGACTGACTAAAGTGCTACAGAGCATACGCCAGAATGGACTGAAGCTCAACAAAGCCAAGTGTCAGTTTGGCGTCCAGGAAGTCACTTTCCTAGGAGATAATCTATCTGGTAAAGGAATAGACCCAGATATGGAAAAAGTAAACGCCATACTCAACATGCCCCGACCCACTGACAAAAAAGGAGTGCTACGCATCATGGGGATGATAAACTTCATTGGAAAGTTCATTCCTAACTTGTCAGCCAAGACAGCCTGTCTGCGAGACCTGCTACATAAAACAAATGAGTTCGCATGGACAGAAAGGCATGAACAAGAGTGGATGAACCTCAAAACAGTGCTGACAACCACACCTGTACTCACCTTCTTTGACCCAACAAAGAGAATCAAAGTGTCAACGGATGCATCAAAAGATGGCCTAGGCGCGGTCTTGCTACAAGCAGAGGGTGAAGATTGGAAGCCTGTTGCCTATGCCTCCAAGTCTATGGCTGATTCTGAGTGTCGATACGCCCAGATTGAAAAGGAATGTCTAGGCTTGGTAGTTGGACTAGAAAAGTTCCATGGCTACATATATGGACTTCCCACCTTCACAGTTGAGACAGACCACTGCCCACTGGTTGCTATCATAAAAAAGAACCTGAATGAGATGTCTCCAAGGATTCAACGACTCATGATGAAGCTGCAAAGATATGACTTTGAACTGATCTACACACCAGGCAAACACATTGGCCCAGAAATTCGTGTCGCGGGCTTCCCGCGGGTGCAAGCCCCCGACCTACACTTACCTAGCGCGCCGGCAGTTGAGGCCTGGGCCTGCGTGGATTTCCTCTCTGTGGCCCGGTCCAGCTCCTTGCTCGCTGTGCTTGCATGATCCAGCGGCATAGTTAGTGCGATCCGTCCGCTGGGATCACGTGAGCCATGGGCAACCAATCGAAGGAGGGAAAAGCCCATTCATGAGATTGACAGAAAGAACTGTCAAACGAATGAAAACTCCAGCCCCCAAAACAGTACTTACTCTTCAAATAAATATTTAAAAAAATCACACTTTTTAAATAAACTATAAATGACATTAAATAACTATTTTAAACAATAATTTAAATTTTTGAAAAAATAATTTTATAAAAAAACGGGGCTAAAAATACATTTACCTTACTTTAAAGTATTTAAAAATAATAAACCTGTGGAAAAAATGTTCTAATTTTAATTAATTGACCACTTACCTTTTAAAATGAAGTCCTTACGCCTGGTTTTTAAATGTATAAAATGTAGAGGCTTTCATGCACGGAAAAACCTGTAAAAAAAAGGAAGTTCAACGCGCACGCGCAGACTCCCGCGCGCGCGCGTTCGACTTCTGAACCCCTTCGTTCAGAGGATCGGAAATGCCGGTTTCCCGCGCATGCGTAGTGCATGCAAGAAGCCGGCACTTCCATCGGGTCCACGCGTGAGTACTCCGTGCTTACTCACGCGTTGGGACCCGAATTTCTGGGCCATAGTGTTAGCAGATGCACTATCCCGAGCACCCACAATGAGTCATGTGAGCTCTACTGAAGAAGACGTGGATGTTCATGTGAGTACGGTCACTGCTGCGCTGCCCGTGTCAAACACAAAATCCAAGCAAATAGCAGAAGAAACAGTAAAAGATACAGTGTTACAAACAGTAATAGAGAACATTCACAACGGTTGGCCAAAAAGTTCCTGTCCAAAGTACTTTCACATTAGATCAGAATTGAGTGTCGCAAGTGGACTATTACTAAAACAGAACAGAATAGTCATTCCACAGGCTCTACGTCAAGACATGCTCAAAAGGATTCATGAGGGACACCTCGGAATTGAAAAATGCAAAAGGAGAGCAAGAGACACTGTTTATTGGCCTGGCATAAATAAGGACATTGAGAACATGATAGGCATATGTGAGACATGTCAGAAACACCAAAACAAACAAGCAAAGGAACCAATGATAGTAGCCGACTTACCAACAGCACCATGGCAAAAGGTTGTTATGGACCTTTTTCATTTGAATGGTAAAGACTATCTAATAGTGATTGACTACTATTCTAACTATCCTGAAATGGCACTGCTCTCAAGCACCACAGCAAGCAGTGTCATAATGCATGTGAAATCCATCTTCGCCAGACATGGAATTCCCAGGATTGCCGTTAACGACAATGGTCCGTGCTTCAACTGTAAGGAGTGGCAACAGTTTGCAGCACAGTATGACTTTCAGCACATCACATCCAGTCCTTTGTATGCTCAGTCAAATGGTAAGGCAGAGAGAAAGGTGTTCAAGTTCTCAAACAGCTACTGAAGAAAGCAACAGAAAGCAAGTCTGATCCTTATCTCACCTTGCTGAGCTACCGAGCCTCCCCTTTAGACTCTGGTTCTTCACCTGCTGAACTCCTAATGGGTCGCAAGTTGCGTACCACGCTACCCTGCTGTGCAAAAGGAAAGCAGAGTAAGGAACTGAGACAGAGACGTCAACTGTTAAACCTGAAACAGAAATCATACTATGACAAGTCATCCAAAACTCTGAAACCATTGACAAGGGATGATGTTGTCAGGATTGAGGATCCAGATGCATGGAACAGGAAAGCTACAGTTCTTGAGGAAGTAGGACCAAGGTCATACACTGTTAGAACTGAGAAGGACAGATTCTCAGGAGGAACCGCCGTTCCCTCCTAAAAACACAAGAGACTATCCAAGAGCAAATTGATGACAATGCCGCAACTGAATCTTGTCACTCACCACCAGAACAATCTCATGAAAACACATCAGACTTACCTGTGCTGAGAAGATCCGCACATGAAGTAAAAAAGCCTGATAGACTTAATCTTTGAGTACAAAGAAAACTATATTGAAAATGTATTGACTGTTGTGAAGATGTTTATGTCGTTATGATTGATTGATATTGATTTTGTTTAACCTCTAAGGAAGGGGGATGTAATGATCAGTAACATGTCATTCTAGAATGGTACACTAGGTGGAGCTGTATGTATATAAGAGTGGGCTACCCACGATGCACTAGGCTACCCACAAGGCAGTAGTCAAGATGGATGCTGTACATCTGTCCACATGGCTGAATAAAGTGACTAGCTCAAGCTAGCTGTTCATAATGAAAACGTCTAGTTATTTATGAACATAACACACGCTTTTCTAATTTCCCTTTTAATGCCATCCCCAACCTCTGCATTACTGTTTGGGGGTCTATACACCACTCCCACTAATGTTTTCTGCCCTTTGGTATTTCTTAGTTCTACCCATACAGATTCCACATCATCAGAGCCAATATCTTTCCTTACAATTGTGTTAATCCCCTCTTAACCAGCAATGCTACCCCACCTCCTTTTCCTTTTTGCCTATCTTTCCTGAATATTGAATACCCCTGGATGTTGAGTTCCCAGCCTTGGTCCCCCTGGAGCCATGTTTCCGTAATTCCAATCATATCATATTCATTTACCTCTATTTGCGCTGCTAATTCATCCACCTTATTACGAATGCTCCTTGCATTAAGACACAAAGCCTTCAGGCTTGTTTTTTTAACGCTCTTAGACCTTTTAGAATTATTATTTACTTGATTTCTCTGATTGCCACCTTTGTTTTTCTCCTTTCTGTCTTTTGCTTCTATCCTTGTTTCCCTTTCCTTTGTCTCCCTGCTCAGGTTCCCAGCCCCCTGCCATTTTAGTTTAAATATATCATAATATAATATGATAAGTATATGATAGTATAAGTATAATATATATATTTATATATAAATAAGTATAAGTTAAAATGCAGTGTGCAATGTACAAATGAGTTTAAGTTATATAAGTTATAAGTTAAGGTTGAGGTACAAGAGTCCTATGTGCACACAGTCCAGTGATCAAGAATGTTCTTGTGCACTCGCGGTTCATGTGATATACAGTTCCAGGGTGGGGGGGAGAATGTGACTATGATATGTGGGGCAGTGTGGTTAGCAGTTCAGTAGGCGCACTGCCTGTGGGTAGAAACTGTTCTTGAACCTGCTGTTTCTATGTTTCTATGTTTCTAATGCCCAGCGGCAAGATCTCGGTGGTGCTGAGGCAGGACCATAAGAGGCAACTGGGCATTTAATGGGGCAGCAGTGCTCTGAAGATCAAACGGCCGAGGAAGCCTCAGCAGACTGAGGTCTACACCAGGTGGTAAGTGGCAGCCAGATTGGAGAGAGAGGAGGCCCTTTTAACCCATTGGGGAAACTGCCATTTCCCAGGGCCTGCTGCCAACCTTCCAGGCGGCGGCCCTAGGAAATGGCGATAACTGGAGCATCAGGAGGAAGGCCCAGGCCCTACTGCCCTTCCACTATGTGGTGAGTGTGAAAGGGGCAGCCAGGGACAGTGATTGCAGGGGCAGGGGCAAGGGTCAGAGGGCCAGGATAAAAGCAGCACTATCTTAGTAGTGCACATTGGAGACCTCCCATAGTCTGGCATCTAGAGTAGACCCTCTGCAACCTCAAGGTCACGGCAGGTTGCTCATTGCTGAAATACAGGAAATTTACTGAGCAATATTATCATGGGATTAGTTTTACAATTTAATGCTCCCACGCAGAACTTAGCATATCGAGAAGTCAACTGCTGATCCACGGCCTGTACAATCTTCACTCCATTGATTATAATGGACAGAAAACCACGCAGGCTGCGAATCAGACTCCATCCCGCTTTCCCGATATGTACTCCCGTTGGAAGTGCTGAATCATATTTACCCCACGTAACTGACTCCAGGGCCTCGCTATTAACGCCCCCACAACGGGCTGTCAACTTGGTCGGCTGCCGGGTGGGAAACGGGACAAGAAATGGTCATGAGGTCCGGCCATTGAGTTCGGCAGGACCTCCGTGTCCTTGGTCTTGTTGGTTTCTTCGGCCGTTTCCGGCTTCCCCGCGCCCTGCCTGCCTCGCCGTAAATATCGGGGCCTGGGTAAAATATTACATAGCTGACTGAGATTGAAAGGTACAGTGAGATCCTTCCAGGCCGTGACGGGAGATGTAGTGAGGATCTCACAGTCGGCTGCACATAATGCGTAAGGCATGTGATGGACAGATTGGTTACCAGGGCTGGGAGGTGTATAAGCTCCTCTTGTGAGGACAGTAGCCAGAATGACCGAGCATTGGAATTCGCGTCTCTGGCTGGCTTCCCACAGGTGCAGGGTGCCATCGACTGCACACACGTGGCAATCCGAGTACCCCCAGATCAACCAGGAGCATTCATCAACCGCAAGGGATTTCTTTCCATCTATGTTCAGCTGGTGTGCAACCACAAAAAAATGTTCATTCAGGTCTGTGTCAGATTCCCTGAGAGCTGCCTTGATGCCCTCATACTGCGGCAGTCCAACATCCCCGACATGTTCAGACCTGAAACCAACCTTAAGTGGTGGCTGCTAGGCGACAAACCTGGCTGATGCTACTTCTGAGGAATCCCACCGATGAACACCAGGAGCGGTACAACATGAACCATATGACAACTAGATGTGTCATCGAGCAAGCCATCGCCATGTTTAACTTGCGCTTCTGGTACCTGGACAGATCCGGAAGCTGCCTTCAATACTCACCAGCAAGGGTCTCCAGGATAATCATGGTGTACTGCGTTCTAAGCCACATAGCACAGCAGCGAGGTCTAAAGGTTCAGGAGGAACAAGCTCCTCAGCACTCCAGTGGCAAGGAGGAGGAAGATGGGGCACCCAACACCAAACCAGTCATCTTCCGTCAACTCTAATTTCTCTCCACGGATGTTGCCTGGCCTGCTGAGTTTTTCCAGCATTTTCTGTTGTTATTTCGGATTTCCAGCATCTGCAATATTTTGCTATCGTACTACAGTCAATCACATTGTCGCTCGAGGTGCCAGGGATTCCCTCAAAGCTCGAAGGTTCAGTTAGTTACTCATACTGGACCAAAGACACTATAGCATCCCCTGACCCCTCCGTCCACCCCACTTATACAAGCAGTCCTATAACCATTCATCCACTCGTTGCACATGCACCAATTGGTCTCAGTTTGCGGGAGGGCAGCTTTGAAGAGATCAGTGATGCCTTGGAAACCGACATCTAATCTGCCTGTCATCCTGTGTAAGGTAGTAGACATGTTGGCGTTCAGAGTTTGCAAGGCCTCTGTCTGGGCCTGGGATTCATTAGTGTGCCATGAATCAAGTTCCACAAAGGAGGGCAGTCTCTCAATGGAAGATTCTATCTTCCCAAGGGTCTGCGACATCACTCCGCAAATGTTTGAGCTGAACTCTTTCATCCTCTGGTACATTGTGGTTAGTGTGCCTGGCAGGACTGCCAGTACCTCGCACAGTTGCTGTTGACCGTCTATCATTTTCCTTTTCATTGATGTGCCCCCAGGGTCAGCATTTCTGTCCAGCTGAGCAGAGCTTGGAGAAGACACCGCCTTCCGACAAGGACTCTCCACAGCTGTCCTTACCACCACTCAATTCAATTCAATTCAATTCAATTCAAATCGCTTTATTGGCATGACAAGGTACATCTTATGTTGCCAAAGCATCGAAAAACATTCATGGTTGTACACAAAAATACAGATCTATCCATACAGTGTATAAACAGATATATCCCTGAGTGTATAAATATACATTCATATAATTTGTATATACACTTTTCTTATATTTAGTGGTTGTCCCTCTGTTTATGGCAAGCTGTAACATAGTGTGCCGCTAAGGTTACACAATTTCTCTCTTCCCCTAATAGGTATGGGAGTTTTTGGTCGTCATTCAAATTTCTGAATTCCGGGCATATTTTTGTGAATTTTGGGTAGAAATTCTCCCTTATGCCCTGATATTTTCTACAAGCTGTGAGGAAGTGCATCTCTGTCTCCACCACTCCCTGACTGCAGTGAGAGCATATCCTGTCCTCTCTTGGTAGCCGGGTCTGCCTGTGTCTACCTTTTTCGATCGCCAGGCTATGTTCACTAAGTCTGTACATTGTCAAGGTTTTTCTCAGTTTGCTATCCTTTACCATGGTCAGGTAATCAGCCATGTTGTATTGTCTGTTTAGGGCCAAGTAGCAATTGAGTTTGCTTTGGGTTTTTGTTGTTTCTGCCCAATATGACAGATATTTTTCCTTTTGCTTAGCGACGATTGTGTTGGGTCGAATTCTTTGTGTTACGCTGGCACTGTCCTGGGGCTGGTTATTGTTAGTAGTGTTAGTAGTTACTTCACTGAGTCCCAGGACTAGTTGACTGAGGGTATTCTTCTTTATGGTCTTCTCTTGGCATTTCAGGGCTTCGTAATGATAGCATTGGGGGTTGCTCATTTCTAGGTGTTTCCAAAATTTGGTGGCTCTTTTTTGGATAGTGATTATTAATGGATATTGGCCTAGTTCTGCCCTGCATGCATTGTTTACGGTTTTCCTTTGAGTCCGGAGGATACTTTTACAGAATTCTGCATGTAGGATCTCAATTGGGTGTTTGTCCCATTTTGCAAATTCTTGTTGTGTTAGCGGTCCCCACACCTCACTGCCATATAATGCAATTGGTTCAATTACTGATTGAAAAATTTTGAGCCAAATGCTAATTGGGATTTCGATTTGGATTGATTTTTTAATGGCATAGAAAGCCCTTCTTGCTTTCTCTTTCAGTTCATTCACAGCCAGATGAAAATTTCCCGTAGAACTGATTTTTAAGCCCACTTGTGAAGTGTGATTCACCTGGTGAGATCCCACCTAACTCTCTAAGAGGACCCACCGAAGGGCTTGTATCTGTGCTGGTGCCTGGCATGCATGTGTCCTTTGATGGTGCACCCTCAGCAGGAATGAGCTCCACTGAGGAATCATCAAAGGGCAGGGGCTGCTAGTCTTCGTGTGACGACCCTGGAGGAGAGAAGAGACAATTAGTCACGGAACTTTACAAATGTTGAAATGCACATAATTTAAGTGATTGTACTTCATTAAGTGCTGCAGTTAAGTCAGGATGAAATTCTCTTATCGGAGATGTGGGTCTGAGAGATTAATTCTGTCATGCTGCAGCAATGCACTACCAGTGTCGCCATCTTCAATGCTGAGGGAGGCAGAGATGTTGCTTATCTCCAACACCTCCTCTTCTGCTGTAGTGAGCTCCATAATCTGTGGTGGTCTGCCTCTATTTCTCGCCCACTGCCTGGCACTCTGTGCTCTCTTCTGCAAGGGTGGTACGACAGACCTATGAGTGGCTCTAAGGCATGTGTGCATCCGTTGGATGCAGTGCATTCGGTGAGGGTGACAATCGGGCAGATGCATCACGAGTGGTACTGGCTTGCATTTGAGGAACGTGTTGACAGTGCCCTTTGATGACGTGTGCTGAGAATCGGGAGTGAGGTGGTATCAGATTAGATGAGGATTGGGGTGACTGGCAGTGGTGGAGGGAGGAAGGTGGAGGTAAGGGTGTGAGGGGAGTGAGGATGAGGGGATGTGTATGTAAACAGAACGATAAGTGTTGATGAAAATGCTGTGGATGGAGTAGGATTGACAAGACAAAATGAGAGGGAGTGCACTGCAGGATGTTGGTGCATATAGATGTTTGCTGACTTTTCCAGACCTGGTCAGGCCATTGAAGCCTTTGGGGAACTGTACTGACCTCCTTTGCCACCTCCAGCCAGGCATTCTTTCTGGTGGTAGCAGGTCTTTTTCTTCCCGCTGCTGGGGAACCGCACCTCCCTGCTGGCCCTTACTGCACCCAGTAAAACATCCAGGGACACGTCTGTCAACCTGGGGGCAGCTTCCCTCTCCTTGCAGCCATCTCGCATTTCTTCTTATTCTACAAATTCAAATACCCTCCAAACCTCCTCCTCTGTCTCAGTGCTGCGCTGCGGCTATAGAAAGTCCACGGGATATCATACCATGTAGATCTGCATCACGCCTGCTCGCATGTAGTGGAGCCACCAAACTCGGCCAGGTCTCCCCCTCCCGCAATGTTGCGCATTCGTCACACGCTAGCGCCCCACCTTGCTTCAATTCCGCCTCCGGGTTAATGTTGGGGTCTATATATCTGCCTCACTCTCATTCTCTCTCCGTTATGTGTCTCTCTATATCTTTGTCTCTCCCTCGCTCAAATTTTAACTCCCAAAAACGAGTGGGTTTGGCTCAGGTGGGAGGTTGAAAAACTAAAAATCCAAAACAGGAATCGATCCCGCCTCAAACCCGCCCACTTCTGGTTTTAACGGAGGCAGGATGAGGGGAGAGTGACCAATCCGCTCGCAGGAGGTGAGTTGGTCATCTAAATATGATAATGAGGCTGCGTGTCATCATTTTAACAGTCATTCTACTTTTAACCACAGTCAGCCGGGCTTCCCAGGCCTGGGGAAACCCGACAGGTGAAAGGAGGCGAGACGGGCTGTATCCATGAGGAAAGGGCCTTTACAGCACTACTCGTGGGCCAGGAGGAGCAGGAGTGTTTCCTCCCGGCCCAACAAGCTTTCCAGTAAACCCTCCCCCATCCCGCGATCTGTTTGCTCTTCACACCCCCCCCACCGATCAGACCCCCCCCGACCATCAGCTGCCCCCCTGTTCCTGGCTGACCACCCTCCCCTCTACCATCTGCCCCCCCCGACCACCCTCCCCCCTACCATCTGCCCCCCCCGACCACCCTCCCCTCTACCATCTGCCCCCGCCGACCACCCTCCCCTCTACCATCTGCCCCCCCCGATCACCCTCCCCTCTACCATCTCTCCCCCACCCCCCGCCCCCACTAGACCTACCTGCTCTCAGCTCAGCTGTGGCCCTGTGTCGCAGGCTTTCCTGCCCAATGTTATGTATTGTGTGTTCTCCTCCCACCTGCGGTGGCGCTGTCACAGCAGATAAATGGTTGGGGTTGTTCTCTTGGTTAAGTTTTAGTTCTCTTTGTTCGGTACTCTCCAGAACCTTCTTTTTGAATAAAGCACTTCATGATTGAATCTCTGAGTTCTGAGTTCTTATTGTGTCTAGGTAGAAAGGTACAGACACAACAAAGTGGCGACGAGGATCGGCTGAATCTGCGTTGTGGGAACTTTCTTGTTTTCGACTACAAAACACTCGGAACAGAGATTGCAGCATCACATTAACGTTACGGGTGCAGTGAGTAAACAGAAATTAAAATTTGAAACGTGAGATGGCTACTATATTAGGAAACCGGTGATTTTGATGAAAATGTGGGGCAATGGAGCGCTTATATGGAACGTTTTGACTATTTTGTTTTGGCGAATGCGGTGGCAAATGAAAAGGTCGTGCCTACCTTTTTGAGTATAATGGGGGCAAAGACATTCAATTTACTTCGCAGCCTTGTACAGCCAGATAAGCCAGGAACTAAAACATATAAACAACTAGTGGAAATTCTTGGAGCACATTTTTCACCAAAACCTCTGGTTATTGCTGAGAGATTTAGATTTCACAAACGGAATCAAGAGGAGGGGGAATCAGTGACGATGTTTATTGCTGCTTTAAAAAGGTTGTCAGAACACTGCAAGTTCAAGGAGGTGCTGAATGACACCATTAGAGTCAGACTTGTGTGTGGTCTGCGAAGTGCAGCCACACAGAAGCACCTTCTTACTGAGGACAACCTTACTCTTGAAAAGGCCATTGAAGTTAGTGTCTCCATGGAGATGGTGGAAAAGGAGGCTCACCAGTTGAGTTCAACAGGGAGAGTTCACAAGGTGTCGTCTGAGCCTAAAAGGGCGTGGAACGGCACATGTTACCGTTGTGGGAAAATGGGCCATCACGCTAATGACTGCTGGTGTACGGAGCTGGAATGCCGAAATTGTGGCAAAAAAGGTCACATTGAACATGCCTGTAGAGGTGAAAAAAGAACAGACAGAGCTGGGAAGCATGAAAGCAAAATGTCTGTATTTGGACAAGAGAAGAAAAAGAGTGTTCATTCAGTGCAGTATGATGGAACAAGCAAAACAGGGGAGCGACACCTCTGAGGAGGAAGAGGTGCACATACTGACGGTCGCAGGTGGTCAAAATGGCTACTGGGTGTCACCACTGGTGGAGGGACAATCAGTGCGGATGGAGGTGGACACAGGCATGGCTGTGTCCCTTGTTTCAGACACTGTCTACAACAAAATGCTAAAGCATCTTACCCTTCAGCCAACAAACATTGCGCTAAAGACGTATACCGGCGAACCTGTGGCCATGAGAGGCGCCATTGAGGTGACAGTTAAATTGAACAGACAGACTGCGAAACTGCCACTATATGTGGTAAAGGGAAATTACCCATCTCTACTGGGACGTGCGTGGCTAGAGAAAATGACGCTGGACTGGCCTGCAGTCCGCATGATGTCAAAAGGGGAGTCAGGTCTGACTGCAGTTTTAAACAAACATGCAGAACTCTTCAATGGTGAACTTGGGAGCATGAAAAAGATCAGCATTAAACCTGACAGCAAGCCAAAGTTTCACAAAGCCCGACCTGTACCCTATGCAATTAGGCCAAAAGGTGAGGCTAACTTGGAGGCCTTAGTCGAGAATGGAGTCCTGGAGCCTGTGAGTGTGAGCAAATGGGCCACACCCATTGTTCCTGTCCTGAAAAAGGATGGATCTGTTCGAATCTGCAGGGAATTTAACGTGACTATTAACCCGGTGCTGTCTGTGGAACAGTACCCTCTTCCCCCCATTGGTGATCTTTTTACGGGCCTGGCCAGAGGGCAAAAGTTCAGCAAAATAGACTTATGCCAGGCTTATCTCCAAATGCATGTCGATGACAAATCAAAGGAGCTGCTGACAATTGTGACACACAAGGGGCTATACAGGTACTGCCGCCTTCTGTTTGGAATTACGTCGGCCCCTGCTCTATTCCAAAGGGCAATGGATCAGATTTTGAGTGGACTGCCAGGAGTCCAGTGCTACCTGGATGACATCCTTGTCACTGGGACAAATGAGGAGGATCATCTTCTGAACTTGGATGCGGCACTACAGCGACTGAAAGAGTACGGACTCAGAGTTCGTAAGGGCAAATGTGAATTCTTTCAGTCTTCAGTTGAGTACCTGGGGCATGTGATTGACGCTACTGGCCTGCATAAGGCGCCGTCAAAGGTCAAGGTGATCGTGGAGGCCCCAGCACCCCAGAATGTGAGCCAGTTACGTTCATTTCTGGGGCTACTTAACTACTATGGGAACTTTATTCCAGACTTAGCAACATTGCTGAAGTCGTTACATCAGTTGCTATGTCAAGGCAAAACATGGAAATGGAGTGAACTGTGCAACGAAGCTTTTGCCCAAGCAAAGAAAGCATTGCTGAAGTCGGAGGTCCTGACACACTTCGACCCAAAGCTACCCGTGCAGCTAGCATGTGATGCATCACCATATGGTGTGGGAGCAGTCATATCCCACATCATGCCTTCTGGGGAAGAGAAACCTATCGCCTTCGCATCACGCACCTTGAACAAGGCCGAGAGTAACTATGCGCAGATTGAGCGCAAGGCCTTGGGAATCGTTTTTGGAATTCGAAAATATCATCAGTACCTGTTTGGGAGAAGGTTCACACTCCTGACGGACCATCGTCCATTGACTTCAATCTTCGGGCCCCACACCGGAATTCCATCTCTTGCTGCAAGCAGGATGCAAAGGTGGGCTTTACTGTTGTCAGGACACACATACGACATCAAATATCGCAAATTAGACTTGCACGGCAACGCAGACGGTCTCTCAAGGCTGCCCTTGCCTGTTACTCCCCCAGAGCCTCATCAGATAGACATCTTCTACTTTAGACAAGTGGAGGGAGCACCTGTCACTGCAGTTCAGGTGCAAAGGTACACCCGCAACGATCCAGTCCTGTCTGAGGTAATGGACGATGTCATTCGAGGGAGAGCTATAGGAGATTCTCCTAGTTTGAAACCTTATGTTTCAAAAAGAAATGAGCTCTCCATCCAGGCAGGTTGTCTTCTTTGGGGACGCCGTGTCATCATTCCGCCACCTCTGAGGGAACCTATACTGCAACAACTTCATACAGGCCACAGTGGGATGTTTCGGATGAAGGAAATGGCAAGAAGCTACTTCTGGTGGCCAGGTCCCGATGGAAATATTGAGGAGAAAGCCAAAACATGTTCCCCATGTCAAAGGGTCCGGAATGTTCCACAGCTGGCAACCCTACACCCCTGGGATTGGCCTGAAGAAGTGTGGCAGCGAGTACATGTGCACTTCGCCGGTCCTTTCGAAGAGAAGATGTTTATGGTGGTTGTGGATGCTCGGAGCAAGTGGCCGGGGGTCGCTGTGATGAGGTCTACCACGGCAGAGAAAACAATTGAGAAACTTGGTGAGATGTTCAGCCGTTATGGCAACGGTCCACTATTCATATCACAGGAGTTTGCAACCTTCCTGCATGTGAATGGTGTCCAACACATCAGGTCTGCGCCCTATCATCCCTCCACTAACGGCCTGGCAGAAAGGTTCATGCAAACTTTGAAGCACACCTTGAAGGCATCGCAAGGTCAGGGCTCAATCCACCAACGTCTGAATAGCTTCCTGTTGTCCTACAGGAACGAGCCGCATGCCACAACCAAAACTTCCCCCGCTTCACTCATGATGAAGAGGCAGTTGCGGGCAAGTTTTCACTTACTCAAACCTCCAAGGGCAGAGCAGGTTGTCCATCGTCAACAACAAGCTCAAGTTGAAAAGAGAGAGAAAAGAGCCAAGGAGAGACGGTTTCATCCTGGAGAGCACGTCCTAGCTCGAAACTACAACACTGGACCGAAATGGGTTCCTGCTACAGTGATCGCACAGACGGGTCCTGTGTCTTACACAGTTGAGACTGCTGAGGACGTCGTCTGGAGAAGACACACAGATCAACTGTTGCTAGGAGCAGACAGCCACAGAGGCTCCAACGGCTGGTTAGCCTGAACTGTTTCCGGATGATACCGCAAACCAGCATCCTTTGCCACAGTGCTCTTCTCCAACACAGGAAGTCAAAGAGACTGTTCCACCTGTGCAAACTCCTGACTTTCGACTGTCACAGGCACCTTCTCTATCTAGGCCTGTCTCAATGCCTATTGCTGTGGAAGCCAGCGATGACCGCCGGTATCCTGTCAGAGAGCGGCAGCCTCCAAGACGCTTGGATCTGTAGGCTTAATGACTTACCCACAAGACTGGGGCAGAATAAACCCCAGGGTAAAGTCAGGGTTTGAGGCAGTCTACCTCTACCCTTGGTTAGTTGAGTGCATTGAAAGTAACTTACCTGTTGAGGAATAATGTGGACCTTTCATTTAAGAGGGGAGGAATATGTTATGTATTGTGTGTTCTCCTCCCACCTGCGCTGTCACAGCAGATAAATGGTTGGTGTTGTTCTCTTGGTTAAGTTTTGGTTCTCTTTGTTCGCTACTCTCCAGAACCTTCTTTTTGAATAAAGCACTTCATGTTTGAATCTCTGAGTCCTGAGTTCTTATTGTGTCTAGGTAGAAAGGTACAGACACAAACCCAACAGGCAGCCAACCTGTCAATCACCTGTCAATCAGGCTGGCTGTGGACAGGAAACCTACAGAAAATAATTTCTGGGTTTTCTGTTCCTAACTCCACCGCACCACACCAAATGCACCCCAAAGATAAGATTGGGGCCTCTCTTTCTGTTTATCGCTCTCTGTCTCAAAGTTAGCAGTAAAACAAAACACAAAACATTCGGATGATAATTAGAGGCTTTGTTTTTTTCAAAGTTCATTTGTGAGTTTGCTAATTAAATTCAAATTAGGATGAGGGAAGATGCTCACTGTCTCTCTCTACTTAATGTGCTTTCTGAAATTTGTAAACTATTTATAACTTGAAACAAATGTGCAACTGATAGTCTGTAGTTTTCTCTCACACACACACTTCTCTGCTTTAAAAACAAACACTCAATATAAATTTTGCCTGAATAAAGCTTTCAAAATTCGTCCTCTAGATTTCCTTCAAATAATTTTGCAAAACAACCGAATAGATTTTGTTTCTATCTGTTGACTAAATGCTAGTGATGCAATCTGGGAGATGCTGAGGCCTTCAAGTGAAAAGTTCGGAAGGCAGACAAACAATTCAGTGGCCGGAATCGGGTCCAATGCGGGCGGTGGCCATGGCGGGTCGCGTCCCCGCTACTCGCTCCATCCTGCTGCTGAAAACCAACTTAGGGCCGACTAACAACAGAAAATGCTGGAAAAACTCAGCAGGCCAGGCAACATCCGTGGAGAGAGAAATAGAGTCAACGTTTCGGGCCGAAACCCTTTGTCAAGACCGACTAACCTGCCCAGCGTTATACCCGGCCCAATTAAATGGAGCGGGTCTGGTGATGTCATCCATGATGCGTTTTCAGCCAGGATCTTTAAAGGGGCCATGGCCACATTAGATTTGAATGTAACATAGTGCTGTCAGTGCATGACAGCATTGGAGTGCTGCAAACACTTTGACAATGACTGCACAGATGCAGAGGGCTGCACCCAGGCTCTGCGATGACACCCTTATGGAGGGAGTCAGAGCACACAGGGAGGTCCTCTTCCCTTCCAATAGGTGGAAGAGACCTCCCCAGGAGACCTGGTTGGAGATTGCAGAGATCACCAGCAGGGATGTGGTCAGGAGGACCTGGGTGCAGTGCCACAAACATTTCAATGATCTCATTAGATCAGGAAACGCGAGTACTAAAACCACACACACCTTCATCCTGCTGTGCCTCTCATCACATCCCCATCACTCTGCCTTCCCAACCACACCCCTGCACATCCTCACTCACACCAACATACCTTGCATGCTCACCCATCCCTCTCTCTCTATCTACATTATCACATCCCCATCTGACTAACCACCCCTTGCACTCACTCTTATCCTAGTGCAATCATACCAACTAACAACACACAAGGTGGTCACTTGGCTTTGGCACCCCACTCCATCATAGTCTCCCTCTAAAGATCTAACTCATCCATTCCTTACACTCATTCCATCACTCTCACTGAACCTTCTCTTCCTTACCTCCTTGCAGGAAAAGAGAGTACACAATGAGAGACAGAGAGAATTGGCGGTGGTTCTCTGTCATTTGCAAACCTTGCAAAAGCAGAGGAGGCTACTTTAGAAATATCTGGAGTCACCGAGCAGCTGGAGGTGGGAGGCGGAGAGGGGGGGATATCTCAGCAACCTGGTGACAGAATTACATATCATTCAGCCACATGGCATATATCAGTGACTCCACTTCAAAAGTACTTCATTGACTGTAAAGCGCTTTGAGATGTCCGGTGGTCATGAAAGGCGCTATAGAAATGCTGGTCTTTCTTTTCTTTATCAGTCACTCATATGGGCACTGATGTCAGCAGCCACTGAATGTGCATAATGGGATCTGTACCCATTCTTCATATGACATACCTAACTCATCTCTTTACTCTCCCACAAGTCCATCAAGAGCACCCCCCCCCACCCCCACCCCCACCCCCACCACTGTCCAGGGGCAAGAGGAAAATGACTCCTCAGACGAGCCTCCAGCCTCTGAGGACACACCGCTAGCAGACATGAGTGCACCCAGCACCAGCGCAGAAACGCACACCTCGGAGGGTCCCACGTGAGATAGAGTAGTGTTGCTACCTGGTATCTCACAAATCACAAGTGCGCCAAAGCATATGGTGGAGACAGGGACAGCAGTGGAAAGTCCTTGCTGGAGGGTGCAGGATGCTGCTAGCTCTGCTCAGCTGCATGCAGCCACTGAACCTCGGGGGCCGTCCAGAAAGAGGGCATTCCTGGAGGTGCAGCAAGAAGTGCAGGGGGCTCTGACAGGTTTTACGAGCGCGATGTCTGCAAATGTTCAGAGAATGGAGGTGTCCATCTCCAATATGAGTACCACCGTGTCGCAGGCAATGGCGACTGTAGGCTCCTCCATGGATAGGATGGCCACCTACATGGAGCAGCTAATGCGCCACTCATAGGAGCACATGGCCTCTATAGAGAATAGATGGCTATCTATGAAGGATAGATGTCTGTGTATGGAGAATAGATGGAGACATGTTAGCATAGACGTGGGTCCTCATGGCTCCACTGATGTGCAGCAAGGTGCACTCCAGCTCCTTGGCAGCAGAGCAGTGAGCAGGCTGCATCTACCTGTGCTGAAGACACAGGGCTAGCGCCTCGTAGAAGCACGCGGAAGAGAAAAATGAAAGATTCACAAGGATAGCCGCTTGGGTGTTTTATCCAATGTTTATGTAAAGTTTTCATTAATGTGCTGTCAAACATAAAAATCTTTATTTTCAACACTTTCCGGCCTTGGGCTGATTTGTATGCACCTTTGGAAGTGGCTTAGTGAGTTGCAGTGAATGGTGAGACATAACGGTACCTGCAGCAATGGTGGTGAGTGTGAAAGGAATGGTTTGGTCATTGCAGGGATGCTATATGTTGTTGGTGCGGGGTGGTGCCAACCTGGTGCATCATGTGGCAGCTATATGGGTGTACAGCATCAAGTTAAGTAAATCTGGGCATGATAAGCCCAACTCTGGCAGCAATGTGCTCGGGTGCTGATGCCCTCTGTCCTATGCAGCATCAGGTGATTGCAGAGAAGGTTGGTGGTATTATTGTTGGTGCTGCTGGTGTGCCTGCTGCTGCTGGTGTTAGGGCTCATTGTGGTCAGATTCTGAGGACCAAGGTGAGACAGTGTAAACGGCACCCATGTTGATGGAATAGATGGCAGGTGAAGTAGAGATGACAGAAGCAATCTGTCAATGGTGAGAGAGGTTCTTCCAATGAGGTGACACTGGATGGAGACTTTGCTGGAAAGACTGCAGCCTGCAGAAAGCTCAATCTGTGCTGGGAATGCAGTCAGCAACAGCTTCTGCCTGAGGAAAGTGATCAGCTGTCAGGTGGGAGCTTTTACTGTACATTTGAAGCTGTCAAGTAATCAGCTGGAGCAATGGCCACTGAACTCCCGCCTCAGGTTGACAGACGTGGTTCCTGGGCAGCGTGTTTCCCGTGGCCATCCAGTTAAATTTAAAAGGTAATGTTAAAACCACTTTTAAGGGTCTGACAACTAGTTACTAATAATTTAAATTGGGTCGCCCGTCTCTACTGGTCAGGTCCATGCTGACAGGCGTGCCTGGGGGAGAGGCACGTGGGAGCGGGCTGACAGCAGGTTCCCGACCCACTCCCAGAAATAACAACTTTCCCACCCAACCGCCTCCGATCGCACCCACTACCACCCTGGAAAATTCCGGCCAATGTGTAAATTTAATCACACTATTGTGAAATGTCATTTTTAATCATTCTTGTTTTGTTTATACCCATATTTTGGACAATAGAAATTTCAGTTACTGAGAAAAAAATGACAAAACAGTTTTACTAAAAACATGGTGAATGATTCGATTGGTTCATTCTGGTGAAATGTTAACAAGTTGAGTTAGGACTTTGCCATTATAAGTATTGATACAGATGTTGAGATACCGCGGCAAACGTGGGAGTCGAGACCAGAGTTGGTGAAACACAACTGCTTTAATCTACATCATGGCAAAGAGAGAGCTTGAAAAGCCCGCGCAACCACTTAAATACTCCCCAGACAGGAAGTGCTCCCGGCAGCCTGTCCCTGTGGGAAACAAGTTGCCGGAGGAAAGGGCCCCCGGCTGGGGGCGGCTGCTGCCGGCAGTGCACCTGCGTAAACTGTCCGTGCCGCCGTGAGCAGATTATGTCCAATGGTGGCGTGTCACCACAGAGCTCCCCCCAGAATCCGCTTAGGAGGAGTGGACGAGTCATGACGGTGGTCTAATGGTTCTGCCGGAGTGGCTCTGAGTGGTCGCCGGTCTAGTTGGTGGGGCCGGGCGGTTCACTGCCGGCTGTGCTGGCTTGCTGGCGGGACGGTCTCTAGTTGGAGGTCGGGCCACGGGGACCTGTTCCCCTGGTTCTGTGTGTGCTGGTTTGAGCCGGTCGATGGAGACTGTTTCGACCCTGTCGCCGAGTCGCAGCTTGAAGACCTTGTCCCCAGTTTATAGTACCTCGTACGGTCCGTCGTACGGGGGTCGCAGGGGTCCGCGGTGCGCGTCGTGTCGCACGAAGACGAAGCGTGCCTGCTGTAAGTTTGGCGGGACGTGAGGTGCGAGTTTGCCGTGTCGGTTGACCGGAAGTGGGGCGAACTGTTGAGCGAAAGAGAAAGAGTTGAGCCACTGCTGTTCAGCCGACCAAGGTGTGGTAGCCTCCGGGAGGAATTCGCCTGGTACGCGCAGCGGTTGTCCGTAGACTAACTCCGCTGCTGAGGACTGGAGGTCTTCCTTGACCGCGGTGCGTAGGCCTAGTAGCACCCACGGTAGGCGGTCAGTCCAGGTACTGTCCTGCAGGCCAGCGCGGAGTGAGGCCTTGAGTGACCTGTGGAAGCGTTCACAAAGCCCGTTGGCCTGCGGGTGGTACGCCGTGGTTCGGTGGAGCGTCACCCCGCGGTTTCGTGCTGTGGCCGTCCAGAGTTCGGAGGTGAACTGGGCGCCTCTGTTGGAGGTTATGTCAGCTGGTACGCCGAACCTCACGACCCAGGTGTTAACGAACGCCCTGGCGATGTCGGCTGTGGTGGTGGAGGTCAGCGGCACTGCCTCAGGCCAGCATGTGTAGCGGTCGACCATCGTGAGGAGATAAGTTTGGCCTTGCGATGGCGGCAGAGGACCGACGATGTCGACGTGTACGTGGTCGAAGTGGCGGCTGGGTACCTCGAAGTCTCCCAGGGGTGCTTTTGTGTGCCGCTGTACCTTAGCCCATTGGCAGGCGAGGCAGGAGGTGGCCCAAGTCCGAACATCTTTGCTGAGGCCACGCCAGACGAAGCGCTGGGAGAGGAGTTTGACGGATGCGCGGGAACCCGGATGGGAGAGCCCGTGGAGCGCGTCGAAGATGCGGCGGTGCCAGGTTGCAGGGACGACTGGCCTGGGTTGGCCGAGTGAGACGTCGCAAGTGACTGCCGTGGCTTCGGGCCCGTGCGCGACCTTGGCTAGGCGTAGCCCAGGCAGGCTGGTAGCCGCCGAGAGGAGGTCTGGGTCCATGAGCTGGGCCGCTGCTAGTTGCACGTAGTCGACCGCGAGGTGATTCGCGCAGATGGCGGGACGGGAAAGGCAGTCGGCGACAATGTTGTCTCTACCGGAGACGTGCTGGATGTCCGTGGTAAACTCGGACACGGCCGCGAGCTGGCGTTGCTGCCTAGCGGACCAGGGTTCGGTGTGCTTGGCCATCGCGTATGTGAGCGGCTTGTGGTCCACGTACGCGGTAAAGGGACAGCCCTCCAGGAGGAACCTGAAATGGCTGACCGACAGGTGGAGCGCGAGGAGCTCGCGGTCGAAAGCAGAGTATTTGACCTCCGGGGGGCGCAGTTGGCGGCTGTAGAAGTCAAGTGGCTGCCACGCGCCATTGACCCACTGCTCGAATACGGCTCCGACCACGTGGTCGGAGGCGTCCGTGTTGAGCGCGACCTGGGCATCGGCCCTCGGGCGCGCGAGCAGGGTGGCGTCGGTGAGCGCGTTTTTGGTGGCGTCGAAGGCGGCTGACGTGTCAGTGGTCCAGGCTACGTCCATCTTGCTGGATTTACCTCGGAGGGAGTCGTATAGGGGCTTCATGAGGGCTGCAGCTCTGGGGATGAACCTGTTGTAGAAGTTCACCATCCCGAGGAACTCCTGGAGGCCCTTGATGGTTTTGGGGCGGGGGAATTGCTGGACGGCCTGCACCTTGTTGGGCAGGGGGACGGCCCCAGCAGGGGTGGTGTGGTGGCCGAGAAAATCGATCTCGGCTAGGCCGAATTGGCACTTCGCCGGGCTGAGGATGAGCCCGTGTTGGGCTAGGCGCCCGAACAGGATGCGAAGGTGTTCGAGGTGTTCCTGTTGGGAGGAGCTGGCCACGAGAATGTCATCTAGATAAACGAATAGGAAGTTCAGGTCCCGGAGGACTGAGTCCACAAGGCGCTGGAAAGCCTGGGCTGCATTCTTGAGGCCGAAGGGCATTCTCAGGAACTCGAACAGGCCGAATGGGGTGATGACGGCTGTTTTGGGGATGTCCGCGGGGTGTACGGGGACTTGGTGGTAACCGCGCACCAGATCGACCTTGGAAAAGATGGTTCATCCGGCCAGTCGGGCCGAGAAGTCCTGGATGTGCGGCACCGGGTATCGGTCGGGGGTGGTGGTGTCGTTAAGGCGGCAGTAGTCCCCGCAGGGGCACCAGCCTCCGCCGGGCTTGGGGGCGATGTGGAGGGGCGAGGCCCAAGGGCTGCTGGAGCGGCGGATGATGCCGAGTTGCTCGATGGTGGTGAACTCGGCCCGCGCGATTTCCAGCTTGGCCGGGTTGAGTCTGTGGGCGTGGGCAGAGACCGGGGGGCCGGTGGTGGGGATATACTGCTCCACACCGTGTTTGGTGGCTTTGGCCAAAAAGGTCGGGTTGGTGAGGGCGGGAAACTCGGCTAGAAGTGCCGAGTAGTCGTCCGTGGCTCTGGCGAGGCAGTAGGTCGTCAGGCCGGCCGAACGGGCCGGGGTGAATGCGCCAGGGATGGGGGCCATAGTGTTGATGTCGACGAGGCGGTGCCTCGGAATGTCGACAAGGAGGCCGTGGGCGCGTAGGAAGTCGGCGCCGAGGAGTGGGCAGAGGACCTTGGCTGTGAGGAACTCCCAGCGGTAGCGGCAGCCTGCGAGGTCGAGCGTGACCATGCGGGTGCCGTATGTGCGGATGTCAGAGCTATTGGCTGCAGCCAGCGTGATACCCCGTGCGCCGCGTTGGATTTCGAGGGCGGAGGCGGGGGTGATGCTGTGCTGGGCTCCTGTGTCGCACAGAAATCGGCGGATGGGGCTGTCGTCGGTGACATACAGTAGGGGCCCCTTTTGCCCCGCGGCCATCGTGGGGGGCGGTGCGGGGGGGGGGTTTGGAAGTGCACGGTGGCGTGCAGCGTTGGGCCCTAGTGCCAAAATGGGTGTGGTAGTAGCAGTGACCCGGAGTGGAAGGACGTTCGGGCCTAGTGGGCCGGGGAGACCGCGTGGTCGTTGCCGTGAGGTCGGGCGCGACGTCGCGGGCGGTCTGCGCGGAGAGCAGCCGGTCGGCCTTTTCGGCTATCTCATTCAGGTCCGTGGAGCCAGACTCCACAATGAGCGGGCGGATGCTGGCGGGGAGCTGCCGAATGAAAAGCATGCGAAAGAGGGCGCCGGGGTTTTTGTCGTCCGAGAGGGACAGCATGTGGGAAAGCAGGTCCGACGGTGAAGCGTCACCAAGGCCTGGGAGGTCGAGGAGTTGGCAGTTGCGCTGGTAAGAGGGCACCTGAAATTTTTTAAGAAGCGCGGCCTTCAGATGTTCGTACTTGCCTTCCACTGGTGGATCCTGCAGCGCTGCCCAAACCTTGGGAACTGTGGCGTAGGTGAGAGAGGCGACGAGGTAGTCGTACTTCGTGGCGTCGACTGTAATGCTTCTCAGCCGGAATCTGGACTCGGCTTGAATGAACCAGGCCTCGGCCAGGTTCTCCCAAAAGTCCGGTAGTTTAACCGTGACTGCGTTTGTATCCGCCATGCTAGCTTAGGATTCGTCCTGAGCGTCGGGGTCACCAGTGTTGAGATACCGCGGCAAACGTGGGAGTCGAGACCAGAGTTGGTGAAACACAACTGCTTTAATCTACATCATGGCAAAGAGAGAGCTTGAAAAGCCCGCGCAACCACTTAAATACTCCCCAGACAGGAAGTGCTCCCGGCAGCCTGTCCCTGTGGGAAACAAGTTGCCGGAGGAAAGGGCCCCCGGCTGGGGCGGCTGCTGCCGGCAGTGCGCCTGTGTAAACTGTCCGTGCCGCCGTGAGCGGATTATGTCCAATGGTGGCATGTCGCCACACAGACAGTTTTAATGTTAAATGTTGATTTGAAAAGCATGAGTCTAAATTGTGGCACAGGAATGCGAGCCATACACAAGATATTTGATAATGTAAGTGTAGCAGAGCGGTTACACAGCTTGTTTCTGCCATCTTGCTGGGGTTTCACAGTCCAAAGCTTTTATTATATGTCTGGTGTGAAATCAAGGTCACATTTATGCCGAGCCTACTCCTTGACTGCTGTCCTCTGGCACTGACTCCTCCGTCTGAGTAACTAGGTTGGATGAAATTGGCTTTTCACATTGCTGTCAAATGACTCCAATGGCTTTTGATATTTACAGTGGCCTGAGATGTTTCTGCTGATCTCACACTTTCTCCACACTCTTTCAGACAAGAATACTGTCCAAAGGAATTGCACCATCCAAGAACGAGTGACCGTCTGATCACATGGAAGGTGGCAGTTGCTGCGACAGCACTATCAACTCACACATTATTCAACGGGTGCTTCAGACTAACATCCAAGAGGTTCTACAATCTGATTTTTAATGCAAAGCAACCCAGCTTGTTGCAAGGCAGATCAGCAATGCCGAGGTTGTGTGTGTTTACCTTTCCTGTAATACACAAGGTAACTCTACAGTCTACTGGTTTATACTATCAAGGTAACTTACAAAGATCAGACATCAAGTTACTCTAACGGGATTGTGCAGACACTTGTTTTATCTCCTTATTTTTTTCAATTCTTTTATTTGAATTGTGTTGCCATGGCAAATCCTGATACAGACCTCGTGAGAGAAATGTAAGGGATTTCTAATAAAATGCAGTTCCATTAAAGAGATTGACATGAAATAGTAAACTTTTACAGATTCTTGAGTTCACCAGAGCTTTAACCCTTACTGGAGACACATTTCCACCATGTTTTCATTTATTTACCACCATCCCCCCACCCCTCCGCAGGCAGTGGTGCTTGCTGGGTAACTGTTCCACAAGTGGAATCTGCTCCCAGCTCATTTTCAGAAGTGGCCGCTCTTCCACGTTGAGGTTCAGCAGGCTATTTGAGTAAGAGAGTCACAGGCCTCTGCTTACCCAAGCACATGCACTTTCCAGCAGGACCCACTGGCTGATATTCCCCTCCCAAGCCCAGGAGTGCTCAGACTGTTGCAGGTTTTCCAGATTCTAAGCATGTTACGATTATAAATAGATCTACTTCTACACTGGAATTTTTGCAGGGGCTCTCTGGCAGGAGATCCGCAGAACCACCAGAGAAACACCGTTAAATGGCAAAAAACATTTCACCCAGTTCTCCGGGCCTTCCATCAATTTCCCACTGAAGTCACAGCAAGAACACCGCGGAGCTGACCAATAATATTTGACAAGGCCAGCAGATAATATACTGTGCCTAAAAACAAAGATTTTTTACTGATTTGTGAACTAAACAGACATTATTCTTAAGAAAATTATGAGAACCTGTTATATTTTTAACAATATGCACTGTGAATAGTGTGTGAAGCTTTAACACTCCATTGTAGCTTATACATAGATGTATTTATCAGATCTGTCTCACTGTGAAGCTCTCTCTGTGTAATTTTACAAGGATATGTAACAGATTTCTATATTACTGTAACTCAACAATATCGTATCTGATGGCTGCGGGTATTAATAAAAAGCAAAAATGTGCAAGTTAAACTTCAAAGATTATGGCTTTGATCAAGTTATTGAAGAATGGTGAAATCCAGCTCACTCTTGCGAAGGACCCAGTGAAAGTTGACTTTGGGGCAGTGCTGACACCCCACATCGTCCTTTAACCCAACACTAAATTGCCGGTCTCGATCAGAGAGACCACAGAGAGATGAGTGTGGGAAAGGGGAAACATCACGCAGCCAGAGCAGAGGCACAGACCTGGGAGAGAGCAGAGCAAGAGTTACTCTGTACAGAGGAGACATTACACACAGTTACTATGGGGGGGGGGATTTTCTTGAATTTCTGTTTTTTCTTCAGCTTTTCCTCTTTCTCTTCTTCCCCTCTTCTTTCTCTTTTTTATCTTTCTGTTCTCTCTCTCCTTTTTCTCCCTTGTTCTCCTTCTCGCTTTTCATTCTCCATTTATTCTTTTCCTCGTTCTTCTTTCTCGTCTTTCCCATAATCTCTTTCATTCTCCCTTCTTCACTACTTTCCTCTCTCTTCTTTCACTTTCCCACGTTCTCCTTTCTCTTTCCCTCCTTTTATCCCCCTCCTGTAAAATTCACCCCATTAAACACCCCCCCGTGAAACTCCCCCCGTGAATTTCCCCTCCATGAAACTACTCCCGTGAAGCTCCCCCTGTGAAATTGCCCCTCATGAAACAGCCCCGTGAAACTCCCTCACTGTGAAACTCCCCCGTGAATCTCCCCCGTGAATCTCCCCCTCCCGTGAAACTCCCCCCCTGTGAAACTCCCCCCGTGAAATTCCCCCCGTGAAACTCTCCCACTGTGAAACTCCCCCCATGAAAATCCCTCGTGAATCTCCCCCTTGTGAAGCTCCCCATCCCGTGAAACTTCCCCGTGAATCTCCTGCTGTGAATCTCCCCCTCCTGTGAAACTCCCCCTCCCGTGAATCTCCCCTGTGAATTTCCCTCCCTGTGAATCTCCCCCCCGTGAATCTCCACCCTGTGAATCTCCCCCCTGTGAATATCCCCGCTGTGAAACTCCCCCTCCCATGAATCACCCCCCCGTGAATCTCCCCCCTGTGAATCTCCCCCCCGTGAATCTCCCCCCTGTGAATCTCCCCCCCTGTGAATCTCCCCACTGTGAATCTCCCCCGTGAATCTCCCCCCTGTGAATCTCCCACCGTGAATCTCCCCCACTGTGAATCTCCCCCCTGTGAATCGCCCCCACTGTGAATCACCCCCACTGTGAATCTCCCCCCGTGTGAATCTCCCCTGTGAATCTCCCCCCTGTGAATCTCCCCCCTGTGAATCTCCCCCCCGTGAATCTCCCCCACTGTGAATCTCCCCCCTGTGAATCGCCCCCCCTGTGAATCGCCCCCACTGTGAATCTCCCCCGTGTGAATCTCCCCTGTGAATCTCCCCCCTGTGAACCTCCCCCCTGTGAATCTCCCCCCCGTGAATCTCCCCTCTGTGAATCTCCCCCCCTGTGAATCGCCCCCCTGTGAATCTCCCCCGTGTGAATCTCCCCCCCTGTGAATCTCCCCCCCGTGAATCTCTCCCCCTATGAATCTCCCCCCTGTGAATCTCCCCCCCTGTGAATCTCCCCCCCGGGAATCTCACCCCCTGTGAATCTCCCCCCCTGTGAATCACCCCACTGTGATTCTCCCCCCTGTGAATCTCCCCCCAGTGAATCTCCCCTCTGTGAATCTCCCCTCTGTGAATCTCCCCCCTGTGAATCTCCCCCCCTCTGAATCTCCCCCCTGTGAATCTCCCCCCTGTGAATCTCCCCACTGTGAATCTCCCCCCCGTGAATCTCCCCCCTGTGAAACTCCCCCCGTGAAATTCCCCTCGTGAAACTCCCCCACTGTGAAACTCCCCCCATGAAAATCCCCCGTGAATCTCCCCCTGTGAATCTCACCCTCCCGTGAAACTCCCCTCATGAAAATCCCCTTTGAATCTCCCCACTGTGAATCTCCCCCCCGTGAAACTCCTCCTCCCGTGAATCTCCCCGCCGTGAATCTCCCCCCCGTGAATCTCCCCCCCTGTGAATCTCACCCCAGTGAATCTCCCCCCCCGTGAATCTCCCCCGTGAATCTCCCCCCCCGTGATTCTCACCACTGTGAATGTCCCCCCCGTGAATCTCCCCCCCCGTGAATCTACACCCTGTGAATCTCCCCGCTGTGAATCTCCCCCCTGTGAATCTCCCCGCTGTGAATCTCCCCCCGTGAATCTCCCCCTGTGAAACGCCCCCCGTGAAACTCCCCCACTGTGAAACTCCCCCCATGAAAATCCCCCGTGAATCTCCCCCCTGTGAATCTCCCCCCCCCGTGAAACTCTTCCTCCCGTGAATCTCCCCCCGTGAATCTCCCCCCCCCTGAATCTCCCCCCCCGTGAATCTCCCCCCCGTGAATCTCCCCCCCGTGAATCTCGCCCCCCGTGAATCTCCCCACTGTGAATCTCACCCTGTGAATCTCCCCACCGTGAATCTCCCCCCCGTCAATCTCCCCCCCCGTGAATCTCCCCCCCGTGAATCTCCCCCCTGTGAATCTCCCCCCTGTGAATCTCCCCCCCTGTGAATCTCCCCCTCCCGTGAAACTTGCCGCTGTGAATCTCCCCCCCCCCGTGAATCTCCCCTCCCCGTGAATCTCCCCCCTGTGAAACTCCCCCTCCCGTGAATCTCCCCCTGTGAATCTCCCCCCCTGTGAATCTCCCCCTGTGAACCTCCCCGCCCCGTGAATCTCTCCCCTGTGAATCTCCCCCCCTGTGAATCTCACCCCCGTGAATCTCCCCCGTGTGAATCACCCCCCCGTGAATCTCCCCCCTGTGAATCTCCCCCCTGTGAATCTCCCCCCTGTGAAACGCCCCCCGTGAAATTCCCCCCGTGAAACTCCCCCACTGTGAAACTCCCCCCATGAAAATCCCCCGTAAATCTCCCCCGTGAATCTCCCCCTCCCATGAAACTACCCCCATGAAAATCCCCCGTGAATCTCCCCCATGTGAATCTCACCCCCCGTGAAACTCTTCCTCCCGTGAATCTCCCCCCCCGTGAATCTCCCCCCTCTGAATCTCCCCCCCCCGTGAATCTCCCCCCCGTGAATCTCCCCCCCGTGAATCGCCCCCCCTGTGAATCTCGCCCCCCGTGAATCTCCCCACTGTGAATCTCACCCTGTGAATCTCCCCACCGTGAATCTCCCCCCCGTCAATCTCCGCCCCGTGAATCTCCCCACCGTGAATCTCCCCCCTGTGAATCTCCCCCCTGTGAATCTCCCCCCCTGTGAATCTCCCCCTCCCGTGAATCTCCCCCCTGTGAATCTTCCCCCCCATGAATCTCCCCCCCGTGAATCTCCCCCCTGTGACACTCCCCTCCCCGTGAATCTCCCCCCTGTGACACTCCCCTCCCCGTGAATCTCCCCTCCCCGTGAATCTCCCCGCTGTGAAACTCCGCCTCCCGTGAATCTCCCCCCCGTGAATCTCCCCCCTGTGAATCTCCCCCCCTGTGAATCTCCCCCCCTGTGAATCTCCCCGCTGTGAACCTCCCCCCCGTGAATCTCCCCCCTGTGAATCTCCCCCCCTGTGAATCTCACCCCCGTGAATTTCCCCACTGTAAATCCCCCCCATGAATCTCCCCACTGTGAATCTCCCCTCTGTGAATCTCCCCCGTGAAACTCCCCCTCCCGTGAATCACCCCCCCGTGAATCTCCCCCCTGTGAATCTCCCCCGCTGTGAATCTCCCCCCTGTGTATCTCCCCCACTGTAAATCCCCCCCATGAATCTCCCCTCTGTGAAACTCCCCTCCCCGTGAATCTCCCCCCCTGTGAATCTCCCCCGTGAAACTCCCCCTCCCGTGAATCACCCCCCCGTGAATCTCCCCCCTGTGAATCTCCCCCGCTGTGAATCTCCCCCCTGTGAATCTCCCCTCTGTGAATCACCCTCCACTGTGAATCTCCCTCCACTGTGAATCACCCCCCTGTGAATCTCCCCACTGTGAATCTCCCCCCATGAATCTCCCCCCCGTGAATCTCCCCCCTGTGAATCACCCCCCCGTGAATCTCCCCCCTGTGAATCTCCCCCCCGTGAATCTCCCCCCTGTGAAACTCCCCCCGTGAAAATCCCCCGTGAATCTCCCCCTGCGAAACTCACCCTCCCGTGAAACTCCCCCCATGAAAATCCCCCTTGAATCTCCCCACTGTGAATCTCCCCCCCGTGAAACTCCTCCTCCCGTGAATCTCCCCGCTGTGAAGCTCCCCACCATGAATCTCCCCCCCTGTGAATCTCACCCCCGTGAATCACCCCCCCCCCGTGAATCTCCCCCCTGTGAATCTCCCCCGTGAATCTCCCCCCCGTGATTCTCACCCCTGTGAATCTCCCCCCCGTGAATCTACACCCTGTGAATCTCCCCCCTGTGAATCTCCCCACTGTGAATCACCCCCCTGTGAATCTCCCCGCTGTGAATCTCCCCTCTGTGAATCTCCCCCCTGTGAATCTCCCCCCTGTGAATCTCCCCCCCGTGAATCTCCCCCGTGTGAAACGCCCCCCGTGAAATTCCCCCCGTGAAACTCCCCCACTGTGAAACTCCCCTCATGAAAATCCCCCGTAAATCTCCCCCGTGAATCTCCCCCTCCCGTGAAACTCCCCCCATGAAAATCCCCCGTGAATCTCCCCCCTATGAATCACCCCCTCCCGTGAAACTCCCTCACTGTGAAACTCCCCCGTGAATCTCCCGCCTGTGAATTTCCCCTCCCGTGAAACTCCTCCTCCCGTGAATCTCCCCCCCGTGAATCTCCCCCCTCTGAATCTCCCCCCCATGAATCTCCCCCCCGTGAATCTCCCCCCCGCGAATCTCCCCCACTGTGAATCTCGCCCCCCGTGAATATCCCCACTGTGAATCTCACCCTGTTAATCTCCCCCCCGTGAATCTCCCCCCTGTGAATCTCCCCCCCCGTGAATCTCCCCCCCGTGAATCTCCCCCCTGTGAATCTCCCCCGTGAATCTCCCCCCCTGTGAATCTCCCCCCCCCGTGAATCTACCCCCCTGTGAATCTTCCCTCTGTGAATCTCCCCCTCCCGTGAAACTTGCTGCTGTGAATCTTCCCCCCCGTGAATCTCCCCCCCGTGAATCTCCACCCTGTGACACTCCCCTCCCCGTGAATCTCCCCTCCCCGTGAATCTCCCCCCTGTGAAACTCCCCCTCCCGTGAATCTCCCCCCCGTGAATCTCCCCCCTGTGAATCTCCCCCCCCGTGAATCTCCCCCCTGTGAATCTCCCCCCCTGTGAATCTCACCCCCGTGAATCTCCCCACTGTGAATCTCCCCCCTGTGAAACTCCCCCCCTGTGAATCTACCCCTGTTTATCTCCCCCCCTGTAAATCCCCCCCCATGAATCTCCCCCCCTGTGAATCTTCCCCCTGTGAATCTCCCCCCTGTGAATCTCCCCTCTATGAATCTCCCCCCGTGAATCTCCCCCCTGTGAAACTCCCCTCACCGTGAATCTCCCCTCCCCGTGAATCTCCCCCGTGAAACTGCCACTCCCGTGAACCTCCCCCCCGTGAATCTCCCCCCTGTGAATCTCCCCCGCTGTGAATCTCCCCCCTGTGAATCTCCCCCTGTGAAACGCCCCCCGTGAAATTCCCCCCGTGAAACTCCCCCACTGTGAAACTCCCCCCATGAAAATCCCCCGTGAATCTCCCCCCTGTGAATCTCCCCCCCCCGTGAAACTCTTCCTCCCGTGAATCTCCCCCCGTGAATCTCCCCCCTCTGAATCTCCCCCCCCGTGAATCTCCCCCCCGTGAATCTCCCCCCCGTGAATCTCGCCCCCCGTGAATCTCCCCACTGTGAATCTCACCCTGTGAATCTCCCCACCGTGAATCTCCCCCCCGTCAATCTCCCCCCCCGTGAATCTCCCCCCCGTGAATCTCCCCCCTGTGAATCTCCCCCCTGTGAATCTCCCCCCCTGTGAATCTCCCCCTCCCGTGAAACTTGCCGCTGTGAATCTCCCCCCCCGTGAATCTCCCCTCCCCGTGAATCTCCCCCCTGTGAAACTCCCCCTCCCGTGAATCTCCCCCTGTGAATCTCCCCCCTGTGAATCTCCCCCCCTGTGAATCTCCCCCTGTGAACCTCCCCGCCCCGTGAATCTCTCCCCTGTGAATCTCCCCCCCTGTGAATCTCACCCCCGTGAATCTCCCCCGTGTGAATCACCCCCCCGTGAATCTCCCCCCTGTGAATCTCCCCCCTGTGAATCTCCCCCCTGTGAAACGCCCCCCGTGAAATTCCCCCCGTGAAACTCCCCCACTGTGAAACTCCCCCCATGAAAATCCCCCGTAAATCTCCCCCGTGAATCTCCCCCTCCCATGAAACTACCCCCATGAAAATCCCCCGTGAATCTCCCCCATGTGAATCTCACCCCCCGTGAAACTCTTCCTCCCGTGAATCTCCCCCCCCGTGAATCTCCCCCCTCTGAATCTCCCCCCCCCGTGAATCTCCCCCCGTGAATCTCCCCCCCGTGAATCGCCCCCCCTGTGAATCTCGCCCCCCGTGAATCTCCCCACTGTGAATCTCACCCTGTGAATCTCCCCACCGTGAATCTCCCCCCCGTCAATCTCCGCCCCGTGAATCTCCCCACCGTGAATCTCCCCCCTGTGAATCTCCCCCCTGTGAATCTCCCCCCCTGTGAATCTCCCCCTCCCGTGAAACTTGCCGCTGTGAATCTTCCCCCCCATGAATCTCCCCCCCGTGAATCTCCCCCCTGTGACACTCCCCTCCCCGTGAATCTCCCCCCTGTGACACTCCCCTCCCCGTGAATCTCCCCTCCCCGTGAATCTCCCCGCTGTGAAACACCCCCTCCCGTGAATCTCCCCCCTGTGAATCTCCCCCCCTGTGAATCTCCCCTCCCCGTGAATCTCCCCGTAGTGAAACTCCGCCTCCCGTGAATCTCCCCCCCGTGAATCTCCCCCCTGTGAATCTCCCCCCCTGTGAATCTCCCCCCCTGTGAATCTCCCCCCTGTGAACCTCCCCCCCCGTGAATCTCCCCCCTGTGAATCTCCCCCCCTGTGAATCTCACCCCCGTGAATTTCCCCACTGTAAATCCCCCCCATGAATCTCCCCACTGTGAATCTCCCCTCTGTGAATCTCCCCCGTGAAACTCCCCCTCCCGTGAATCACCCCCCCGTGAATCTCCCCCCTGTGAATCTCCCCCGCTGTGAATCTCCCCACTGTGTATCTCCCCCACTGTAAATCCCCCCCATGAATCTCCCCTCTGTGAAACTCCCCTCCCCGTGAATCTCCCCCCCTGTGAATCTCCCCCGTGAAACTCCCCCTCCCGTGAATCACCCCCCGTGAATCTCCCCCCTGTGAATCTCCCCCGCTGTGAATCTCCCCCCTGTGAATCTCCCCTCTGTGAATCACCCTCCACTGTGAATCTCCCTCCACTGTGAATCACCCCCCTGTGAATCTCCCCACTGTGAATCTCCCCCCATGAATCTCCCCCCCGTGAATCTCCCCCCTGTGAATCACCCCCCCGTGAATCTCCCCCCTGTGAATCTCCCCCCCGTGAATCTCCCCCCTGTGAAACTCCCCCCGTGAAAATCCCCCGTGAATCTCCCCCTGCGAAACTCACCCTCCCGTGAAACTCCCCCCATGAAAATCCCCCTTGAATCTCCCCACTGTGAATCTCCCCCCCGTGAAACTCCTCCTCCCGTGAATCTCCCCGCTGTGAATCTCCCCCCCATGAATCTCCCCCCCTGTGAATCTCACCCCCGTGAATCACCCCCCCCCGTGAATCTCCCCCCTGTGAATCTCCCCCGTGAATCTCCCCCCCGTGATTCTCACCCCTGTGAATCTCCCCCCCGTGAATCTACACCCTGTGAATCTCCCCCCTGTGAATCTCCCCGCTGTGAATCACCCCCCTGTGAATCTCCCCGCTGTGAATCTCCCCTCTGTGAATCTCCCCCCTGTGAATCTCCCCCCTGTGAATCTCCCCCCCGTGAATCTCCCCCGTGTGAAACGCCCCCCGTGAAATTCACCCCGTGAAACTCCCCCACTGTGAAACTCCCCTCATGAAAATCCCCCGTAAATCTCCCCCGTGAATCTCCCCCTCCCGTGAAACTCCCCCCATGAAAATCCCCCGTGAATCTCCCCCCTATGAATCACCCCCTCCCGTGAAACTCCCTCACTGTGAAACTCCCCCGTGAATCTCCCGCCTGTGAATTTCCCCTCCCGTGAAACTCCTCCTCCCGTGAATCTCCCCCCCGTGAATCTCCCCCCTCTGAATCTCCCCCCCATGAATCTCCCCCCCGTGAATCTCCCCCCCGCGAATCTCCCCCACTGTGAATCTCGCCCCCCGTGAATATCCCCACTGTGAATCTCACCCTGTGAATCTCCCCCCCGTGAATCTCCCCCCTGTGAATCTCCCCCCCCGTGAATCTCCCCCCCGTGAATCTCCCCCCTGTGAATCTCCCCCCTGTGAATCTCCCCCCCTGTGAAACCCCCCCCCCGTGAATCTACCCCCCTGTGAATCTTCCCTCTGTGAATCTCCCCCTCCCGTGAAACTTGCTGCTGTGAATCTTCCCCCCCGTGAATCTCCCCCCCGTGAATCTCCACCCTGTGACACTCCCCTCCCCGTGAATCTCCCCTCCCCGTGAATCTCCCCCCTGTGAAACTCCCCCTCCCGTGAATCTCCCCCCCGTGAATCTCCCCCCTGTGAATCTCCCCCCCCGTGAATCTCCCCCCTGTGAATCTCCCCCCCTGTGAATCTCACCCCCGTGAATCTCCCCACTGTGAATCTCCCCCCTGTGAAACTCCCCCCCTGTGAATCTCCCCCCTGTTTATCTCCCCCCCTGTAAATCCCCCCCCATGAATCTCCCCCCCTGTGAATCTTCCCCTTGTGAATCTCCCCCCTGTGAATCTCCCCTCTATGAATCTCCCCCCGTGAATCTCCCCCCTGTGAAACTCCCCTCACCGTGAATCTCCCCTCCCCGTGAATCTCCCCCGTGAAACTGCCACTCCCGTGAACCTCCCCCCCGTGAATCTCCCCCCTGTGAATCTCCCCCACTGTGAATCTCCCCCCTGTGAACCTCCCCCCCCGTGAATCTCCCCCCTGTGAATCTCCCCCCTTGTGAATCTCCCCCCCGTGAATCTCCCCACTGTGAATCTCCCCCCTGTGAATCTCTCCCCCTGTGAATCTCCCCGCTGTGTATCTCCCCCCGTGTAAATCCCCCCCCCGTGAATCTCCCCTCTGTGACTCTCCCCTCTGTGAATCTCCCCCCGTGAATCTCCCCCCTGGGAATCTCCCCCCTGTGAATCTCCCCCCTGTGAATCTCCCCCCCGTGAATCTCCCCCCTGTGAATCACCCCCCCGTGAAATTCCCCCCGTGAAACTCCCCCACTGTGAAACTCCCCACATGAAAATCCCCCATGAATCTCCCCCGTGAATCTCCCCCTCCCGTGAAACTCCCCCCATGAAAATCCCCTGTGAATCTCCCTCCTGTGAATCTCCCCCTCCCGTGAAACTCCCTCACTGTGAAACTCCCCCGTGAATCCCCGCCTGTGAATCTCCCCCTCCCGTGAAACTCCTCCTCCCGTAAATCTCTCCCCCGTGAATCTCCCCCCTCTGAATCTCCCCCCCGTGAATCTCCCCCCTGTGAATCTCCCCCCGTGAATCTCCCCCCCTGTGAATCTCACCCCCCGTGAATCACCCCACTGTGAATCTCCCCCCTGTGAATCTCCCCCCCGTGAGTCTCCCCCCGTGAATCTCCCCCCCATGAATCTCCCACCCCGTGAATCTCCCCCGCTGTGAATCTCCCCCCTGTGAATCTCCCCCCCTGTGAATCCCCCCCCGTGAATCTACCCCCCTGTGAATCTCCCCTCTGTGAATCTCCCCCTCCCGTGAAACTCCCCCTCCCGTGAA
The DNA here is from genome assembly GCF_052327205.1 of Somniosus microcephalus. Classification (NCBI taxonomy): domain Eukaryota; kingdom Metazoa; phylum Chordata; class Chondrichthyes; order Squaliformes; family Somniosidae; genus Somniosus; species Somniosus microcephalus. The sequence continues at coordinate 8,137,429 of NW_028225181.1, read as the reverse complement.
TCTTGCCGCTGTGAATCTCCCCCCCGTGAATCTCCCCCCCTTGAATCTCCCCCGTGAAACTCCCCCCGTGAATCTCCCCTCCCCGTGAATCTCCCCCCTGAATCTCCCCCCTGTGAAACACCCCCTCCCTTGAATCTCCCCCCAGTGAATCTCCCCCCTGTGATTCTCCCCCCCCTGTGAATCTCCCCCCCGTGAATCTCCCCACTGTAAATCTCCCTCCTGTGAATCTCCCCCCTGTGTATCTCCCCCCCTGTAAATCCCCCCCCCGTGAATCTCCCCCCTGTGAATCTTCCCCCTGTGAATCACCCCGCTGTGAATTTCCCCCCGTGAATCTCCCCCCGTGAATCTCCCCTCTGTGAATCTCCCCCCGTGAATCTCCCCTCTGTGAATCTCCCCCGTGAATCTACCCCCCTGTGAATCTCCCCCCGTGAATCTCCCCTCTGTGAATCTCTCCCGTGAATCTCCCCCCTGTGAATCTCCCCTCTGTGAATCACCCCCCCTGTGAATCTCCCCTGTGAATCACCCCCCCGTGAATCTCCCCCCTGTGAATCTCCCCCCCTGTGAATCTCCCTCCTGTGAATCTCCCCCTCCCGTGAAACTCCTCCTCCCGTGAATCTCCGCCCTGTGAATCAATTCAATTCAATTCAATTCAATTCAAATCGCTTTATTGGCATGATAAGTTACATCTTATGTTGCCAAAGCATCGAAAAACATTCATGTTTGTTCACAAAAATACAGATCTATCCATACAGTGTATAAACAGATATATCCCTGAGTGTATAAATATACTTTCATATAATTTATATATACTCTTATGTTATCTTTAGTGGTTGTCCCTCTGTTTATGGCAAGCTGTAACATAGTGTGCCGCTAGTGTTACACAATCTCTCTCTTCCCCTAGCAGGTATGGGAGTTTTTGGTCGTCATTCAAATTTCTGAATTCCGGGCATATTTTTGTGAATTTTGGGTAGAAATTCTCCCTTATGCCCTGATATTTTCTACAAGCTGTGAGGAAGTGCATCTCTGTCTCCACCACTCCCTGACTGCAGTGAGAGCATATCCTGTCCTCTCTTGGTAGCTGGGTCTGCCTGTGTCTACCTTTTTCGATCGCCAGGTTATGTTCACAAAGTCTGTACATTGTCCAAGTTTTTCTCAGTTTCCTATCCTTTACCATGGTCAGGTAATCAGCCATGTTGTATTGTCTGTTTAGGGCCAAGTAGCAATTGAGTTTGCTTTGGGTTTTTGTTGTTTCTGCCCAATATGACAGATATTTTTCCTTTTGCTTAGCGACGATTGTGTTGGGTCGAAATCTTTGTGTTACGCTGTCACTGTCCTGGGGCTGGTTATTGTTAGTAGTGTTAGTAGTTACTTCACTGAGTCCCAGGACTAGTTGACTGAGGGTATTCTTCTTTATGGTCCTCTCTTGGCACTTCAGGGCTTTGTAATGATAGCATTGGGGTTTGCTCATTTCTGGGTGTTTCCAAAATTTGGTGGCTCTTTTTTGGATGGTGATTATTAATGGATATTGGCCTAGTTCTGCCCTGCATGCATTGTTTATGGTTTTCCTTTGAGTCCGGAGGATACTTTTACAGAATTCTGCATTTAGGATCTCAATTGGGTGTTTGTCCCATCTTGCAAATTCTTGTTGTGTTAGCGGTCCCCACACCTCACTGCCATCGAGTGCAATTGGTTCAATTACTGATTTGAAAATTTTGAGCCAAATGCTAATTGGGATTTCTATTTGGATTGATTTTTTAATGGCATAGAAAGCCCTTCTTGCTTTCTCTTTCAGCTCATTCACAGCCAGTTTGAAATTTCCCGTAGAACTGATTTTTAAGCCCAAGTATGTGTCGTTAGTGGTTTGTTCAATTTTGGTTGTTCCTACTGTGAAATTTATTTTGGGTCCCTAATGTCTGGATCTTTGCTGGAACACAAGGACTTTGGTTTTTTGGGGATTTATTGTCAGGGCCCAAGTCTGGCAGTACGACTCCAGCAGATCCAGGTTCTGCTGTAGACCCTCCTTAGTTGGTGACAGCAGAACCAGGTCGTCTGCATAGAGGAGGAATTTAACCTTGGATTCATATAGGGTGAGGCCGGGTGCTGTAGATTGTTCAAGTAGTTTTGCCAATTCATTTATGTAAATATTAAAGAGTGTCGGTGAGGTTGGCGAGCCCTGCGTCACCCCCCACCCCTGTGGGAACTATTTTGTTTGTTTGTCTCCAATTTCAACTGCACATTTGTTGTTTCTTTACATTGATTTAATTATATCATATGTTTTTCCCCCTACCCCGCTTTCGATAAGTTTCAGGAATAAACCATCATGCCAGATGGAATCGAAAGCCTTCTGGAAATCTATAAAGCATGCTTAGATTTTGCTTTTGTTTTGATGAACGTGTTTGTCAATTAGGGTCTGTAGGGTGAAGATATGATCTGATGTTCTATAGTTTGGCAGGAATCCAATTTGCCGTTTACTCAAGACATTGTGCTCCTCAAGGAAGTTTATAAGTCTTTTGTTTATGATACTACAGAATACCTTCCCCAGGTTACTGTTTACACAGATGCCTCGATAGTTATTTCGGTCGACTTTGTCCCCACTTTTGTATATGGGCGTTATGAGTCCTTTGTTCCAGATATCAGGGAAGTAACCGACACTCAGAACCAAGTTGAAGAGTTTTAGGATAGCCAGTTTCATTTTATCGTCTGTGTGTTTAATCATCTCGCTTAGTATGCCGTCTGCCCCGCAAGCTTTTCCTGGTCGCAGGTCCTTGAGTTTTTCAAAAAGTTCTTTTTCTGTTATTATGGAGTCTAGCAGGTTTTGGTTATCTTTTATGGCCATTTCGAGCTTTTCCAGTTTTTTGCATATTTGGTGTTGCTCTGGCCTTAGTGTGTTTTTCTGGTATAATTTTTGAAAGTGGTTTTCCCATGTGTCTCTATTTTGAATGGCCAATTTGTCGTGTTGTTTTTTGTGTAGTGTATTCCTGTTGTCCCAGAAACAATTGGAATCAATGGATTCCTCAATGGAGCTGAGTGTATTCTTAATATATTGCTCTTTTTTGGTTCTGAGTGTGTTTCTGTATTGTGTTAGTGTCTGACAATAAGTAAGGTGTAATTCCTCGTTTTCTGGATGTCTGTGTTTTTGGTTTGATATTTTTCTAAGTTTTTTCCTCATGTTATGGCAATCTGGGTCAAACCATTTTTCATAGTTTTTTGTTTTGGGTTTGTTCTTGCGAGCTTTCAAGTTTGACCTTGTTGCCAAATTATCAAAAATATTGTTTAGGTTATTCACTGCCCGGTTTACACCTTCTTTATTGTGAGTGTATATGTTATCCAGAAAGGTGTCCAAGAGAGCTTGAGTTGATTCATTGCTAATTGCTTTCTGGTATTTTTCTGTGTTGTTTATGGCCCATCTGTATGATTTTTTGGTGTTGTACAGTTTACTGGGTTGTGTTTCTGTGTTGTTTGTTTCTGTCTTTTTAAGATACATAGTAATTTGACTGTGATCTGACAGTGTTGTTTGTGGTTTGACTGTGAATGCTCTGAAAGAGGATGGGTCCAAATCCGTAATCATATAGTCTACGGTGCTGCAGCCAAGAGGTGAGCAATAGGTCGATCTTCCTAGGAGGTCTCCTATGAACCTACCATTGACAATGTACAGACCCAGGCTTCGACAGAGCTGCAGGAGCTGTTTTCCGTTGGTATTTGTCTGCTTGTCGCAGTTATGCCTGTATGGATGGGAAGGGATATCGAAGTGGTTATTCCCGAATATGTAATTGTTTCCCTGATTATTGGTGAAGTCTGGTTCTTCGCCATTCTTGAATTGAGGTCACCACAGATCAACACGTTCCCCTGGGCCTGGTATTGGATAATTTCCTCCTCAATGTTGGAGAACGTGTCCTCTTTAGTACGGGGATTCCATTCGGCGGATATAGAGTGCGCAAATGAAAACATCTTGGGTGTTGGAGATAATCTCCCTCTCAATTTTGAGCCCACCCCGTGGATCTCCCCCCGGTGAATCTCCCCCCTGTGAATCTCCCCCCCCGTGAATCTCCCCACCGTGAATCTCACCCCCCCGTGAATCTCCCCCCCTGTGAATCTCACCCCACCGTGAATCTCCACCCTGTGAATCTCCCCCCCCGTGAATCTCCCACCTGTGAATCTCCCCCCGTGAATCGCCCCCCGTGAATCGCCCCCCCCGTGAATCTCCCCCTCCGTGAATCTCCCCCGCCGTGAATCTCCCCCCGTGAATCTCGCCCCCGTGAATCTCCCCCCTGTGAATCTCCCACCTGTGAATCTCCCCCCCGTGAATCGCCCCGCCGTGAATCGCCCCCCCCGTGAATCTCCCCCTCCGTGAATCTCCCCCCTGTGAATCTCCCACCTGTGAATATCCCCTCTGTGAATCACCCCCTCTGTGAATCTCCCCCCTGTGAATCTCCCCGCTGTGAATCTCCCCTCTGTGAATCACCCCCCTGTGAATCTCCCCCTGTGAATCTCCCCCACTGTGAATCTCCCCTCTGTGAATCTCCCCCCTGTGAATCTCCTCTCTGTGAATCTCCCCCCCGTGAATATCCCCTCTGTGAATCTCCCCGCTGTGAATCTCCCCTCTGTGAATCTCCCCGCTGTGAATCTCCCCCCTGTGAATCTCCCCGCTGTGAATCTTCCTCCTGTGAATCTCCCCACCATGAATCTCCCCCCGTGAATCTCCCCTCTGTGAATCTCCCCCTGTGAATCTCCCCCCCTCTGAATCTCCCCCATGTGAATCTCCACCCGTGAATCTCCCCCTCTGAATCTCCCCTCTGTGAATCTCCCCCCCTCTGAATCTCCCCCCTGTGAATCTCCCCGCTGTGAATCACCCTCCTGTGAATCTCCCCACCGTGAATCTCCCCCTCGTGAATCTCCCCTCTGTGAATCTCCCCCCCGTGAATCTCCCCCGCTGTGAATCTCCCCCACTGTGTATCCCACCCCCGTGAATCTCCCCCACAGTGAATCTCCCCCACTGTGAATCTCCCCCCTGTGAATCTCTCCCCCTGTGAATCTCCCCCCTGTGAATCTCCCCCCCGTAAATCTCCACCCCTGTGAATCTCCCCACTGTGAATCTCTCCACTGTGAATCTCCCCCCCGTGAATCTCCCCCCCGTGAATCTCCCCCCTCTGAATCACCCCACTGTGATTCTGCCCCCTGTGCATCGTCCCCCTGTGAATCTCCCCTCTGTGAATCTCCCCCCTGTGAAACTCCCCCCATGTGAATCTCCCCTCTGTGAATCACCCCCACTGTGACTCACACCCCTGTGAATCAACCCCCCCTGTGAATCTCCCCCCTGTGAATCACCCCCCCTGTGAATATCCCCCCTGTGAATATCCCCCCTGTGAATCTCCCCCCCGTGAAAGTCCCCCACTGTGAAACTCCCCCCATGAAAATCCTCCGTGAATCTCCCCCCTGTGAATCTCCCCCTCCCGTGAATCTCCCCCCTGTGAATCTCCCCTCTGTGAATCTCCCCCCCGTGAATCTCCCCCCTGTGAATCTCCCCACGGTGAATCTCCCCTCTGTGAATCAAGCCCTCCCGTGAAACTCCCCCCATGAAAATCCCCCGTGAATCTCCCCCCTGTGAATCTCCTCCTCCCGTGAAACTCCCTCACTGTGAATCTCCCCTGTGAATCTCCAGCCTGTGAATCTCCCCGCCCCGTGAATCTCACCCCCAGTGAAACCCCCCCTGTGAATCTCCCCCCGTGAATCTCCCCCCACCATGAATCTGCCCCCTGTGAATCTCCCCTCTGTGAATCTCCCCCCGTGAATCTCTCCCCTGTGAATCTCCCCCCCAGTGAATCTCCCCCCAGTGAATCTCCCCCCTGTGAATCTCCCCTCTGTGAATCACCCCCACTGTGAATCTCCCCCCTGTGAATCTCCCCCCTGTGAATCACCCCCCCGAATCTCCCCCCTGTGAAACTCCCCCTGTGAAATTCCCCCCGTGAAACTCCCCCACTGTGAATCTCCCCCCATGAAAATCCCCTGTGAATCTCCCCCCATGAAAATCCCCCGTGAATCTCCCCCCCATGACTCTCCCCCCTGTGAACCTCCCCCCTGTGAATATCCCCCCGTGAATCTCCCCCCCGTGAACCTCCCCCCTGTGAATATCCCCCCGTGAATCTCCCCCCCGTGAATCTCCCCCCGTGAATCTCCCCCCTGTGAATCTCCCCCCGTGAATCTCCCTCCCGTGAATCTCCCCCCCTGTGAATCTCCCACCCCGTGAATCTCCCCCCCGTGAATCTCCCCCCCGTGAATCTCCCCCCTGTGAATCTCCCCACTGTGAAACTCCCCCTCCCGTGAATCTCCCCCCCGTGAATCTCCCCCCAGTGAATCTCCCCCCTGTGAATCTCCCCTCTGTGAATCACCCCCACTGTGAATCTCCCCCCCTGTGAATCTCCCCACTGTGTATCTACCCCCCTGTAAATCCACCCCCGTAAATCTTCCCCCCTGTGAATCTTCCCCCTGCGCATCTCCCCTCTGTGAATCTCCCCCCGTGAATATCCCCTCTGTGAATCTCCCCCGTCAATCTCCCCCCCGTGAATCTCCCCCCTGTGAATCTCCCCCCGTGAATCTCCCCCGTGAATCTCCCCCCTGTGAATCTCCCCCTCCCGTGAATCTCCCCTCTGTGAATCTCCCCTCTGTGAATCTCCCCCCCGTGAATCTCCCCCCTGTGAATCTCCCCACGGTGAATCTCCACTCTGTGAATGAAGCCCTCCCGTGAAACTCCCCCCATGAAAATCCCCCGTGAATCTCCCCCCTGTGAATCTCCCCCTCCCGTGAAACTCCCTCACTGTGAATCTCCCCTGTGAATCTCCAGCCTGTGAATCTCCCCCTCCCGTGAAAATCCTCCTCCCGTGAATCTCCCCCCCGTGAATCTCCCCGCCCCGTGAATCTCCCCCCCAGTGAAACCCCCCCTGTGAATCTCCCCCCGTGAATCTCCCCCCACCATGAATCTGCCCCCTGTGAATCTCCCCTCTGTGAATCTCCCCCCGTGAATCTCTCCCCTGTGAATCTCCCCCCCAGTGAATCTCCCCCCTGTGAATCTCCCCTCTGTGAATCACCCCCACTGTGAATCTCCCCACTGTGAATCTCACCCCTGTGAATCACCCCCCCCGAATCTCCCCCCTGTGAAACTCCCCCTGTGAAATTCCCCCCGTGAAACTCCCCCACTGTGAAACTCCCCCCATGAAAATCCCCCGTGAATCTCCCCCCTGTGAATCTCCCCCCTGTGACTCTCCCCCCTGTGAATCTCCCCCCTGTGAATCTCCCCCCCGTGATTCTCCCCCCCGCGAATCTCCCCCCCGAGAATCTCCCCCCCTGTGAATCTCGCCCCCCGTGAATCTCCCCACTTTGAATCTCCCCACTGTGAATCTCCCCCGTGAATCTCCCCCCCGTGAACCTCCCCCCTGTGAATATCCCCCCCGTGAATCTCCCCCCCGTGAATCTCCCCCCGTGAATCTGCCCCCTGTGAATCTCCCACCCCGTGAATCTCCCCCCCGTGAATCTCCCCCCCGTGAATCTCCCCTCCCCGTGAATCTCCCTCCCGTGAATCTCCCCCCTGTGAATCTCCCCCCTGTGAAACTCCCCCTCCCATGAATCTCCCCCCCGTGAATCTCCCCCCTGTGAATCTCCCCCCCTGTGAACCTTCCCCCCCCGTGAATCTCCCCCCTGTGAATCTCCCCCCCGTGAATCTCCCCCCGTGAATCTCCCCACTGTGAATCTCCCCACTCTGAATCTCCCCCCCTGTGAATCTCCCCTCTGTGTATCTCCCCCCCTGTAAATCCACCCCCGTAAATCTTCCCCCCTGTGAATCATCCCCCTGCGCATCTCCCCTCTGTGAATCTCCCCCCGTGAATATCCCCTCTGTGAATCTCCCCCGTGAATCTCCCCCCCCTGAATCTCCCCCCTGTGAATCTCCCCCCGTGGATCTCCTCCGTGAATCTCCCCCCTGTGAATCTCCCCCTCCCGTGAATCTCCCCCCTGTGAATCTCCCCTCTGTGAATCTCCCCCCCGTGAATCTCCCCCCTGTGAATCTCCCCACGGTGAATCTCCCCTCTGTGAATGAAGCCCTCCCGTGAAACTCCCCCCATGAAAATCCCCCGTGATTCTCCCCCCTGTGAATCTCCCCCTCCCGTGAAACTCCCTCACTGTGAATCTCCCCTATGAATCTCCAGCCTGTGAATCTCCCCCTCCCGTGAAAATCCTCCTCCCGTGAATCTCCCCCCCGTGAATCTCCCCGCCCCGTGAATCTGGCCCCCAGTGAAACTCCCCCCCTGTGAATCTCCCCCCGTGAATCTCCCCCCGTGAATCTCTCCCCTGTAAATCTCCCCCCCCAGTGAATCTCCCCCCTGTGAATCTCCCCTCTGTGAATCACCCCCACTGTGAATCTCCCCACTGTGAATCTCACCCCTGTGAATCTCCCCCCCGAATCTCCCCCCTGTGAAACTCCCCCTGTGAAATTCCCCCCGTGAAACTCCCCCACTGTGAAACACCCCCCATGAAAATCCCCCGTGAATCTCACCCATGTGAATCTCCCCCCGTCACTCTCCCCCCTGTGAATCACCCCCCCTATGAATCTCCCCCCTGTGAATCTCCACCCCGTGATTCTTCCCCCCGCGAATCTCACCCCCGAGAATCTCCCCCCCTGTGAATCTCGCCCCCCGTGAATCTCCCCACTGTGAATCTCCCCACTGTGAATCTCCCCCGTGAATCTCCCCCCCGTGAACCTCCCCACTGTGAATATCCCCCCTGTGAATCTCCCCCCCGTGAATCTCCCCCCTGTGAATCTCCCACCCCGTGAATCTCCCCCCCCGTGAATCTCCCCCCCGTGAATCTCCCCTCCCCGTGATTCTCCCTCCCGTGAATCTCCCTCCTGTGAATCTCCCCCCGTGAAACACCCCCCTCCGTGAATCTCCCCCCCGTGAGTCTCCCCCCTGTGAATCTCCCCCCCTGTGAACCTCAACCCCCGTGAATCTCCCCCCTGTGAATCTCCCCCCCCGTGAATCTCCACCCCGTGAATCTCCCCACTGTGAATCTCCCCCCTCTGAATCTCCCCTCCTGTGAATCTCCCCGCTGTGTATCTCCCCACTGTAAATCCACCCCCGTAAATCTTCCCCCCTGTGAATCTTCCCCCTGCGCATCTCCCCTCTGTGAATCTCCCCCTGTGAATCTCCCCTCTGTGAATCTCCCCCGTGAATCTCCCCCCCGTGAATCTCCCCCCTGTGAATCTCCCCCCGTGAATCTCCCCCCTGTGAATCTCCCCACTGTGAATCTCCCCTCTGTGACTGACCCCCCCTGTGAATCTCCCCCCCTGTGATGTGAATCTCCCCCCTGTGAATCTCCCACCGTGAATCTCCCCCCTGTGAAACTCCCCCTGTGAAATTGCCCCCGTGAAGCTCCCCCACTGTGAAACTCCCCACATGGAAATCCCCCGTGAATCTCCCCGCTGTGAATCTCACCCTCTCGTGAAACTCCCATGAAAATCCCCCATGAACCTCCCCACTGTGAATCTCCCCCTCCCGTGAAACTCCCTCACTGTGAAACTCCCCCGTGAATCTCCCTCCAGTGAATCTCCCCCTCCCGTGAAACTCCTCCGCCCGTGAATCTCCCTCCTGTGAATCTCCCCCCCCTGTGAATCTACCCCTCCCCGAGAATCTACCCCCTGTGAATCTCCCCCCCGTGACCTACCCCCTGTGAATCTCCCCCCCGTGAATCACCCCCCCTGTGAATCTCCCCCCGCCGTGAATCTCGCCCCCCGTGAATCTTCCCCGTGAATCGCCCACCCGTGAATCTCCACAATGTGAATCTCCCCCCCGTGAATCGCCCCCCCGTGAATCTCCCCCTCCGTGAATCTCCCCCCCTGTGAATCTCCCCCCTGTGAATCTCCCCCCGTGAATCTCCCCCCGTGAACCTTCCCCCCTCTGAATCTCCCCCGCTGTGAATCTCCCCTCCTGTGCATCTCCCCACTGTGAGTCTACCCCCGTGAATCTCCCCCCTGTGAATCTGCCCCCTGTGAATCTCCCCTCTGTGAATAACCCCCTGTGAATCTCCCCCTGTGAATCTCCCCTCTGTGAATCTCCCCCCTGTGAATCTCCTCCCCGTGAATCTCTCCCCTGTGAATCTCCCCCCCTGTGAATCTCCCCCCCTGTGAATCTCCCCCTGTGAATCTCCCCCCTGTGAATCTGCCCCCTGTGAACCTCCCCCCGTGAATCTCCCCCCCGTGAAACTACCCCTTGTGAATCTCCCCCCCCTGTGAATCTCCCCCTCTGTGAATCTCCCCCCACCGAATCTCCCCCCTGTGAATCTCCCCCCGTGAATCTCCCCACGTGTATCTCCCCCGAAAATCACCCCCACTGTGAATCTTCCCCCCTGTGAATCTCCCCCCCTGTGAATCTCCCCCTGTGAATCTCCCCCCTGTGAATCTGCCCCCTGTGAACCTCCCCCCGTGAATCTCCCCCCTGTGAATCTCCCCCCCGTGAATCTCCCCCGTGAATCTCCCCCCCTGTGAATCTTCCCCTCTGTGAATCTCCCCCGTGAATCTCCGCCTGTGAATCTCCCCCCGTGAATCTCCGCACGTGAATCTCCCCCCTGTGTATCTCCCCCCCTGTGAATCTGCCCGCCGTGAATCTCCCCCCGTGAATCTCCCCATGTGAATCTCTCCCCCTCTGAATCTCCCCCCTGTGAATCTCCCGCCGTGAATCTCCCCCCTCTGAATCTCCCCCCTGTGAATCTCCCCCCGTGAATCTCCGCCTGTGAATCTCCCCCTGTGAATCTCCCCACGTGAATCTCCCCCCTGTGAATCTCCCCCCGTGAATCTCCACCTGTGAATCTCCCCCCGTGAATCTCCCAACGTGAATCTCCCCCCTGTGAATCTCCCCCCCTGTGAATCTGCCCGCCGTGAATCTCCCCCCGTGAATCTCCCCCTGTGAATCTCTCCCCCTCTGAATCTCCCCCTGTGAATCTCCCCCCGTGAATCTCCCCCCTCTGAATCTCCCCCCTGTGAATCTCCCCCCGTGAATCTCCGCCTGTGAATCTCCCCCCGTGAATCTCCCCCTGTGAATCTCCCCCCTGTGAATCTGCCCCCTGTGAACCTCCCCCCGTGAATCTCCCCCCTGTGAATCTCCCCCCCGTGAATCTCCCCCGTGAATCTCCCCCACTGTGAATCTTCCCCTCTGTGAATCTCCCCCCGTGAATCTCCGCCTGTGAATCTCCCCCCGTGAATCTCCCCACGTGAATCTCCCCCCTGTGAATCTCCCCCGCTGTGAATCTGCCCGCCGTGAATCTCCCCCCGTGAATCTCCCCCTGTGAATCTCTCCCCCTCTGAATCTCCCCCCTGTGAATCTTATCCCGTGAATCTCCCCACTCTGAATCTCCCCCCTGTGAATCTCCCCCCGTGAATCTCCGCCTGTGAATCTCCCCCCGTGAATCTCCCCACGTGAATCTCCCCCCTGTGAATCTCCCCCCCTGTGAATCTGCCCGCTGTGAATCTACCCCCGTGAATCTCCCCCTGTGAATCTCTCCCCCTCTGAATCTCCCCCCTGTGAATCTCCCCCCGTGAATCTCCCCCCTCTGAATCTCCCCCCTGTGAATCTCCCCCCGTGAATCTCCACCCGTGAATCTCCCCACTGTGAATCTCCCCCCGTGAATCTCCCCCCTGTGAATCTCCCCCCGTGAATCTCCCCACCTGTGAATCTCCCCCCCCGTGAATCTCGCCCCCCGTGAATCTTCCCCGTGAATCGCCCCCCCGTGAATCTCCCCAATGTGAATCTCCCCCCCGTGAATCGCCCCCCCGTGAATCTCCCCCTCCGTGAATCTCCCCCCTGTGAATCTCCCACTCCCGTGAATCTCCCCCCTGTGAATCTCCCCTCTGTGAATCTCCCCCCCGTGAATCTCCCCCCTGTGAATCTCCCCACGGTGAATCTCCCCTCTGTGAATGAAGCCCTCCCGTGAAACTCCCCCCATGAAAATCCCCCGTGATTCTCCCCCCTGTGAATCTCCCCCTCCCGTGAAACTCCCTCACTGTGAATCTCCCCTATGAATCTCCAGCCTGTGAATCTCCCCCTCCCGTGAAAATCCTCCTCCCGTGAATCTCCCCCCCGTGAATCTCCCCGCCCCGTGAATCTGGCCCCCAGTGAAACTCCCCCCCTGTGAATCTCCCCCCGTGAATCTCCCCCCGTGAATCTCTCCCCTGTAAATCTCCCCCCCCAGTGAATCTCCCCCCTGTGAATCTCCCCTCTGTGAATCACCCCCACTGTGAATCTCCCCACTGTGAATCTCACCCCTGTGAATCTCCCCCCCGAATCTCCCCCCTGTGAAACTCCCCCTGTGAAATTCCCCCCGTGAAACTCCCCCACTGTGAAACACCCCCCATGAAAATCCCCCGTGAATCTCACCCATGTGAATCTCCCCCCGTGACTCTCCCCCCTGTGAATCACCCCCCCTATGAATCTCCCCCCTGTGAATCTCCACCCCGTGATTCTTCCCCCCGTGAATCTCACCCCCGAGAATCTCCCCCCCTGTGAATCTCGCCCCCCGTGAATCTCCCCACTGTGAATCTCCCCACTGTGAATCTCCCCCGTGAATCTCCCCCCCGTGAACCTCCCCACTGTGAATATCCCCCCTGTGAATCTCCCCCCCGTGAATCTCCCCCCGTGAATCTCCCACCCCGTGAATCTCCCCCCCGTGAATCTCACCCCCGTGAAACTCCCCTCCCCGTGATTCTCCCTCCCGTGAATCTCCCTCCTGTGAATCTCCCCCCGTGAAACACCCCCTCCCGTGAATCTCCCCCCCGTGAGTCTCCCCCCTGTGAATCTCCCCCCTGTGAACCTCAACCCCCGTGAATCTCCCCCCTGTGAATCTCCCCCCCGTGAATCTCCCCCCCGTGAATCTCCCCACTGTGAATCTCCCCCCTCTGAATCTCCCCTCCTGTGAATCTCCCCGCTGTGTATCTCCCCCCCTGTAAATCCACCCCCGTAAATCTTCCCCCCTGTGAATCTTCCCCCTGCGCATCTCCCCTCTGTGAATCTCCCCCCGTGAATCTCCCCTCTGTGAATCTCCCCCGTGAATCTCCCCCCCGTGAATCTCCCCCCTGTGAATCTCCCCCCGTGAATCTCCCCCCTGTGAATCTCCCCACTGTGAATCTCCCCTCTGTGACTGACCCCCCCTGTGAATCTCCCCCCTGTGAATCTCCCCCCTGTGAATCTCCCACCGTGAATCTCCCCCCTGTGAAACTCCCCCTGTGAAATTGCCCCCGTGAAGCTCCCCCACTGTGAAACTCCCCACATGGAAATCCCCCGTGAATCTCCCCGCTGTGAATCTCACCCTCTCGTGAAACTCCCATGAAAATCCCCCATGAACCTCCCCCCTGTGAATCTCCCCCTCCCGTGAAACTCCCTCACTGTGAAACTCCCCCGTGAATCTCCCTCCAGTGAATCTCCCCCTCCCGTGAATCTCCTCCGCCCGTGAATCTCCCTCCTGTGAATCTCCCCCCCCTGTGAATCTACCCCTCCCCGAGAACCTACCCCCTGTGAATCTCCCCCCCGTGACCTACCCCCTGTGAATCTCCCCCCCGTGAATCACCCCCCCTGTGAATCTCCCCCCGCCGTGAATCTCGCCCCCCGTGAATCTTCCCCGTGAATCGCCCACCCGTGAATCTCCACAATGTGAATCTCCCCCCCGTGAATCGCCCCCCCGTGAATCTCCCCCTCCGTGAATCTCCCCCCCTGTGAATCTCCCCCCTGTGAATCTCCCCCCGTGAATCTCCCCCCGTGAACCTTCCCCCCTCTGAATCTCCCCCGCTGTGAATCTCCCCTCCTGTGAATCTCCCCACTGTGAGTCTACCCCCGTGAATCTCCCCCCTGTGAATCTGCCCCCTGTGAATCTCCCCTCTGTGAATAACCCCCTGTGAATCTCCCCCTGTGAATCTCCCCTCTGTGAATCTCCCCCCTGTGAATCTCCTCCCCGTGAATCTCTCCCCTGTGAATCTCCCCCCCTGTGAATCTCCCCCCCCTGTGAATCTCCCCCTGTGAATCTCCCCCCTGTGAATCTGCCCCCTGTGAACCTCCCCCCGTGAATCTCCCCCCCGTGAAACTACCCCTTGTGAATCTCCCCCCCCTGTGAATCTCCCCCTCTGTGAATCTCCCCCCACCGAATCTCCCCCCTGTGAATCTCCCCCCGTGAATCTCCCCACGTGTATCTCCCCCGTAAATCACCCCCACTGTGAATCTCCCCCCCTGTGAATCTCCCCCCCTGTGAATCTCCCCCTGTGAATCTCCCCCCTGTGAATCTGCCCCCTGTGAACCTCCCCCCGTGAATCTCCCCCCTGTGAATCTCCCCCCCGTGAATCTCCCCCCCGTGAATCTTCCCCTCTGTGAATCTCCCCCCGTGAATCTCCGCCTGTGAATCTCCCCCCGTGAATCTCCGCACGTGAATCTCCCCCCTGTGTATCTCCCCCCCTGTGAATCTGCCCGCCGTGAATCTCCCCCCGTGAATCTCCCCATGTGAATCTCTCCCCCTCTGAATCTCCCCCCTGTGAATCTCCCGCCGTGAATCTCCCCCCTCTGAATCTCCCCCCTGTGAATCTCCCCCCGTGAATCTGCGCCTGTGAATCTCCCCCCGTGAATCTCCCCACGTGAATCTCCCCCCTTTGAATCTCCCCCCGTGAATCTCCACCTGTGAATCTCCCCCCGTGAATCTCCCAACGTGAATCTCCCCCCTGTGAATCTCCCCCCCTGTGAATCTGCCCGCCGTGAATCTCCCCCCGTGAATCTCCCCCTGTGAATCTCTCCCCCTCTGAATCTCCCCCTGTGAATCTCCCCCCGTGAATCTCCCCCCTCTGAATCTCCCCCCTGTGAATCTCCCCCCGTGAATCTCCGCCTGTGAATCTCCCCCCGTGAATCTCCCCCTGTGAATCTCCCCCCTGTGAATCTGCCCCCTGTGAATCTCCCCTCTGTGAATAACCCCCTGTGAATCTCCCCCTGTGAATCTCCCCTCTGTGAATCTCCCCCCTGTGAATCTCCTCCCCGTGAATCTCTCCCCTGTGAATCTCCCCCCCTGTGAATCTCCCCCCCTGTGAATCTCCCCCTGTGAATCTCCCCCCTGTGAATCTGCCCCCTGTGAACCTCCCCCCGTGAATCTCCCCCCCGTGAAACTACCCCTTGTGAATCTCCCCCCCCTGTGAATCTCCCCCTCTGTGAATCTCCCCCCACCGAATCTCCCCCCTGTGAATCTCCCCCCGTGAATCTCCCCACGTGTATCTCCCCCGAAAATCACCCCCACTGTGAATCTTCCCCCCTGTGAATCTCCCCCCCTGTGAATCTCCCCCTGTGAATCTCCCCCCTGTGAATCTGCCCCCTGTGAACCTCCCCCCGTGAATCTCCCCCCTCTGAATCTCCCCCCCGTGAATCTCCCCCGTGAATCTCCCCCCCTGTGAATCTTCCCCTCTGTGAATCTCCCCCCGTGAATCTCCGCCTGTGAATCTCCCCCCGTGAATCTCCGCACGTGAATCTCCCCCCTGTGTATCTCCCCCCCTGTGAATCTGCCCGCCGTGAATCTCCCCCCGTGAATCTCCCCATGTGAATCTCTCCCCCTCTGAATCTCCCCCCTGTGAATCTCCCGCCGTGAATCTCCCCCCTCTGAATCTCCCCCCTGTGAATCTCCCCCCGTGAATCTCCGCCTGTGAATCTCCCCCTGTGAATCTCCCCACGTGAATCTCCCCCCTGTGAATCTCCCCCCGTGAATCTCCACCTGTGAATCTCCCCCCGTGAATCTCCCAACGTGAATCTCCCCCCTGTGAATCTCCCCCCCTGTGAATCTGCCCGCCGTGAATCTCCCCCCGTGAATCTCCCCCTGTGAATCTCTCCCCCTCTGAATCTCCCCCTGTGAATCTCCCCCCGTGAATCTCCCCCCTCTGAATCTCCCCCCTGTGAATCTCCCCCCGTGAATCTCCGCCTGTGAATCTCCCCTCGTGAATCTCCCCCTGTGAATCTCCCCCCTGTGAATCTGCCCCCTGTGAACCTCCCCCCGTGAATCTCCCCCCTGTGAATCTCCCCCCCGTGAATCTCCCCCGTGAATCTCCCCCACTGTGAATCTTCCCCTCTGTGAATCTCCCCCCGTGAATCTCCGCCTGTGAATCTCCCCCCGTGAATCTCCCCACGTGAATCTCCCCCCTGTGAATCTCCCCCGCTGTGAATCTGCCCGCCGTGAATCTCCCCCCGTGAATCTCCCCCTGTGAATCTCTCCCCCTCTGAATCTCCCCCCTGTGAATCTTATCCCGTGAATCTCCCCACTCTGAATCTCCCCCCTGTGAATCTCCCCCCGTGAATCTCCGCCTGTGAATCTCCCCCCGTGAATCTCCCCACGTGAATCTCCCCCCTGTGAATCTCCCCCCCTGTGAATCTGCCCGCTGTGAATCTACCCCCGTGAATCTCCCCCTGTGAATCTCTCCCCCTCTGAATCTCCCCCCTGTGAATCTCCCCCCGTGAATCTCCCCCCTCTGAATCTCCCCCCTGTGAATCTCCCCCCGTGAATCTCCACCCGTGAATCTCCCCACTGTGAATCTCCCCCCGTGAATCTCCCCCCTGTGAATCTCCCCCCGTGAATCTCCCCACCTGTGAATCTCCCCCCCCGTGAATCTCGCCCCCCGTGAATCTTCCCCGTGAATCGCCCCCCCGTGAATCTCCCCAATGTGAATCTCCCCCCCGTGAATCGCCCCCCCGTGAATCTCCCCCTCCGTGAATCTCCCCCCTGTGAATCTCCCACTCCCGTGAATCTCCCCCCTGTGAATCTCCCCTCTGTGAATCTCCCCCCCGTGAATCTCCCCCCTGTGAATCTCCCCACGGTGAATCTCCCCTCTGTGAATGAAGCCCTCCCGTGAAACTCCCCCCATGAAAATCCCCCGTGATTCTCCCCCCTGTGAATCTCCCCCTCCCGTGAAACTCCCTCACTGTGAATCTCCCCTATGAATCTCCAGCCTGTGAATCTCCCCCTCCCGTGAAAATCCTCCTCCCGTGAATCTCCCCCCCGTGAATCTCCCCGCCCCGTGAATCTGGCCCCCAGTGAAACTCCCCCCCTGTGAATCTCCCCCCGTGAATCTCCCCCCGTGAATCTCTCCCCTGTAAATCTCCCCCCCCAGTGAATCTCCCCCCTGTGAATCTCCCCTCTGTGAATCACCCCCACTGTGAATCTCCCCACTGTGAATCTCACCCCTGTGAATCTCCCCCCCGAATCTCCCCCCTGTGAAACTCCCCCTGTGAAATTCCCCCCGTGAAACTCCCCCACTGTGAAACACCCCCCATGAAAATCCCCCGTGAATCTCACCCATGTGAATCTCCCCCCGTGACTCTCCCCCCTGTGAATCACCCCCCCTATGAATCTCCCCCCTGTGAATCTCCACCCCGTGATTCTTCCCCCCGTGAATCTCACCCCCGAGAATCTCCCCCCCTGTGAATCTCGCCCCCCGTGAATCTCCCCACTGTGAATCTCCCCACTGTGAATCTCCCCCGTGAATCTCCCCCCCGTGAACCTCCCCACTGTGAATATCCCCCCTGTGAATCTCCCCCCCGTGAATCTCCCCCCTGTGAATCTCCCACCCCGTGAATCTCCCCCCCGTGAATCTCCCCCCCGTGAAACTCCCCTCCCCGTGATTCTCCCTCCCGTGAATCTCCCTCCTGTGAATCTCCCCCCGTGAAACACCCCCTCCCGTGAATCTCCCCCCCGTGAGTCTCCCCCCTGTGAATCTCCCCCCTGTGAACCTCAACCCCCGTGAATCTCCCCCCTGTGAATCTCCCCCCCGTGAATCTCCCCCCCGTGAATCTCCCCACTGTGAATCTCCCCCCTCTGAATCTCCCCTCCTGTGAATCTCCCCGCTGTGTATCTCCCCCCCTGTAAATCCACCCCCGTAAATCTTCCCCCCTGTGAATCTTCCCCCTGCGCATCTCCCCTCTGTGAATCTCCCCCCGTGAATCTCCCCTCTGTGAATCTCCCCCGTGAATCTCCCCCCCGTGAATCTCCCCCCTGTGAATCTCCCCCCGTGAATCTCCCCCCTGTGAATCTCCCCACTGTGAATCTCCCCTCTGTGACTGACCCCCCCTGTGAATCTCCCCCCTGTGAATCTCCCCCCTGTGAATCTCCCACCGTGAATCTCCCCCCTGTGAAACTCCCCCTGTGAAATTGCCCCCGTGAAGCTCCCCCACTGTGAAACTCCCCACATGGAAATCCCCCGTGAATCTCCCCGCTGTGAATCTCACCCTCTCGTGAAACTCCCATGAAAATCCCCCATGAACCTCCCCCCTGTGAATCTCCCCCTCCCGTGAAACTCCCTCACTGTGAAACTCCCCCGTGAATCTCCCTCCAGTGAATCTCCCCCTCCCGTGAATCTCCTCCGCCCGTGAATCTCCCTCCTGTGAATCTCCCCCCCCTGTGAATCTACCCCTCCCCGAGAATCTACCCCCTGTGAATCTCCCCCCCGTGACCTACCCCCTGTGAATCTCCCCCCCGTGAATCACCCCCCCTGTGAATCTCCCCCCGCCGTGAATCTCGCCCCCCGTGAATCTTCCCCGTGAATCGCCCACCCGTGAATCTCCACAATGTGAATCTCCCCCCCGTGAATCGCCCCCCCGTGAATCTCCCCCTCCGTGAATCTCCCCCCCTGTGAATCTCCCCCCTGTGAATCTCCCCCCGTGAATCTCCCCCCGTGAACCTTCCCCCCTCTGAATCTCCCCCGCTGTGAATCTCCCCTCCTGTGAATCTCCCCACTGTGAGTCTACCCCCGTGAATCTCCCCCCTGTGAATCTGCCCCCTGTGAATCTCCCCTCTGTGAATAACCCCCTGTGAATCTCCCCCTGTGAATCTCCCCTCTGTGAATCTCCCCCCTGTGAATCTCCTCCCCGTGAATCTCTCCCCTGTGAATCTCCCCCCCTGTGAATCTCCCCCCCTGTGAATCTCCCCCTGTGAATCTCCCCCCTGTGAATCTGCCCCCTGTGAACCTCCCCCCGTGAATCTCCCCCCCGTGAAACTACCCCTTGTGAATCTCCCCCCCCTGTGAATCTCCCCCTCTGTGAATCTCCCCCCACCGAATCTCCCCCCTGTGAATCTCCCCCCGTGAATCTCCCCACGTGTATCTCCCCCGTAAATCACCCCCACTGTGAATCTCCCCCCCTGTGAATCTCCCCCCCTGTGAATCTCCCCCTGTGAATCTCCCCCCTGTGAATCTGCCCCCTGTGAACCTCCCCCCGTGAATCTCCCCCCTGTGAATCTCCCCCCGTGAATCTCCCCCCCGTGAATCTCCCCCGTGAATCTCCCCCCCTGTGAATCTTCCCCTCTGTGAATCTCCCCCCGTGAATCTCCGCCTGTGAATCTCCCCCCGTGAATCTCCGCACGTGAATCTCCCCCCTGTGTATCTCCCCCCCTGTGAATCTGCCCGCCGTGAATCTCCCCCCGTGAATCTCCCCATGTGAATCTCTCCCCCTCTGAATCTCCCCCCTGTGAATCTCCCGCCGTGAATCTCCCCCCTCTGAATCTCCCCCCTGTGAATCTCCCCCCGTGAATCTGCGCCTGTGAATCTCCCCCCGTGAATCTCCCCACGTGAATCTCCCCCCTTTGAATCTCCCCCCGTGAATCTCCACCTGTGAATCTCCCCCCGTGAATCTCCCAACGTGAATCTCCCCCCTGTGAATCTCCCCCCCTGTGAATCTGCCCGCCGTGAATCTCCCCCCGTGAATCTCCCCCTGTGAATCTCTCCCCCTCTGAATCTCCCCCTGTGAATCTCCCCCCGTGAATCTCCCCCCTCTGAATCTCCCCCCTGTGAATCTCCCCCCGTGAATCTCCGCCTGTGAATCTCCCCCCGTGAATCTCCCCCTGTGAATCTCCCCCCTGTGAATCTGCCCCCTGTGAACCTCCCCCCGTGAATCTCCCCCCTGTGAATCTCCCCCCCGTGAATCTCCCCCGTGAATCTCCCCCACTGTGAATCTTCCCCTCTGTGAATCTCCCCCCGTGAATCTCCGCCTGTGAATCTCCCCCCGTGAATCTCCCCACGTGAATCTCCCCCCTGTGAATCTCCCCCGCTGTGAATCTGCCCGCCGTGAATCTCCCCCCGTGAATCTCCCCCTGTGAATCTCTCCCCCTCTGAATCTCCCCCCTGTGAATCTTATCCCGTGAATCTCCCCACTCTGAATCTCCCCCCTGTGAATCTCCCCCCGTGAATCTCCGCCTGTGAATCTCCCCCCGTGAATCTCCCCACGTGAATCTCCCCCCTGTGAATCTCCCCCCCTGTGAATCTGCCCGCTGTGAATCTACCCCCGTGAATCTCCCCCTGTGAATCTCTCCCCCTCTGAATCTCCCCCCTGTGAATCTCCCCCCGTGAATCTCCCCCCTCTGAATCTCCCCCCTGTGAATCTCCCCCCGTGAATCTCCACTCGTGAATCTCCCCACTGTGAATCTCCCCCCGTGAATCTCCCCCCTGTGAATCTCCCCCCGTGAATCTCCCCACCTGTGAATCTCCCCCCCCGTGAATCTCGCCCCCCGTGAATCTTCCCCGTGAATCGCCACGCCCGTGAATCTCCCCAATGTGAATCTCCCCCCCGTGAATCGCCCCCCCGTGAATCTCCCCCTCCGTGAATCTCCCCCCCATGAATCTCCCACCCTCTGAATCTCCCCCGCTGTGAATCTCCCCTCCCGTGAATCCCCCCACTGTGAGTCTCCCCCCGTGAATCTCCCCGCTGTGAATCTCCCCCCCTGTGAATCTCCCCCGCTGTGAATCTCCCCTCTCTGAATCTCCCCCCTGTGAATCTCCCCTCTGTGAATCGCCACCCCTGTGAATCTCCCCCCCTGTGAATCTCCCCCCCCGGATCTCCCCCCTGTGAATCTCCCCACGTGAATCTCCCCCCCTGTGAATCTCCCCACTGTGAATCTCCCCCCCTGTGAATCTCCCCCTGTGAATCTCCCCGCTGTGAATCTCCCCCCTGTGAACCTGCCCCCGTGAATTTCCCCCCTGTGAATCTCCCCCCCGTGAATTTCCCCCCTGTGAATCTCCCCCCCGTGAATCTCCCCCCTGTGAATCTCCCCCCCGTGAATCTCCCCCGTGAATCTCCCCCCCCGTGAATCTCCCCGCTGTGAATCTCCCCCCCTGTGAATCTGCCCCCCGTGAATCTCCCCCCGTGAATCTCCCCCTGTGAATCTCTCCCCCTCTGAATCTCCCCCCGTGAATCTCCCCCCTCTGAATCTCCCCCCTGTGAATCTCCCCCCGTGAATCTCCCCTCGTGAATCTCCCCACTGTGAAACTCCCCCCATGAATCTCCCCCCTGTGAATCTCCCCCCCCGTGAATCTCCCCCCTGTGAATCTCCCCCCTGTGAATCTCCCCCCATGAATCTCCCCCCAAGAATCTCCCCTCTGTGAATCTCCCCCCTGTGAATTTCCCCCCTGTGAATCTGCCCACCCTGTGAATCTCCCCCCCGACTGTGAATCTCCCCCCCACTGTGAATCTCCCCCCTGTGAATCTCCCCTCTGTGAATCTCCCCCCTGTGAATTTCCCCCCTGTGAATCTGCCCACCCTGTGAATCTCCCCCCCCACTGTGAATCTCCCCCCCACTGTGAATCTCCCCCCCGTGAATCTTCCCCCTGTGAATCTCCCCCCTCGTGAATCTACCCCCCTGTGAATCTCCCCTCTGTGAATCTCCCCCTCCCGTGAAACTCCCCCTCCCGTGAATCTCGCTGCTGTGAAACTCCCCCGTGAATCTCCCTCCAGTGAATCTCCCCCTCCCGTGAAACTCCTCCTCCCGTGAATCTCCCCCTTGTGAATCTCCGCCCCTGTGAATCTGCCCCCCCCGTGAATCTCCCCCCTGTGAATCTCCCCCCCGTGAATCACCCCCCCTGTGAATCTCCCCCCCGTGAATCTCGCCCCCCGTGAATCTCCCCCGTGAATCTCCCCCCCCGTGAATCTCCCCACTGTGAATCTCCCCCCGTGAATCTCCCCTCCGTGAATCTCCCCCCCGTGAATCTCCCCCCCTGTGAATCTCCCCGCTGTGAATCTCCCCCCCTGTGAATCTCCCCACTGTGAGTCTCCCCCCGTGAATCTCCCCCGTGAATCTACCCCCTGCGAATCTCCCCCCTGTGAATCTCTCCTCTGTGAATCACCCCCCTGTGAATCTCCCCCTGTGAATCTCCCCCACTGTGAATCTCCCCCCCATGAATCTCCCCCCCGTGAATCTCCCCTCTGTGAATCTCCCCCTTGTGAATGTCCCCTCTGTGATTCTCCCCGCCGTGAGTCTCCCCTCTGTGAATCTCCCCCCTGTGAATCTCCTCCCCGTGAATCTCCCCCCTGTGAATCTCTCCTCTGTGAATCTCCCCCGTGAATCTCCCCGCTGTGAATCTCCACCCCTGTGAATCTCCCCCCCTGTGAATCTCCCCCCGTGAATCTCCCCCCTGTGAATCTCACGCCGTGAATCTCCCCCTTGTGAATCTCCCCCACTGTGAATCTCCCCCCCTGTGTATCCCACCCCCGTGAATCTCCCCCACAGGGAATCTCCCCCGCTGTGAATCTCCCCCCTGTGAATCTCTCCCCCTGTTAATCTCCCCCCTGTGAATCTCCCCCCCGTAAATCTCCACCCCTGTGAATCTCCCCCCTGTGAATCACTCCCCCTGTGAATCTCCCCCCTGTGAATCTCCCCCCCGTGAAGCTCCCCCCCGTGAATCTCCACCCTGTGAATCACCCCACTGTGATTCTGGCCCCTGTGCATCGCCCCCCTGTGAATCTCCCCTCTCTGAATCTCCCCCCTGTGAATCTCCCCCATGTGAATCTCGCCTCTGTGAATCACCCCCCCTGTGACTCTCACCTCCTGTGAATCTCCCCCCTGTGAATCAACCCCCCCTGTGAATCTCCCCGCTGTGAATCTCCCCACTGTGAATCTCCCCCCTGTGAATCTGCGCTCTGTGAATCACCCCCCCTGTGAATATCCCCCCTGTGAATCACCCGCCCTGTGAATCTCCCCGCTGTGAATCTCCCCCCCGTGAAAGTCCCCCACTGTGAAACTCCCCCCATGAAAATCCTCCGTGAATCTCCCCCCTGTGAATCTCCCCCTCCCATGAATCTCCCCCCTGTGAATCTCCCCTCTGTGAATCTCCCCCCCGTGAATCTCCCCCCTGTGAATCTCCCCACGGTGAAACTCCCCTCTGTGAATCAAGCCCTCCCGTGAAACTCCCCCCATGAAAATCCCCCGTGAATCTCCCCCCTGTGAATCTCTCCCTCCCGTGAAATTCCTCACTGTGAATCTCCCCCATGAATCTCCCGCCTGTGAATCTCCCCCTCCCGTGAAAATTATCCTCCCGTGGATCTCCCCCCCGTGAATCTCCCCGCCCCGTGAATCTCCCCCACAGTGAAACTCCCCCCCTGTGAATCTACCCCCGTGAATCTCCCCCCCATGAATCTGCCCCCTGTGAATCTCCCCTCTGTGAATCTCCCCCCGTGAATCTCTCCCCTGTGAATCTCCCCCCCCAGTGAATCTCCCCCCTGTGAATCGCCCCTCTGTGAATCACCCCCACTGTGAATCTCCCCACTGTGAATCTCACCCCTGTGAATCTCCCCCCCGAATCTCCCCGCTGTGAAACTCCCCCTTTGAAATTCCCCCCGTGAAACTCCCCCACTGCGAAACTCCCCCCATGAAAATCCCCCGTGAATCTCACCCCTGTGAATCTCCCCCCCGTGACTCTCCCCCCTGTGAATCTACCCCTTGTAAATCCCCCTCTGTGAATCACCCCCCCTGTGAATCTCCCCCCCTGTGAATCTCCCCCTCCGTGATTCTCCCCCCTGCGAATCTCCCCCCCGAGAATCTCCCCCCCTGTGAATCTCGCCCCCGTGAATCTCCCACTGTGAATCTCCCAACTGTGAATCTCCCCCGTAAATCTCCCCCCCGTGAACCTCCCCCCTGTGAATATCCCCCCCCGTGAATCTCCCCCCCGTGAATCTCCCCCCGTGAATCTCCCCCCTGTGAATCTCCCCCCCGTGAATCTACCCCCTGTGAATCTCCCCTCTGTGATTCTCCCCCTCCTGTGAAACTCCCCCTCCCGTGAATCTCGCCGCCGTGAATCTCCCCCCCGTGAATCTCCCCCCCGTGAATCTCCCCTCCCCGTGAATCTCCCTCCCATGAATCTCCCCCCTGCGAATCTCCCCCCTGTGAAACTCCACCTCCCGTGAATCTCCCCCCCGTGAATCTCCCCGCTGTGAATCTCCCCCCTGTGTATCTCCCCCCCTGTAAATCCACCCCCGTAAATCTTCCCCCCTGTGAATCTTCCCCCTGTGCATCTCCCCTCTGTGAATCTCCCCCCGTGAATCTCCCCTCTGTGAATCTCCCCCGTGAATCTCCCCCCCGTGAATCTCCCCCCCTGTGAATCTCCCCTCTGTGACTCACCCCCCCTGTGAATCTCCCCCCTGTGAATCACTCCCTGTGAATCTCCCCCTGTAAATCTCCCCCCTGTGAATCTCCCCCCCTGTGAATCTACCCCCACCGTGAATCTACCCCCTGTGAATCTCCCCCCCGTGAATCTACCCCCTGTGAATCTCCCCCCCGTGAATCACCCCCCTGTGAATCTCCCCCCCCCGTGAATCTCGCCCCCCGTGAATCTTCCCCGTGAATCGCCCCCCCGTGAATCTCCCCAATGTGAATCTCCCCTCCGTGAATCGCCCCCCCGTGAATCTCCCCCTCCGT
Source organism: Somniosus microcephalus (assembly GCF_052327205.1). Taxonomy (NCBI): domain Eukaryota; kingdom Metazoa; phylum Chordata; class Chondrichthyes; order Squaliformes; family Somniosidae; genus Somniosus; species Somniosus microcephalus. The sequence goes on along the minus strand of NW_028225181.1, from coordinate 8,112,712 downwards.
GAATCTCCCCCCCTGTGAATCTCCGCCCTGTGAATCTCCCCCCATGAATCTCCCCCCATGAATCTCCCCCCCTCTGAATCTCCCCCGCTGTGAATCTCCCCTCCTGTGAATCTCCCCACTGTGAGTCTCCCCCCGTGAATCTCCCCCCTGTGAATCTGCCCCCTGTGAATCTCCCCTCTGTGAATCACCCCCTGTGAATCTCCCCCTGTGAATCTCCCCCCCTGTGAATCTCCCCCCTGTGAATCTCCCCTCTCTGAATCTCCCCCCTGTGAAATTCCCCTCTGTGAATCTCCTCCCCGTGAATCTCCCCTCTGTGAATCTCCCCCCTGTGAATCTCCCCCCCTGTGAATCGCCCCACTGTGAATCTCCCCCCTCTGAATCTCCCCCCCGTGAATCTCCCCCCCTGTTAATCTCCCCTCTGTGACTCACCCCCCCTGTGAATCTCCCCCCTGTGAATCACTCCCTGTGAATCCCCCCTGTGAATCTCCCCCCTGTGAATCTCCCCCCCTGTGAATCTACCCCCACCATGAATCTACCCCCTGTGAATCTCCCCCCCCAGAATCTACCCCCTGTGAATCTCCCCCCCGTGAATCACCCCGCTGTGAATCTCCCCCCCCGTGAATCTCGCCCCCCGTGAATCTTCCCCGTGAATCGCCCCCCCGTGAATCTCCCCAATGTGAATCTCCCCTCCGTGAATCGCCCCGCCGTGAATCTCCCCCTCCGTGAATCTCCCCCCCTGTGAATCTCCCCACTGTGAATCTCCCCCCATGAATCTCCCCCCCATGAATCTCCCCCCCTCTGACTCTCCCCCGCTGTGAATCTCCCCTCCTGTGAATCTCCCCACTGTGAGTCTCCCCCCGTGAATCTCCCCCCTGTGAATCTGCCCCCTGTGAATCTCCCCTCTGTGAATCACCCCCTGTGAATCTCCCCCTGTGAATCTCCCCCCCTGTGAATCTCCCCCATGTGAATCTCCCCTCTCTGAATCTCCCCCCTGTGAAATTCCCCTCTGTGAATCTCCTCCCCGTGAATCTCCCCCCCGTGAATCTCCCCCCTGTGAATCTCCTCCCCGTGAATCTCTCCCCTGTGAATCTCCCCTCTGTGAATCGCCACCCCTGTGAATCTACCCCCCTGTGAATCTACCCCCCTTGAATCTCCCCCCTGTGAATCTCCCCCGTGAAACTACCCCTTGTGAATCTCCCCCCCCTGTGAATCTCCCCCTCTGTGAATCTCCCCCCCCGAATCTCCCCCCTCTGAATCTCCCCCCGTGAATCTCCCCACGTGTATCTCCCCCGTGAATCACCTCCCCTGTGAACCTGCCCCCGTGAATCTCCCCCCTGTGAATCACGCCCCCGTGAATCTCCCCCGTGAATCTCCCCCTGTGAATCTCCCCACGTGAATCTCCCCCCTGTGAATCTCCCCCCCGTGAATCTGCCCCCCGTGAATCTCTCCCCGTGAATCTACCCCTGTGAATCTCTCCCCCTCTGAATCTCCCCACTGTGAATCTCCCCCCATGAATCTCCCCCCTCTGAATCTCCCCCCTGTGAATCTCCCCCCGTGAATCTCCCCTCGTGAATCTCCCCACTGTGAAACTCCCCCCGTGAATCACCCCCCTGTGAATCTCCCCTCCTTGAATCTCCCCCCTGTGAATCTCCCCCCATGAATCTCCCCTCTGTGAATCTCCCCCCTGTGATGCCCAAAGATGTGCAGGTTAGGTTGATTGGCTATGATAAATTGACCCTTAGTGTTAGGGGGATTAAATACGTGGGGTTACGGGGATAGGGTGGGATATGTGTTGGTGGAGGGGTTACGGGGATCGGGTGGGATATGTGTCGGTGCAGGCTCGATGGGCCGAAATGGCCTCTATCTGCACTGTGAGGTTTCTGTGAGTTCTGTGAGTTCTGTGAATTTCCCCCCTGTGAATCTGCCCACCCTGTGAATCTCCCCCCCACTGTAAATCTCCCCCCCCACTGTGAATCTCCACCCCGTGAATCTCCCCCCTGTGAGTCTCCCCCCTCGTGAATCTACCCCCCTGTGAATCTCCCCTCTGTGAATCTCCCCCTCCCGTGAAACTCCCCCTCCCGTGAATCTCGCCGCTGTGAAACTCCCCCGTGAATCTCCCTCCAGTGAATCTCCCCCTCCCGTGAAACTCCTCCTCCCGTGAATCTCCCCCTTGTGAATCTCCGCCCCTGTGAATCTACCCCCCCCGTGAATCTCCCCCCTGTGAATCTCCCCCCCGTGAATCACCCCACCTGTGAATTTCCCCCCCGTGAATCTCCCCCCGTGAATCGCCCCCCCGTGAATCTCCCCCCCACGTGAATCTCCCCACTGTGAATCTCCCCCCGTGAATCTCCGCCCCTGTGAATCTCCCCGCTGTGAATCTCCCCCCCTGTGAATCTCCCCACTGTGAGTCTCCCCCGTGAATCTCCCCCGTGAATCTACCCCCTGCGAATCTCCCCCCTGTGAAACTCCCCTCTGTGAATCACCCCCCTGTGAATCTCCCCCTGTGAATCTCACCCCCTGTGAATCTCCCCCCCATGAATCTCCCCCCCCTGTGAATCTATCCTCTGTGAATCTCCCCCTTGTGAATATCCCCCCTGTGATTCTCCCCGCCGTGAGTCTCCCCTCTGTGAATCTCCCCCCTGTGAATCTCCTCCCCGTGAATCTCCCCCCTGTGAATCTCCCCTCTGTGAATCTCCCCCCTGTGAATCTCCCCCCTGTGAATCTCCACCCCTGTGAATCTCCCCCCCTGTGAATCTCCCCCCGTGAATCTCCCCCCTGTGAATCGCGCCCCTTGAATCTCCCCCTTGTGAATCTACCCCCCCTGTGAATCTCCCCCCCTGTGTATCCCACCCCCGTGAATCTCCCCCACAGTGAATCTCCCCCCCTGTGAATCTCCCCCCTGTGAATCTCTCCCCCTGTGAATCTCCCCCCTGTGAATCTCCCCCCCGTAAATCTCCACCCCTGTGAATCTCTCCCCCTGTGAATCTCCCCCCTGTGAATCTCCCCCCCGTGAATCTCCCCCCCGTGAATCTCCCCCCTGTGAATCACCCCACTGTGATTCTGCTCCCTGTGCATCGCCCTCCTGTGAATCTCCCCTCTGTGAATCTCCCCCCATGTGAATCTCGCCTCTGTGAATCACCCCCCCTGTGACTCACACCCCCTGTGAATCTCCCCCCTGTGAATCAACCCCCCCTGTGAATCTCCCCCCTGTGAATCTCCCCCCTGTGAATCTCCCCTCTGTGAATCACCCCCCCTGTGAATAACCCCCTGTGAATCACCCCCCCCTGTGAATCTCCCCCCTGTGAATCTCCCCCTCCCGTGAATCTCCCCCCTGTGAATCTCCCCTCTGTGAATCTCCCCACCGTGAATCTCCCCCCTGTGAATCTCCCCACGGTGAATCTCCCCTCTGTGAATCAAGCCCTCCCGTCAAACTCCCCCCATGAAAATCCCCCGTGAATCTCCCCCCTGTTAATCTCCCCCTCCCGTGAAACTCCCTCACTGTGAATCTCCCCCGTGAATCTCCCGCCTGTGAATCTCCCCCTCCCGTGAAAATCCTCCTCCCGTAAATCTCCCCCCCGTGAATCTCCCCGCCCCGTGAATCTCCCCCCCAGTGAAACTCCCCTCCTGTGAATCTACCCCCGTGAATCTCCCCCCCATGAATCTGCCCCCTGTGAATCTCCCCTCTGTGAATCTCCCCCCGTGAATCTCTCCCCTGTGAATCTCCCCCCCCAGTGAATCTCCCCCCTGTGAATCTCCCCTCTGTGAATCACCCCCACTGTGAATCTCTCCACTGTGGAATCTCACCCCTGTGAATCTCCCCCCCGAATCTCCCCCCTGTGAAACTCCCCCTTTGAAATTCCCCCGTGAAACTCCCCCACTGTGAAACTCCCCACATGAAAATCCCCCGTGAATCTCCCCCCTGTGAATCTCCCCCCCGTGACTCTCCCCACTGTGAATCTCCCCCCTGTGAATCTCCCCTCTGTGAATCACCCCCCCTGTGAATCTCCCCCGCTGTGAACCTCCCACTCCGTGATTCTCCCCCCCTGCGAATCTCCCCCCCGAGAATCTCCCCACTGTGAATCTCCCCACTGTGAATCTCCCCCGTGAATCTCCCCCCCGTGAACCTCCCCTCTGAGAATATCCCCCCCGTGAATCTCCCCCCCGTGAATCTCCCCCCGTGAATCTCCCCCCTGTGAATCTCCCCCCCCGTGAATCTACACCCTGTGAATCTCCCCTCTGTGATTCTCCCCCTCCAGTGAAACTCCCCCTCCCGTGAATCTCGCCGCTGTGAATCTCCCCCCCGTGAATCTCACCCGCGTGAATCTCCCCTCCCCGTGAATCTCCCTCCCGTGAATCTCCCCCCTGTGAATCTCCCCCGAGAAACTACCCCTCCCGTGAATCTCCCCCCCGTGAATCTCCCCCCTGTGAACCTCCCCCCCTGTGCATCTCCCCCCTGTGAATCTCAAACCCCGTGAATCTCCCCACTGTGAATCTCCCCCCGCTGAATCTCCCCCACTGTGAATCTCCCCGCTGTGTATCTCCCCCGTGTAAATCCACCCCCGTAAATCTTCCCCGCTGTGAATCTTCCCCCTGTGCATCTCCCCTCTGTGAATCTCCCCCCGTGAATCTCCCCTCTGTGAATCTCCCCCGTGAATCTCCCCCCGTGAATCTCCCCCCCTGTGAATCTCCCCCCGTGAATCTCCCCCCTGTGAATCTCCCCGCTGTGAATCTCCCCTCTGTGACTCACCCCCCCTGTGAATCTCCCCCTGTGAATCTCCCCCCCGTGAATCTCCCACCGTGAATCTCCCCCCTGTGAAACTCCCCCTGTGAAATTGCCCCCGTAAAGCTCCCCCACTGTGAAACTCCCCACATGGAAATCCCCCGTGAATCTCCCCGCTGTGAATCTCACCCTCCCATGAAACTCCCATGAAAATCCCCCTTGAATCTCCCCCCTGTGAATCTCGCCCTCCCGTGAAACTCCCTCACTGTGAAACTCCCCCGTGACTCTCCCTCCAGTGAATCTCCCCCTCCCGTGAAACTCCTCCTCCCGTGAATCTCCCCCCTGTGAATCTCCCCCCCTGTGAATCTACCCCCCCGTGAATCTACCCACTGTGAATCGCCCCCCCGTGAATCTACCCCCTGTGAATCTCCCCCCCGTGAATCACCCCCCCTGTGAATCTCCCCCCCTGTGAATCTCACCCTCCCGTGAAACTCCCATGAAAATCCCCCATGAATCTCCCCCTGTGAATCTCGCCCTCCCGTGAAACTCCCTCAATGTGAAACTCCCCCGTGACTCTCCCTCCAGTGAATCTCCCCCTCCCGTGAAACTCCTCCTCCCGTGAATCTCCCCCCTGTGAATCTCCCCCCCTGTGAATCTACCACCCCCCATGAATCTACCCCCTTTGAATCTCCCCCCCGTGAATCTACCCCCTGTGAATCTCTCCCCCGTGAATCACCCCCCCTGTGAATCTCCCCCCCCCGGGAATCTCGCCCCCCGTGAATCTTCCCCGTGAGTCGCCCCCCCGTGAATCTCCCCAATGTGAATCTCCCCCCGTGAATCTCCCCCCCGTGAATCGCCCCCCGTGAATCTCCCCCTCCGTGAATCTCCCCCTCTGTGAATCTCCCCCCTGTGAATCTCCCCCCGTGAATCTCCCCCCCATGAATCTCCCCCCCTCTGACTCTCCCCCGCTGTGAATCTCCCCTCCTGTGAATCTCCCCACTGTGAGTCTCCCCCCGTGAATCTCCCCCCTGTGAATCTGCCCCCTGTGAATCTCCCCTCTGTGAATCACCCCCTGTGAATCTCCCCCTGTGAATCTCCCCCCCTGTGAATCTCCCCCCCTGTGAATCTCCCCTCTCTGAATCTCCCCCCTGTGAATGTCCCCTCTGTGAATCTCCCCCCCGTGAATCTCCCCTCTGTGAATCTCCCCCCTGTGAATCTCCTCCCCGTGAATCTCTCCCCTGTGAATCTCCCCTCTGTGAATCGCCACCCCTGTGAATCTACCCCGCTGTGAATCTCCCCCCTCGTGAATCTCCCCCCTGTGAATCTCCCCCCGTGAAACTACCCCTTGTGAATCTCCCCCCCCTGTGAATCTCCCCCTCTGTGAATCTCCCCCCCCGAATCTCCCCCCTGTGAATCTCCCCCCATGAATCTCCCCACGTGTATCTCCCCCGTGAATCACCTCCCCTGTGAATCTCCCCGACTGTGAATCTCCCCCACTGTGAATCTCCCCCCTGTGAATCTCCCCCCCGTGAATCTCCCCCGTGAATCTCCCCCCCTGTGAATCTTCCCCTCTGTGAATCTCCCCCCCGTGAATCTCCCCCTGTGAATCTCCCCCGTGAATATCCGCACGTGAATCTCCCCCCTATGAATCTCCCCCCCTGTGAATCTGCCCCCCGTGAATCTCCCCCTGTGAATCTCTCCCCCTCTGAATCTCCCCCCTGTGAATCATCCCCCGTGAATCTCCCCCCTCTGAATCTCCCCCCTGTGAATCTCCCCCCGTGGATCTCCCCTCGTGAATCTCCCCACTGTGAAACTCCCCCCGTGAATCACCCCCCTGTGAATCTCCTCCCCGTAAATCTCCCCCCTGTGAATCTCCCCCCATGAAGCTCCCCCCGTGAATCTCTCCCCTGTGAATCTCCCCCCGTGAATCTCCCCCCCTGTGAATCTCCCCCCCCGTTAATCTCGCCCCCCGTGAATCTTCCCCGTGAATCGCCCCCCCTGAATCTCCCCAATGTGAATCTCCCCCCCGTGAATCGCCCCCCCGTGAATCTCCCCCTCCGTGAATCTCCCCCCCTGTGAATCTCCCCCCTGTGAATCTCCCCCCGTGAATCTCCCCCCCATGAATCGACCCCCCTCTGAATCTCCCCCGCTGTGAATCTCCCCTCCTGTGAATCTCCCCACTGTGAGTCTCCCCCCGTGAATCTCCCCCCTGTGAATCTGCCCCCTGTGAATCTCCCCTCTGTGAATCACCCCCTGTGAATCTCCCCCTGTGAATCTCCCCCTCTGTGAATCTCCCCCCCTGCGAATCTCCGCTCTCTGAATCTCCCCCCGGTGAATGTCCCCTCTGTGAATCTCCCCCCCGTGAATCTCCCCCCTGTGAAAATGCCCACCCTGTGAATCTCCCCCCCAACTGTGAATCTCCACCCCCACTGTGAATCTCCCCCCCGTGAATCTCCCCCCTGTGAATCTCCCCCTCTTGAATCTACCCCACTGTGAATCTCCCCTCTGTGAATCTCCCCCTTCCGTGAAACTGCCCCTCCCGTGAATCTCGCCGCTGTGAAACTCCCCCGTGAATCTCCCTCCAGTGAATCTCCCCCTCCCGTGAAACTCCTCCTCCCGTGAATCTCCCCCTTGTGAATCTCCGCCCCTGTGAATCTACCCCACCGTGAATCTCCCCCCTGTGAATCTCCCCACCGTGAATCACCCTCCCTGTGAATCTCCCCCCCGTGAATCTCGCCCCCCGTGAATCTCCCCCGTGAATCTCCCCCCCGTGAATCTCCACACTGTGAATCTCCCCCCGTGAATCGCCCCCCCGTGAATCTCCCCCTCCGTGAATCTCCCCCCCGTGAATCTCCCCCCTGTGAATCTCCCCCCGTGAATGTCCCCCCCTGTGAATCTCCCCGCTGTGAATCTCCCCCCCGTGAATCTCCCCACTGTGAGTTTCCCCCCGTGAATCTCCCCCGTGAATCTACCCCCTGCGAATCTCCCCCCTGTGAATCTCCCCTCTGTGAATCACCCCCCTGTGAATCTCCCCCTGTGAATCTCTCCCCCTGTGAATCTCCCCCCCATGAATCTCCTCCCCTGTGAATCTCCCCTCTGTGAATCTCCCCCTTGTGAATGTCCACTCTGTGATTCTCCCCGCCGTGAGTCTCCCCTCTGTGAATCTCCCCCCTGTGAATCTCCTCCCCGTGAATCTCCCCCCTGTGAATCTCCACCCCTGTGAATCTCCCCCCCTGTGAATCTCCCCCCGTGAATCTCCGCCCTGTGAATCTCGCCCCGTGAATCTCCCCCTTGTGAATCTCCCCCCACTGTGAATCTCCCCCTCTGTGAATCACCCCCCGTGAATCTCCCCCCATGAATCTGCCCCCCTGTGAATCTCCCCACGTGAATCTCCCCCGTGAATATCCTCCCCTGTGAATCTCCCCCCCTGTGAATCTCCTCCCCTGTGAATCTCCTCCCCTGTGAATCTCCCCCCCTGTGAATCTCCTCCCCTGTGAATCTCCCCCCCTGTGAATCTCCTCCCCTGTGAATCTCCCCCCCGTGAATCTCCGCCACTGTGAATCTCCCCCCCTCTGAATCTCCCCCCTGTGAATCACCCCCGGGACTCTCCCCCCTCTGAATCACCCCCCGTGAATCTCCCCCCGTGAATCTCCCCACTGTGAATCTCCCCCCGTGAATCTCCCCCCTGTTAATCTCCCCCTCCCGTGAAACTCCCTCACTGTGAATCTCCCCCGTGAATCTCCCGCCTGTGAATCTCCCCCTCCCGTGAAAATCCTCCTCCCGTGAATCTCCCCCCCGTGAATCTCCCCGCCCCGTGAATCTCCCCCCCAGTGAAACTCCCCTCCTGTGAATCTCCCCCCGTGAATCTCCCCCCCATGAATCTGCCCCCTGTGAATCTTTCCTCTGTGAATCTCCCCCCGTGAATCTCTCCCCTGTGAATCTCCCCCCCCAGTGAATCTCCCCCCTGTGAATCTCCCCTCTGTGAATCACCCCCACTGTGAATCTCTCCACTGTGAATCTCACCCCTGTGAATCTCCCCCCCGAATCTCCCCCCTGTGAAACTCCCCCTTTGAAATTCCCCCCGTGAAACTCCCCCACTGTGAAACTCCCCACATGAAAATCCCCCGTGAATCTCCCCCCTGTGAATCTCCCCCCCGTGACTCTCCCCACTGTGAATCTCCCCCCTGTGAATCTCCCCTCTGTGAATCACCCCCCCTGTGAATCTCCCCCGCTGTGAACCTCCCACTCCGTGATTCTCCCCCCCTGCGAATCTCCCCCCCGAGAATCTCCCCACTGTGAATCTCCCCACTGTGAATCTCCCCCGTGAATCTCCCCCCCGTGAACCTCCCCCCTGAGAATATCCCCCCCGTGAATCTCCCCCCCGTGAATCTCCCCCCGTGAATCTCCCCCCTGTGAATCTCCCCCCCCGTGAATCTACACCCTGTGAATCTCCCCTCTGTGATTCTCCCCCTCCTGTGAAACTCCCCCTCCCGTGAATCTCGCCGCTGTGTATCTCCCCCCCGTGAATCTCACCCGCGTGAATCTCCCCTCCCCGTGAATCTCCCTCCCGTGAATCTCCCCCCTGTGAATCTCCCCCGAGAAACTACCCCTCCCGTGAATCTCCCCCCCGTGAATCTCCCCCCTGTGAACCTCCCCCCCTGTGCATCTCCCCCCTGTGAATCTCCCCCCCGTGAATCTCCCCACTGTGAATCTCCCCCCGCTGAATCTCCCCCACTGTGAATCTCCCCGCTGTGTATCTCCCCCCGTGTAAATCCACCCCCGTAAATCTTCCCCGCTGTGAATCTTCCCCCTGTGCATCTCCCCTCTGTGAATCTCCCCCCGTGAATCTCCCCTCTGTGAATCTCCCCCGTGAATCTCCCCCCGTGAATCTCCCCCCCTGTGAATCTCCCCCCGTGAATCTCCCCCCTGTGAATCTCCCCGCTGTGAATCTCCCCTCTGTGACTCACCCCCCCTGTGAATCTCCCCCTGTGAATCTGCCCCCTGTGAATCTCCCACCGTGAATCTCCCCCCTGTGAAACTCCCCCTGTGAAATTGCCCCCGTGAAGCTCCCCCACTGTGAAACTCCCCACATGGAAATCCCCCGTGAATCTCCCCGCTGTGAATCTCACCCTCCCATGAAACTCCCATGAAAATCCCCCTTGAATCTCCCCCCTGTGAATCTCGCCCTCCCGTGAAACTCCCTCACTGTGAAACTCCCCCGTGACTCTCCCTCCAGTGAATCTCCCCCTCCCGTGAAACTCCTCCTCCCGTGAATCTCCCCCCTGTGAATCTCCCCCCCTGTGAATCTACCCCCCCGTGAATCTACCCACTGTGAATCGCCCCCCCGTGAATCTACCCCCTGTGAATCTCCCCCCCGTGAATCACCCCCCCTGTGAATCTCCCCCCCTGTGAATCTCACCCTCCCGTGAAACTCCCATGAAAATCCCCCATGAATCTCCCCCCTGTGAATCTCGCCCTCCCGTGAAACTCCCTCAATGTGAAACTCCCCCGTGACTCTCCCTCCAGTGAATCTCCCCCTCCCGTGAAACTCCTCCTCCCGTGAATCTCCCCCCTGTGAATCTCCCCCCCTGTGAATCTACCACCCCCCATGAATCTACCCCCTTTGAATCTCCCCCCCGTGAATCTACCCCCTGTGAATCTCTCCCCCGTGAATCACCCCCCCTGTGAATCTCCCCCCCCCGGGAATCTCGCCCCCCGTGAATCTTCCCCGTGAGTCGCCCCCCCGTGAATCTCCCCAATGTGAATCTCCCCCCCGTGAATCGCCCCCCGTGAATCTCCCCCTCCGTGAATCTCCCCCCCTGTGAATCTCCCCCCTGTGAATCTCCCCCCGTGAATCTCCCCCCCATGAATCTCCCCCCCTCTGACTCTCCCCCGCTGTGAATCTCCCCTCCTGTGAATCTCCCCACTGTGAGTCTCCCCCCGTGAATCTCCCCCCTGTGAATCTGCCCCCTGTGAATCTCCCCTCTGTGAATCACCCCCTGTGAATCTCCCCCTGTGAATCTCCCCCCCTGTGAATCTCCCCCCCTGTGAATCTCCCCTCTCTGAATCTCCCCCCTGTGAATGTCCCCTCTGTGAATCTCCCCCCCGTGAATCTCCCCTCTGTGAATCTCCCCCCTGTGAATCTCCTCCCCGTGAATCTCTCCCCTGTGAATCTCCCCTCTGTGAATCGCCACCCCTGTGAATCTACCCCGCTGTGAATCTCCCCCCTCGTGAATCTCCCCCTGTGAATCTCCCCCCGTGAAACTACCCCTTGTGAATCTCCCCCCCTGTGAATCTCCCCCTCTGTGAATCTCCCCCCCCGAACCTCCCCCCTGTGAATCTCCCCCCATGAATCTCCCCACGTGTATCTCCCCCGTGAATCACCTCCCCTGTGAATCTCCCCGACTGTGAATCTCCCCCACTGTGAATCTCCCCCTCACCGTGAATCTCCCCCCCGTGAATCTCCCCCGTGAATCTCCCCCGTGAATATCCCCACGTGAATCTCCCCCTATGAATCTCCCCCCCTGTGAATCTGCCCCCCGTGAATCTCCCCCTGTGAATCTCTCCCCCTTTGAATCTCCCCCCTGTGAATCATCCCCCGTGAATCTCCCCCCTCTGAATCTCCCCCCTGTGAATCTCCCCCCGTGGATCTCCCCTCGTGAATCTCCCCACTGTGAAACTCCCCCCGTGAATCACCCCCCCTGTGAATCTCCTCCCCGTAAATCTCCCCCCTGTGAATCTCCCCCCATGAAGCTCCCCCCGTGAATCTCTCCCCTGTGAATCTCCCCCCGTGAATCTCCCCCCTGTGAATCTCCCCCCCCGTTAATCTCGCCCCCCGTGAATCTTCCCCGTGAATCGCCCCCCTGAATCTCCCCAATGTGAATCTCCCCCCCGTGAATCGCCCCCCCGTGAATCTCCCCCTCCGTGAATCTCCCCCCCTGTGAATCTCCCCCCTGTGAATCTCCCCCCGTGATCTCCCCCCCATGAATCGACCCCCCTCTGAATCTCCCCCGCTGTGAATCTCCCCTCCTGTGAATCTCCCCACTGTGAGTCTCCCCCCGTGAATCTCCCCCCTGTGAATCTGCCCCCTGTGAATCTCCCCTCTGTGAATCACCCCCTGTGAATCTCCCCCTGTGAATCTCCCCCTCTGTGAATCTCCCCCCCTGCGAATCTCCGCTTTCTGAATCTCCCCCCTGTGAATGTCCCCTCTGTGAATCTCCCCCCCGTGAATCTCCCCTCTGTGAATCTCCCCCCTGTGAATCTCCTCCCCGTGAATCTCTCCCCTGTGAATCTCCCCTCTGTGAATCGCCACCCCTGTGAATCTCCCCCCCTGTGAACCTCCCTCCCGTGAATCTCCCCACTGTGAATCTCCCCCCCGTGAAACTTCTCCTTGTGAATCTCCCCCCCCTGTGAATCTCCCCCTCTGTGAATCTCCCCCCCGAATCTCCCACCTGTGAATCTCCCCCCGTGAATCTCCCCACGTGTATCTCCCCCGTGAATCACCTCCCCTGTGAATCTCCCCCACTGTGAATCACCCCCCTGGGAATCTCCCCCCCTGAGAATCTCCCCCCTGTGAATCTCCCCCCCTGTGAATCTCCCCTGTGAATCTCCCCCCTGTGAATCTGCCCCCTGTGAACCTGCCTACGTGAATCTCTCCCCTGTGAATCTCCCCCCCGTGAATCTCCCCCGTGAATCTCCCCCCCTGTGAATCTTCCCCTCTGTGAATCTCCCCCCCGTGAATCTCCCCCTGTGAATCTCCCCCCGTGAATCTCCCCACGTGAATCTCCCCCCTGTGAATCTCCCCCCCTGTGAATCTGCCCCCCGTGAATCTCCCCCCGTGTAACTCCCCCTGTGAATCTCTCCCCCTCTGAATCTCCCCCCTGTGAATCTCCCCCGTGAATCTCCCCCCTCTGAATCTCCCCCCTGTGAATCTCCCCCCTGTGAATCTCCCCTCGTGAATCTCCCCACTGTGAAACCTCCCCCTGAATCTCCCCCCTGTGAATCTCCCCACCGTGAATCTCCCCCCTGTGAATCTCCCCCCATGAATCTCCCCCCGTGAATCTCCGCCCTGTGAATCTCCCCCCGTGAATCTCCCCCCAAGAATCTCCCCTCTGTGAATCTCCCCCCTGTGAATTTCCCCCCTGTGAAACTGCCCACCCTGTGAATCTCCCCCCCAACTGTGAATCTCCACCCCCACTGTGAATCTCCCCCCCGTGAATCTCCCCCCTGTGAATCTCCCCCCTCTTGAATCTACCCCACTGTGAATCTCCCCTCTGTGAATCTCCCCCTTCCGTGAAACTGCCCCTCCCGTGAATCTCGCCGCTGTGAAACTCCCCGTGAATCTCCCTCCAGTGAATCTCCCCCTCCCGTGAAACTCCTCCTCCCGTGAATCTCCCCCTTGTGAATCTCCGCCCCTGTGAATCTACCCCACCGTGAATCTCCCCCCTGTGAATCTCCCCACCGTGAATCACCCTCCCTGTGAATCTCCCCCCCGTGAATCTCGCCCCCCGTGAATCTCCCCTGTGAATCTCCCCCCCGTGAATCTCCACACTGTGAATCTCCCCCGTGAATCGCCCCCCCGTGAATCTCCCCCTCCGTGAATCTCCCCCCCGTGAATCTCCCCCCTGTGAATCTCCCCCCGTGAATGTCCCCCCCGTGAATCTCCCCGCTGTGAATCTCCCCCCCGTGAATCTCCCCACTGTGAGTTTCCCCCCGTGAATCTCCCCCGTGAATCTACCCCCCTGCGAATCTCCCCCCTGTGAATCTCCCCTCTGTGAATCACCCCCCTGTGAATCTCCCCCTGTGAATCTCTCCCCCTGTGAATCTCCCCCCCATGAATCTCCTCCCCTGTGAATCTCCCCTCTGTGAATCTCCCCCTTGTGAATGTCCACTCTGTGATTCTCCCCGCCGTGAGTCTCCCCTCTGTGAATCTCCCCCCTGTGAATCTCCTCCCCGTGAATCTCCCCCCTGTGAATCTCCACCCCTGTGAATCTCCCCCCCTGTGAATCTCCCCCCGTGAATCTCCGCCCTGTGAATCTCGCCCCGTGAATCTCCCCCTTGTAAATCTCCCCCCCCTGTGAATCTCCCCCTCTGTGAATCACCCCCCGTGAATCTCCCCCCATGAATCTGCCCCCCTGTGAATCTCCCCACGTGAATCTCCCCCGTGAATATCCTCCCCTGTGAATCTCCCCCCCTGTGAATCTCCTCCCCTGTGAATCTCCTCCCCTGTGAATCTCCCCCCCTGTGAATCTCCTCCCCTGTGAATCTCCCCCCCTGTGAATCTCCTCCCCTGTGAATCTCCCCCCCGTGAATCTCCGCCACTGTGAATCTCCCCCCCTCTGAATCTCCCCCCTGTGAATCACCCCCGGGACTCTCCCCCCTCTGAATCACCCCCCGTGAATCTCCCCCCGTGAATCTCCCCACTGTGAATCTCCCCCCGTGAATCTCCCCCCTGTGAATCTCCCCCCCGTGAATCTCCCCCACTGTGAATCTCCCCCCATGAATCTCCCCCCGTGAATCTGCCCCCTGTGAATCTCCCCCCGTGAATCTCCCCCCAAGAATCTCCCCTCTGTGAATCTCCCCCCTGTGAATCTCCCCCCTGTGAATCTGCCCAATCTGTGAAGCTCCCCCCCCACTGTGAATCTACCCCCCCACTGTGAATCTCCCCCCGTGAATCTCCCCCCTGTGAATCTCCCCCACTGTGAATCTACCCACCTGTGAATCTCCCCTCTGTGAATCTCCCCCTCCCGTGAAACTCCCCTCCCGTGAATCTCGCCGCTGTGAATCTCCCCCGCTGTTAATCTCCCCCCCCCGTGAATCTCCCCACTGTGAATCTCCCCCCCTGTGAATCTCCCCCCCTGTGAATCTCCCCCCTGTGAATCTCCCCCTCTGTGAATCTCCCCACGTGAATCTCCTCCCCTGTGAATCTCCCTCCTGTGAATCTCCCACACTATGAATCTCCCCCCCTGTGAATATCCCCCCATGTGAATCTCCCCACTGTGAATCTCCCCCCCTGTGAATCTCCCCCCCTGTGAATCTCCCCCCTGTGAATCAGCCCCCTGTGAACCTCCCCCCGTGATTCTCCCCCCTGTGAATCTCCCCCCCGTGAATCTCCCCATGAATCTCCCCCCCTGTGAATCTTCCCCTCTGTGAATCTCCCCCCCGTGAATCTCCCCGTGTGAATCTCCCCCCGTGAATCTCCCCACGTGAATCTCCCCCCTGTGAATCTCCCCCCTTGTGAATCTGCCCCCCGTGAATATCCCCCCGTGAATCTCCCCCTGTGAATCTCCCCCCCTCTGAATCTCCCCGCTGTGAATCTCCCCCCGTGAATCTCCCCCCTCTGAATCTCTCCCTGTGAATCTCCCCCCATGAATCTCCCCCCCCCGTGAATCTCCCCACTGTGAATCTCCCCCCCTGTGAATCTCCCCCCCTGTGAATCTCCCCCCTGTGAATCTCCCCCTCTGTGAATCTCCCCACGTGAATCTCCTCCCCTGTGAATCTCCCTCCTGTGAATCTCCCACACTATGAATCTCCCCCCCTGTGAATATCCCCCCATGTGAATCTCCCCACTGTGAATCTCCCCCCCTGTGAATCTCCCCCCCTGTGAATCTCCCCCCTGTGAATCAGCCCCCTGTGAACCTCCCCCCTGTGAATCTCCCCCCCGTGAATCTCCCCCATGAATCTCCCCCCCTGTGAATCTTCCCCTCTGTGAATCTCCCCCCCGTGAATCTCCCCGTGTGAATCTCCCCCCGTGAATCTCCCCACGTGAATCTCCCCCCTGTGAATCTCCCCCCCTGTGAATCTGCCCCCCGTGAATATCCCCCCGTGAATCTCCCCCTGTGAATCTCCCCCCCTCTGAATCTCCCCCCGTGAATCTCCCCCCAAGAATCTCCCCTCTGTGAATCTCCCCCCTATGAATCTCCCCCCTGTGAATCTGCCCACCCTGTGAATCTCCCCCGCCACTGTGAATCTACCCCCCCCACTGTGAATCTCCCCGCCGTGAATCTCCCCCCTGTGAATCTCCCCCCGATGAGTCTACCCCCCTGTCAATCTCCACTCTGTGAATCTCCCCCTCCCGTGAAACTCCCCCTCACGTGAATCTCGCCACTGTGAATCTCCCCCCCGTGAATCTCCCCCCCGTGAATCTACCCGCCCCGTGAATCTCCCTCCCGTGAATCTCCCACCCCCGTGAATCTCCCTCCCGTGAATCTCCCCCCTGTGAATCTCCCCCCTGTGAAACTCCCACTCCCGTGAATCTCCCCCCCTGAATCTCCCCCCTGTGAATCTCCCCCCCTGTGAACCTCCCCTCCCGTGAATCTCCCCCCTGTGAATCTCCCCCCCCGTGTGAATCTCCCCCCGTGAATGTCCCCACTGTGAATCTCCCCCCTGTGAATCTCCCCCCTGTGAATCTCCCCACTGTGTATCTCCCCCCTGTAAATCCACCCCCGTAAATCTCCCCCCCTGTGAATCTTCCCCCTGTGCATCTCCCCTCTGTGAATCTCCCCCCGTGAATCTCCCCTCTGTGAATCTCCCCCGTGAATCTCTACCCCGTGAATCTCCCCCCCTGTGAATCTCCCCCCGTGAATCTCCCCCCTGTGAATCTCCCCCCTGTGAATCTGCCCCTTATGAATCTCTCCTCTGTGAATCTCCCTCCCTGTGAATCTCCCCCCTGTGAATCTACCCCCCCGTGAATCTCCCCCCTGTGAAACTACCCCACTGTGAAACTCCCCACATGGAAATCCCCCATGAATCTCCCCGCTGTGAATCTCACCCTCCCGTGAAACTCCCATGAAAATCCCCCGTGAATTTCCCCCCTGTGAATCTCCCCCTCCCGTGAAACTCCCTCACTGTGAAACTCCCCCGTGAATCTCCCTCCAGTGAATCTCCCCCTCCCGTGAAACTCCTCCTCCCGTGAATCTCCCCCTTGTGAATCTCCCTCCCGTGAATCTTCCCCCACCGTGAATCTCCCCCCTGTGAAACTCTCCCCCCGTGAATCACCCCCCCTTTGAATCTCCCCCTGTAAATCTCGCCCCCCATGAATCTCCCCCGTGAATCTCCCCCGCCGTGAATCTCCCCACTGTGAATCTCCCCCCCGTGAATCACCCCCCCGTGAATCTCCCCCTCCGTGAATCTCCCCACCTGTGAATCTCCCCCCTGTGAATCTCCCCCCGTGAATCTCCCCCCCTGTGAATCTCCCCCCGTGAGTCTCCCCCCGTGAATCTCCCCCCTGTGAATCTCCCCCCTGTGAATCTCCCCTCTGTGAATCACCCTCCTGTGAATCTCCCCCTGTGAATCTCCCCCCTGTGAATCTCCCCTCTGTGAATCTCCCCCCTGTGAATCTCCCCCCTGTGAATCTCCACCCCTGTGAATCTCCCCCCGTGAATCTCCCCCCTGTGAATCGCGCCCCTTGAATCTCCCCCTTGTGAATCTACCCCCCCTGTGAATCTCCCCCCCTGTGTATCCCACCCCCGTGAATCTCCCCCACAGTGAATCTCCCCCGCTATGAATCTCCCCCCTGTGAATCTCTCCCCCTGTGAATCTCCCCCCTGTGAATCTCCCCCCCGTAAATCTCCACCCCTGTGAATCTCTCCCCCTGTGAATCTCCCCCCTGTGAATCTACCCCCCGTGAATCTCCCCCCCTTGAATCTCCCCCCTGTGAATCACCCCACTGTGATTCTGCCCCCTGTGCATCGCCCTCCTGTGAATCTCCCCTCTGTGAATCTCCCCCCATGTGAATCTCCCCTCTGTGAATCACCCCCCCTGTGACTCAGACCCCCTGTGAATCTCCCCCCTGTGAATCAAACCCCCCTGTGAATCTCCCCCCTGTGAATCTCCCCCCTGTGAATCTCCCCTCTGTGAATCACCCCCCCTGTGAATAACCCCCTGTGAATCACCCCCCCTGTGAATCTCCCCCCTGTGAATCTCCCCCTCCCGTGAATCTCCCCCCTGTGAATCTCCCCTCTGTGAATCTCCCCACCGTGAATCTCCCCCCTG
The DNA here is from genome assembly GCF_052327205.1 of Somniosus microcephalus. NCBI lineage: Eukaryota > Metazoa > Chordata > Chondrichthyes > Squaliformes > Somniosidae > Somniosus > Somniosus microcephalus. The sequence continues at coordinate 8,094,999 of NW_028225181.1, read as the reverse complement.
TGAATCTCCCCACGGTGAATCTCCCCTCTGTGAATCAAGCCCTCCCGTCAAACTCCCCCCATGAAAATCCCCCGTGAATCTCCCCCCTGTGAATCTCCCCCTCCCGTGAAACTCCCTCACTGTGAATCTCCCCCGTGAATCTCCCGCCTGTGAATCTCCCCCTCCCGTGAAAATCCTCCTCCCGTGAATCTGCCCCCCGTGAATCTCCCCGCCCCGTGAATCTCCCCCCCAGTGAAACTCCCCTCCTGTGAATCTCCCCCCGTGAATCTCCCCCCCATGAATCTGCCCCCTGTGAATCTCCCCTCTGTGAATCTCCCCCCGTGAATCTCTCCCCTGTGAATCTCCCCCCCCAGTGAATCTCCCCCCTGTGAATCTCCCCTCTGTGAATCACCCCCACTGTGAATCTCTCCACTGTGAATCTCAACCCTGTTAATCTCCCCCCCGAATCTCCCCCCTGTGAAACTCCCCCTTTGCAATTCCCCCCGTGAAACTCCCCCACTGTGAAACTCCCCACATGAAAATCCCCCGTGAATCTCCCCCCTGTGAATCTCCCCCCCGTGACTCTCCCCACTGTGAATCTCCCCCCTGTGAATCTCCCCTCTGTGAATCACCCCCCCTGTGAATCTCCCCCGCTGTGAACCTCCCACTCCGTGATTCTCCCCCCCTGCGAATCTCCCCCCCGAGAATCTCCCCACTGTGAATCTCCCCACTGTGAATCTCCCCCGTGAATCTCCCCCCGTGAACCTCCCCCCTGAGAATATCCCCCCCGTGAATCTCCCCCCCGTGAATCTCCCCCCGTGAATCTCCCCCCTGTGAATCTCCCCCCCCGTGAATCTACCCCCTGTGAATCTCCCCTCTGTGATTCTCCCCCTCCTGTGAAACTCCCCCTCCCGTGAATCTCGCCGCTGTGAATCTCCCCCCCGTGAATCTCCCCCCCGTGAATCTCCCCTCCCCGTGAATCTCCCTCCCGTGAATCCCCCCCTGTGAATCTCCCCCGAGAAACTACCCCTCCCGTGAATCTCACCCCCGTGAATCTCCCCCCTGTGAACCTCCCCCCCGTGAATCTCCCCCCTGTGAATCTCCCCCCCTGTGCATCTCCCCCCTGTGAAACTCCCCCCCGTGAATCTCCCCACTGTGAATCTTCCCCCGCTGAATCTCCCCCACTGTGAATCTCCCCGCTGTGTATCTCCCCCCGTGTAAATCCACCCCCGTAAATCTTCCCCGCTGTGAATCTTCTCCCTGTGCATCTCCCCTCTGTGAATCTCCCCCCGTGAATCTCCCCTCTGTGAATCTCCCCCGTGAATCTCCCCCCGTGAATCTCCCCCCCTGTGAATCTCCCCCCGTGAATCTCCCCCCTGTGAATCTCCCCGCTGTGAAGCTCCCCTCTGTGACTCACCACCCCTGTGAATCTCCCCCTGTGAATCTCCCCCCTGTCAATCTCCCACCGTGAATCTCCCCCCTGTGAAACTCCCCCTGTGAAATTGCCCCCGTGAAGCTCCCCCACTGTGAAACTCCCCACATGGAAATCCCCCGTGAATCTCCCCGCTGTGAATCTCGCCCTCCCGTGAAACTCCCTCACTGTGAAACTCCCCCGTGACTCTCCCTCCAGTGAATCTCCCCCTCCCGTGAAACTCCTCCTCCCGTGAATCTCCCCCCTGTGAATCTCCCCCCCTGTGAATCTACCACCCCCCATGAATCTACCCCCTGTGAATCTCCCCCCCGTGAATCTACCCCCTGTGAATCTCCCCCCCGTGAATCACCCCCCCGTGAATCTCCCCCCCCGTGAATCTCGCCCCCCGTGAATCTTCCCCGTGAATCGCCCCCCCGTGAATCTCCCCAATGTGAATCTCCCCCCGTGAATCTCCCCCCCGTGAATCGCCCCCCGTGAATCTCCCCCTCCGTGAATCTCCCCCCCTGTGAATCTCCCCCCTGTGAATCTCCCCCCGTGAATCTCCCCCCCATGAATCTCCCCCCCTCTGACTCTCCCCCGCTGTGAATCTCCCCTCCTGTGAATCTCCCCACTGTGAGTCTCCCGCCGTGAATCTCCCCCCTGTGAATCTGCCCCCTGTGAATCTCCCCTCTGTGAATCTTTCCCCTGTGAATCTCCCCCCCTGTGAATCTCCCCTCTCTGAATCTCCCCCCTGTGAATGTCCCCTCTGTGAATCTCCCCCCCGTGAATCTCCCCTCTGTGAATCTCCCCCCTGTGAATCTCCTCCCCGTGAATCTCTCCCCTGTGAATCTCCCCTCTGTGAATCGCCACCCCTGTGAATCTACCCCGCTGTGAATCTCCCCCCTCGTGAATCTCCCCCCTGTGAATCTCCCCCCGTGAAACTACCCCTTGTGAATCTCCCCCCCCTGTGAATCTCCCCCTCTGTGAATCTCCCCCCTCTGAATCTCCCCCCGTGAATCTCCCCCCGTGAATCTCCCCACTGTGAATCTCCCCCCGTGAATCTCCCCCCTGTGAATCTCCCCCCCGTGAATCTCCCCCCCTGTGAATCTCCCCCCATGAATCTCCCCCCGTGAATCTGCCCCCTGTGAATCTCCCCCCCGTGAATCTCCCCCCCTGTGAATCTCCCCCCATGAATCTCCCCCCGTGAATCTGCCCCCTGTGAATCTCCCCCCGTGAATCTCCCCCCAAGAATCTCCCCTCTGTGAATCTCCCCGCTGTGAATCTCCCCCCTGTGAATCTGCCCAATCTGTGAAGCTCCCCCCCACTGTGAATCTACCCCCCCACTGTGAATCTCCCCCCCGTGAATCTCTCCCCTGTGAATCTCCCCCCTGTGAAACTACCCACCTGTGAATCTCCCCTCTGTGAATCTCCCCCTCCCGTGAAACTCCCCCTCCCGTGAATCTCGCCGCTGTGAATCTCCCCCGCCGTTAATCTCCCCCCCCGTGAATCTCCCCTCCCCGTGAATCTCCCTCCCGTGAATCTCCCCCCTGTGAATCTCCCCACGTGAATCTCCCCCGTGAATCTCCTCCCCTGTGAATCTCCCCCCTGTGAATCTCCCACACTATGAATCTCCCCCCCTGTGAATATCCCCCCATGTGAATCTCCCCGCTGTGAATCTCCCCCCCTGTGAATCTCCCCCCTGTGAATCTCCCCCCTGTGAATCAGCCCCCTGTGAACCTCCCCCCGTGATTCTCCCCCCTGTGAATCTCCCCCCCGTGAATCTCCCCCATGAATCTCCCCCCGCTGTGAATCTTCCCCTCTGTGAATCTCCCCCCCGTGAATCTCCCTGTGTGAATCTCCCCCCGTGAATCTCCCCACGTGAATCTCCCCCCTGTGAATCTCCCCCCCTGTGAATCTGCCACCCGTGAATCTCCCCCCGTGAATCTCCCCCTGTGAATCTCCCCCCCTCTGAATCTCCCCCGTGTGAATCTCCCCCCGTGAATCTCCCCCCTCTGAATCTCTCCCCTGTGAATCTCCCCCCTGTGAATCTCCCCCCTGTGAATCTGCCCACCCTGTGAATCTCCCCCGACGCTGTGAATCTACCCCCCCCACTGTGAATCTCCCCGCCGTGAACCTCCCCCCTGTGAATCTCCCCCCGATGAATCTACCCCCCTGTCAATCTCCACTCTGTGAATCTCCCCCTCCCGTGAAACTCCCCCTCACGTGAATCTCGCCACTGTGAATCTACCCCCCGTGAATCTCCCCCCCGTGAATCTACCCGCCCCGTGAATCTCCCTCCCGTGAATCTCCCACCCCCGTGAATCTCCCTCCCGTGAATCTCCCCCCTATGAATCTCCTCCCCTGTGAATCTCCCCCCCTGTGAATCTCCTCCCCTGTGAATCTCCCCCCCTGTGTATCTCCTCCCCTGTGAATCTACCCCCTGTGAATCTCCTCCCCTGTGAATCTCCCCCCGTGAATCTCCCCCCTGTGAATCTCCCCCCCTGTGAATCTCCTCCCCTGTGAATCTCCCCCCCTGTGAATCTCCTCCCCTGTGAATCTACCCCCTGTGAATCTCCTCCCCTGTGAATCTCCCCCCGTGAATCTCCCCCCGTGAATCTCCCCCCGTGAATCTCCCCACTGTGAATCTCCCCCCGTGAATCTCCCCCCTGTGAATCTCCCCCCCCGTGAATCTCCCCCCCTGTGAATCTCCCCCCATGAATCTCCCCCCGTGAATCTCCCCCCTGTGAATCTCCCCCCCGTGAATCTCCCCCCCTGTGAATCTCCCCCCGTGAATCTCCCCCCAAGAATCTCCCCTCTGTGAATATCTCCCCTGTGAATCTCCCCCCTGTGAATCTCCACCCCCACTGTGAATCTACCCCTCCACTGTGAATCTCCCCCCCGTGAATCTCCCCCCTGTGAATCTCCCCCCCGTGAATCTCCCCCCTGTGAATCTCCCCCCCGTGAATCTCCCCACCTGTGAATCTCCCCTCTGTGAATCTCCCCCTCCCGTGAAACTCCCTCTCCCGTGAATCTCGCCGCTGTGAATCTCCCCCCCCGTTAATCTCCCCCCCCCGTGAATCACCCCTCCCCGTGAATCTCCCTCCCGTGAATCTCCCCCCTGTGAATCTCCCTCCCGTGAATCTCCCCCCTGTGAATCTCCCCCCCTGTGAATATCCCCCCATGTGAATCTCCCCACTGTGAATCTCCCCCCCTGTGAATCTCCCCCCCTGTGAATCTCCCCCCTGTGTATCAGCCCCCTGTGAACCTACCCCCGTGATTCTCCCCCCTGTGAATCTCCCCCCCGTGAATCTCCCCCATGAAACTCCCCCCCCTGTGAATCTTCCCCTCTGTGAATCTCCCCCCGTGAATCTCCCCGTGTGAATCTCCCCCCGTGAATCTCCCCACGTGAATCTCCCCCCTGTGAATCTCCCCCCCTGTGAATCTGCCCCCCGTGAATATCCCCCCGTGAATCTCCCCCTGTGAATCTCCCCCCCTCTGAATCTCCCCGCTGTGAATCTCCCCCCGTGAATCTCCCCCCTCTGAATCTCTCCCCTGTGAATCTCCCCCCGTGAATCTCCCCCCGTGAATCTCCCCACTGTGAATCTCCCCCCGTGAATCTGCCCTCTGTGAATCTCCCCCCGTGAATCTCCCCCCAAGAATCTCCCCTCTGTGAATCTCCCCCCTGTGAATCTCCCCCCTGTGAATCTCCCCCGATGAATCTACCCCCCTGTCAATCTCCACTCTGTGAATCTCCCCCTCCCGTGAAACTCCCCCTCACGTGAATCTCGCCACTGTGAATCTCCCCCCCGTGAATCTCCCCCCCGTGAATCTACCCGCCCCGTGAATCTCCCTCCCGTGAATCTCCCACCCCCGTGAATCTCCCTCCCGTGAATCTCCCCCCTGTGAATCTCCCCCCTGTGAAACTCCCACTCCCGTGAATCTCCCCCCCTGAATCTCCCCCCTGTGAAACTCCCCCCCTGTGAACCTCCCCTCCCGTGAATCTCCCCCCTGTGAATCTCCCCCCCCGTGTGAATCTCCCCCCGTGAATGTCCCCACTGTGAATCTCCCCACTGTGAATCTCCCCCCTGTGAATCTCCCCACTGTGTATCTCCCCCCTGTAAATCCACCCCCGTAAATCTCCCCCCCTGTGAATCTTCCCCCTGTGCATCTCCCCTCTGTGAATCTCCCCCCGTGAATCTCCCCTCTGTGAATCTCCCCCGTGAATCTCCTCCCAGTGAATCTCTACCCCGTGAATCTCCCCCCCTGTGAATCTCCCCCCGTGAATCTCCCCCCTGTGAATCTCCCCCCTGTGAATCTGCCCCTTATGAATCTCTCCTCTGTGAATCTCCCTCCCTGTGAATCTCCCCCCTGTGAATCTCCCCCCCCGTGAATCTCCCCCCTGTGAAACTACCCCACTGTGAAACTCCCCACATGGAAATCCCCCATGAATCTCCCCGCTGTGAATCTCACCCTCCCGTGAAACTCCCATGAAAATCCCCCGTGAATTTCCCCCCTGTGAATCTCCCCCTCCCGTGAAACTCCCTCACTGTGAAACTCCCCCGTGAATCTCCCTCCAGTGAATCTCCCCCTCCCGTGAAACTCCTCCTCCCGTGAATCTCCCCCTTGTGAATCTCCCTCCCGTGAATCTTCCCCCACCGTGAATCTCCCCCCTGTGAAACTCTCCCCCCGTGAATCACCACCCCTTTGAATCTCCCCCTGTAAATCTCGCCCCCCATGAATCTCCCCCGTGAATCTCCCCCGCCGTGAATCTCCCCACTGTGAATCTCCCCCCCGTGAATCACCCCCCCGTGAATCTCCCCCTCCGTGAATCTCCCCACCTGTGAATCTCCCCCCTGTGAATCTCCCCCCGTGAATCTCCCCCCCGTGAATCTCCCCGCTGTGAATCTCCCCCCCTGTGAATCTCCCCCCGTGAGTCTTCCCCCGTGAATCTCCCCCCTGTGAATCTCCCCCCTGTGAATCTCCCCTCTGTGAATCACCCTCCTGTGAATCTCCCCCTGTGAATCTCCCCCCTGTGAATCTCCCCTCTGTGAATCTCCCCCCTGTGAATCTCCCCCCTGTGAATCTCCACCCCTGTGAATCTCCCCCCGTGAATCTCCCCCCTGTGAATCGCGCCCCTTGAATCTCCCCCTTGTGAATCTACCCCCTCTGTGAATCTCCCCCCCTGTGTATCCCACCCCCGTGAATCTCCCCCACAGTGAATCTCCCCCACTATGAATCTCCCCCCTGTGAATCTCTCCCCCTGTGAATCTCCCCCCTGTGAATCTCCCCCCCGTAAATCTCCACCCCTGTGAATCTCTCCCCCTGTGAATCTCCCCCCTGTGAATCTACCCCCCGTGAATCTCCCCCCCTTGAATCTCCCCCCTGTGAATCACCCCACTGTGATTCTGCCCCCTGTGCATCGCCCTCCTGTGAATCTCCCCTCTGTGAATCTCCCCCCATGTGAATCTCCCCTCTGTGAATCACCCCCCCTGTGACTCAGACCCCCTGTGAATCTCCCCCCTGTGAATCAAACCCCCCTGTGAATCTCCCCCCTGTGAATCTCCCCCCTGTGAATCTCCCCTCTGTGAATCACCCCCCCTGTGAATAACCCCCTGTGAATCACCCCCCCTGTGAATCTCCCCCCTGTGAATCTCCCCCTCCCGTGAATCTCCCCCCTGTGAATCTCCCCTCTGTGAATCTCCCCACCGTGAATCTCCCCCCTGTGAATCTCCCCACGGTGAATCTCCCCTCTGTGAATCAAGCCCTCCCGTCAAACTCCCCCCATGAAAATCCCCCGTGAATCTCCCCGCTGTGAATCTCCCCCTCCCGTGAAACTCCCTCACTGTGAATCTCCCCCGTGAATCTCCCGTCTGTGAATCTCCCCCTCCCGTGAAAATCCTCCTCCCGTGAATCTGCCCCCCGTGAATCTCCCCGCCCCGTGAATCTCCCCCCCAGTGAAACTCCCCTCCTGTGAATCTCCCCCCGTGAATCTCCCCCCCATGAATCTGCCCCCTGTGAATCTCCCCTCTGTGGATCTCCCCCCGTGAATCTCTCCCCTGTGAATCTCCCCCCTGTGAACCTCCCCCCGTGATTCTCCCCCCTGTGAATCTCCCCCCCGTGAATCTCCCCCATGAATCTCCCCCCGCTGTGAATCTTCCCCCTGTGAATCTCCCACACTATGAATCTCCCCCCCTGTGAATCTCCCCCCCTGTGAATCTCCCGCCTCTGAATCTCCCCCCTGTGAATCAGCCCCCTGTGAACCTCCCCCCGTGATTCTCCCCCCTGTGAATCTCCCCCCCGTGAATCTCCCCCATGAATCTCCCCCCGCTGTGAATCTTCCCCTCTGTGAATCTCCCCCCCGTGAATCTCCCTGTGTGAATCTCCCCCCGTGAATCTCCCCACGTGAATCTCCCCCCTGTGAATCTCCCCCCCTGTGAATCTGCCACCCGTGAATCTCCCCCCGTGAATCTCCCCCTGTGAATCTCCCCCCCTCTGAATCTCCCCCGTGTGAATCTCCCCCCGTGAATCTCCCCCCTCTGAATCTCCCCCCTGTGAATCTCCCCCCTGTGAATCTGCCCACCCTGTGAATCTCCCCCGACACTGTGAATCTACCCCCCCCACTGTGAATCTCCCCGCCGTGAACCTCCCCCCTGTGAATCTCCCCCCGATGAATCTACCCCCCTGTCAATCTCCACTCTGTGAATCTCCCCCTCCCGTGAAACTCCCCCTCACGTGAATCTCGCCACTGTGAATCTACCCCCCGTGAATCTCCCCCCCGTGAATCTACCCGCCCCGTGAATCTCCCTCCCGTGAATCTCCCACCCCCGTGAATCTCCCTCCCGTGAATCTCCCCCCTATGAATCTCCTCCCCTGTGAATCTCCCCCCCTGTGAATCTCCTCCCCTGTGAATCTCCCCCCCTGTGTATCTCCTCCCCTGTGAATCTACCCCCTGTGAATCTCCTCCCCTGTGAATCTCCCCCCGTGAATCTCCCCGCTGTGAATCTCCCCCCCTGTGAATCTCCTCCCCTGTGAATCTACCCCCTGTGAATCTCCTCCCCTGTGAATCTCCCCCCGTGAATCTCCCCACTGTGAATCTCCCCCCGTGAATCTCCCCCCTGTGAATCTCCCCCCCGTGAATCTCCCCCCCTGTGAATCTCCCCCCATGAATCTCCCCCCGTGAATCTCCCCCCTGTGAATCTCCCCCCCGTGAATCTCCCCCCCTGTGAATCTCCCCCCGTGAATCTCCCCCCAAGAATCTCCCCTCTGTGAATATCTCCCCCTGTGAATCTCCCCCCTGTGAATCTCCACCCCCACTGTGAATCTACCCCTCCACTGTGAATCTCCCCCCGTGAATCTCCCCCCTGTGAATCTCCCCCCCGTGAATCTCCCCCCTGTGAATCTCCCCCCCGTGAATCTCCCCACCTGTGAATCTCCCCTCTGTGAATCTCCCTCTCCCGTGAATCTCGCCGCTGTGAATCTCCCCCCCCGTTAATCTCCCCCCCCGTGAATCACCCCTCCCCGTGAATCTCCCTCCCGTGAATCTCCCCCCTGTGAATCTCCCTCCCGTGAATCTCCCCCCTGTGAATCTCCCCCCCTGTGAATATCCCCCCATGTGAATCTCCCCACTGTGAATCTCCCCCCCTGTGAATCTCCCCCCCTGTGAATCTCCCCCCTGTGTATCAGCCCCCTGTGAACCTACCCCCGTGATTCTCCCCCCTGTGAATCTCCCCCCCGTGAATCTCCCCCATGAATCTCCCCCCCCTGTGAATCTTCCCCTCTGTGAATCTCCCCCCGTGAATCTCCCCGTGTGAATCTCCCCCCGTGAATCTCCCCACGTGAATCTCCCCCCTGTGAATCTCCCCCCCTGTGAATCTGCCCCCCGTGAATATCCCCCCGTGAATCTCCCCCTGTGAATCTCCCCCCCTCTGAATCTCCCCGCTGTGAATCTCCCCCCGTGAATCTCCCCCCTCTGAATCTCTCCCCTGTGAATCTCCCCCCGTGAATCTCCCCCCGTGAATCTCCCCACTGTGAATCTCCCCCCGTGAATCTGCCCTCTGTGAATCTCCCCCCGTGAATCTCCCCCCAAGAATCTCCCCTCTGTGAATCTCCCCCCTGTGAATCTCCCCCCTGTGAATCTGCCCACCCTGTGAATCTCCCCCGCCACTGTGAATCTACCCCCCCACTGTGAATCTCCCCGCCGTGAATCTCCCCCCTGTGAATCTCCCCCGATGAATCTACCCCCCTGTCAATCTCCACTCTGTGAATCTCCCCCTCCCGTGAATCTCCCCCCCGTGAATCTACCCGCCCCGTGAATCTCCCTCCCGTGAATCTCCCACCCCCGTGAATCTCCCTCCCGTGAATCTCCCCCCTGTGAATCTCCCCCCTGTGAAACTCCCACTCCCGTGAATCTCCCCCCCTGAATCTCCCCCCTGTGAATCTCCCCCCCGTGAACCTCCCCTCCCGTGAATCTCCCCCCTGTGAATCTCCCCCCCCGTGTGAATCTCCCCCCGTGAATGTCCCCACTGTGAATCTCCCCACTGTGAATCTCCCCCCTGTGAATCTCCCCCCTGTGAATCTCCCCACTGTGCATCTCCCCTCTGTGAATCTCCCCCCGTGAATCTCCCCTCTGTGAATCTCCCCCGTGAATCTCCTCCCCGTGAATCTCTACCCCGTGAATCTCCCCCCCTGTGAATCTCCCCCCGTGAATCTCCCCCCTGTGAATCTCCCCCCTGTGAATCTGCCCCTTATGAATCTCTCCTCTGTGAATCTCCCTCCCTGTGAATCTCCCCCCTGTGAATCTCCCCCCCCGTGAATCTCCCCCCTGTGAAACTACCCCACTGTGAAACTCCCCACATGGAAATCCCCCATGAATCTCCCCGCTGTGAATCTCACCCTCCCGTGAAACTCCCATGAAAATCCCCCGTGAATTTCCCCCCTGTGAATCTCCCCCTCCCGTGAAACTCCCTCACTGTGAAACTCCCCCGTGAATCTCCCTCCAGTGAATCTCCCCCTCCCGTGAAACTCCTCCTCCCGTGAATCTCCCCCTTGTGAATCTCCCTCCCGTGAATCTTCCCCCACCGTGAATCTCCCCCCTGTGAAACTCTCCCCCCGTGAATCACCCCCCCTTTGAATCTCCCCCTGTAAATCTCGCCCCCCATGAATCTCCCCCGTGAATCTCCCCCGCCGTGAATCTCCCCACTGTGAATCTCCCCCCCGTGAATCACCCCCCCGTGAATCTCCCCCTCCGTGAATCTCCCCACCTGTGAATCTCCCCCCTGTGAATCTCCCCCCGTGAATCTCCCCCCCGTGAATCTCCCCGCTGTGAATCTCCCCCCCTGTGAATCTCCCCCCGTGAGTCTCCCCCCGTGAATCTCCCCCCTGTGAATCTCCCCCCTGTGAATCTCCCCTCTGTGAATCTCCCCCTGTGAATCTCCCCCCTGTGAATCTCCCCTCTGTGAATCTCCCCCCTGTGAATCACCCCCCCTGTGAATAACCCCCTGTGAATCACCCCCCCTGTGAATCTCCCCCCTGTGAATCTCCCCCTCCCGTGAATCTCCCCCCTGTGAATCTCCCCTCTGTGAATCTCCCCACCGTGAATCTCCCCCCTGTGAATCTCCCCACGGTGAATCTCCCCTCTGTGAATCAAGCCCTCCCGTCAAACTCCCCCCATGAAAATCCCCCGTGAATCTCCCCCCTGTGAATCTCCCCCTCCCGTGAAACTCCCTCACTGTGAATCTCCCCCGTGAATCTCCTGTCTGTGAATCTCCCCCTCCCGTGAAAATCCTCCTCCCGTGAATCTGCCCCCCGTGAATCTCCCCGCCCCGTGAATCTCCCCCCCAGTGAAACTCCCCTCCTGTGAATCTCCCCCCGTGAATCTCCCCCCCATGAATCTGCCCCCTGTGAATCTCCCCTCTGTGAATCTCCCCCCGTGAATCTCTCCCCTGTGAATCTCCCCCCTGTGAACCTCCCCCCGTGATTCTCCCCCCTGTGAATCTCCCCCCCGTGAATCTCCCCCATGAATCTCCCCCCGCTGTGAATCTTCCCCCTGTGAATCTCCCACACTATGAATCTCCCCCCCTGTGAATCTCCCCCCCTGTGAATCTCCCCCCGTGATTCTCCCCCCTGTGAATCAGCCCCCCCGTGAATCTCCCCCATGAATCTCCCCCCGCTGTGAATCTTCCCCTCTGTGAATTTCCCCCCCGTGAATCTCCCTGTGTGAATCTCCCCCCGTGAATCTCCCCACGTGAATCTCCCCCCTGTGAATCTCCCCCCCTGTGAATCTGCCACCCGTGAATCTCCCCCCGTGAATCTCCCCCTGTGAATCTCCCCCCCTCTGAATCTCCCCCGTGTGAATCTCCCCCCGTGAATCTCCCCCCTCTGAATCTCTCCCCTGTGAATCTCCCCCCTGTGAATCTCCCCCCTGTGAATCTGCCCACCCTGTGAATCTCCCCCGACACTGTGAATCTACCCCCCCCACTGTGAATCTCCCCGCCGTGAACCTCCCCCCTGTGAATCTCCCCCCGATGAATCTACCCCCCTGTCAATCTCCACTCTGTGAATCTCCCCCTCCCGTGAAACTCCCCCTCACGTGAATCTCGCCACTGTGAATCTACCCCCCGTGAATCTCCCCCCCGTGAATCTACCCGCCCCGTGAATCTCCCTCCCGTGAATCTCCCACCCCCGTGAATCTCCCTCCCGTGAATCTCCCCCCTATGAATCTCCTCCCCTGTGAATCTCCCCCCCTGTGAATCTCCTCCCCTGTGAATCTCCCCCCCTGTGTATCTCCTCCCCTGTGAATCTACCCCCTGTGAATCTCCTCCCCTGTGAATCTCCCCCCGTGAATCTCCCCGCTGTGAATCTCCCCCCCTGTGAATCTCCTCCCCTGTGAATCTCCCCCCCTGTGAATCTCCTCCCCTGTGAATCTACCCCCTGTGAATCTCCTCCCCTGTGAATCTCCCCCCGTGAATCTCCCCACTGTGAATCTCCCCCCGTGAATCTCCCCCCTGTGAATCTCCCCCCCGTGAATCTCCCCCCCTGTGAATCTCCCCCCATGAATCTCCCCCCGTGAATCTCCCCCCTGTGAATCTCCCCCCCGTGAATCTCCCCCCCTGTGAATCTCCCCCCGTGAATCTCCCCCCAAGAATCTCCCCTCTGTGAATATCTCCCCTGTGAATCTCCCCCCTGTGAATCTCCACCCCCACTGTGAATCTACCCCTCCACTGTGAATCTCCCCCCCGTGAATCTCCCCCCTGTGAATCTCCCCCCCGTGAATCTCCCCCCTGTGAATCTCCCCCCCGTGAATCTCCCCACCTGTGAATCTCCCCTCTGTGAATCTCCCCCTCCCGTGAAACTCCCTCTCCCGTGAATCTCGCCGCTGTGAATCTCCCCCCCCGTTAATCTCCCCCCCCGTGAATCACCCCTCCCCGTGAATCTCCCTCCCGTGAATCTCCCCCCTGTGAATCTCCCTCCCGTGAATCTCCCCCCTGTGAATCTCCCCCCCTGTGAATATCCCCCCATGTGAATCTCCCCACTGTGAATCTCCCCCCCTGTGAATCTCCCCCCCTGTGAATCTCCCCCCTGTGTATCAGCCCCCTGTGAACCTACCCCCGTGATTCTACCCCCTGTGAATCTCCCCCCCGTGAATCTCCCCCATGAATCTCCCCCCCCTGTGAATCTTCCCCTCTGTGAATCTCCCCCCGTGAATCTCCCCGTGTGAATCTCCCCCCGTGAATCTCCCCACGTGAATCTCCCCCCTGTGAATCTCCCCCCCTGTGAATCTGCCCCCCGTGAATATCCCCCCGTGAATCTCCCCCTGTGAATCTCCCCCCCTCTGAATCTCCCCGCTGTGAATCTCCCCCCGTGAATCTCCCCCCTCTGAATCTCTCCCCTGTGAATCTCCCCCCGTGAATCTCCCCCCGTGAATCTCCCCACTGTGAATCTCCCCCCGTGAATCTGCCCTCTGTGAATCTCCCCCCGTGAATCTCCCCCCAAGAATCTCCCCTCTGTGAATCTCCCCCCTGTGAATCTCCCCCCTGTGAATCTGCCCACCCTGTGAATCTCCCCCGCCACTGTGAATCTACCCCCCCACTGTGAATCTCCCCGCCGTGAATCTCCCCCCTGTGAATCTCCCCCGATGAATCTACCCCCCTGTCAATCTCCACTCTGTGAATCTCCCCCTCCCGTGAAACTCCCCCTCACGTGAATCTCGCCACTGTGAATCTCCCCCCGTGAATCTCCCCCCCGTGAATCTACCCGCCCCGTGAATCTCCCTCCCGTGAATCTCCCACCCCCGTGAATCTCCCTCCCTGTGAATCTCCCCCCTGTGAATCTCCCCCCCCGTGAATCTCCCCCCCGTGAAACTCCCCCACTGTGAAACTCCCCACATGGAAATCACCCATGAATCTCCCCGCTGTGAATCTCACCCTCCCGTGAAACTCCCATGAAAATCCCCCGTGAATTTCCCCCCTGTGAATCTCCCCCTCCCGTGAAACTCCCTCACTGTGAAACACCCCCGTGAATCTCCCTCCAGTGAATCTCCCCCTCCCGTGAAACTCCTCCTCCCGTGAATCTCCCCCTTGTGAATCTCCCTCCCGTGAATCTTCCCCCACCGTGAATCTCCCCCCTGTGAAACTCCCCCCCCGTGAATCACCCCCCCTTTGAATCTCCCCCTGTAAACCTCGCCCCCCATGAATCTCCCCCGTGAATCTCCCCCGCCGTGTATCTCCCCACTGTGAATCTCCCCCCCGTGAATCACCCCCCCGTGAATCTCCCCCTCCGTGAATCTCCCCACCTGTGAATCTCCCCCTGTGTATCTCACCCCGTGAATCTCCCCGCTGTGAATCTCCCCCCCTGTGAATCTCCCCCCGTGAGTCTCCCCCCGTGAATCTCCCCCCTGTGAATCTCCCCCCTGTGAATCTCCCCTCTGTGAATCACCCTCCTGTGAATCTCCCCCTGTGAATCTCCCCCCCTGTGAATTTCCCCCCCTGTGAATCTCCCCCCCGTGAATCTCCCCCCTGTGAATGTCCCCTCTGTGAATCTCCCCCCCGTGAATCTCCCCCCTGTGAATCTCCTCCCCGTGAATCTCCCCCCTGTGAATCTCCCCTCTGTGAATCTCCACCCCTGTGAATCTCCCCCCTGTGAATCTCCCCCTGTGAATCTCCCCCCGTGAATTTCCCCCTTGTGAATCTTCCCCCCTGTGAATCTCCCCCCTGTGAATCTCCCCCTCTGTGAATCTCCCCCCCTGTGAATCTCCCCCCTGTGAATCTCCCCTCTGTGAATCTCCACCCCTGTGAATCTCCCCCCCTGTGAATCTCCCCCCTGTGAATCTCCCCCCCGTGAATTTCCCCCTTGTGAATCTTCCCCCCTGTGAATCTCCCCCCTGTGAATCTCCCCCTCTGTGAATCTCCCCCACTGTCAATCTCCCCCACTGTCAATCTCCCCCACTGTGAATCTCCCCCCCTGTGATATCCCCCCGTGAATCTCCCCCACTGTGAATCTCCCCCTTGTAAATCTCCCCCTGTGATTCTACCCCCTGTGAACCTCCCACCGTGAATCTCCGCTCTGTGAATCTCCCCCGTGAATCTCCCCACCGTGAATCTCCCCCTGCTGTGAATATCCCCCCCTGTGAATCTCCCCCCGTGAATCTCCCCACTGTGATCTCCCCCCTGTGAATCTGCCCCCTGTGAATCTCCCCTCTGTGAATCACCCCCCCTGTGAATCTCCCCCCTGTGAATCTCCCCACTGTGAATCTCCCCCCGTGAATCTCCCTCCTGTGAAACTCCCCCGTGAAATTGCCACCGTGAAACTCCCCCACTGTGAAACTCCCCACATGGAAATCCCCCGTGAATCTCCCCGCTGTGAATCTCACCCTCCCGTGAAACTCCAATGAAAATCCCCCATGAATCTCCCCCCTGTGAACCTCCCCCTCCAGTGAAACTCCCTCACTGTGAAACTCCCCCGTGAATCTCCCTCCAGTGAATCTCCCCCTCCCGTGAAACTCCTCCTCCCGTGAATATCCCCCTTGTGAATCTCCCCCCTGTGAATCTACCCCCACCGTGAATCTCCCCCCTGTGAATCTCCCCCCCGTGAATCACCCCTCCGTGAATCTCCCCCCTGTGAATCTCGCCCCCCGTGAATCGTGAATCTCCCCCCCGTGAATCTCCCCACTGTGAAACTCCCCCCCGTGAATCGCCCCCCCGTGAATCTCCCCCTCCGTGAATCTCCCCCCCTGTGAATCTCCCCGCTGTGAATCTCCCCCCCATGAATCTCCCCCCCTGTGAATCTCCCCGCTGTGAATCTCCCCCGCTGTGAATCTCCCCCCTGTGAGTCTCCCCCCGTGAATCTCCCCCCTGTGAATCTCCCCGCTGTGAATCTCCCATCTGTGAATCACCCCCTGTGAATCTCCCCCTGTGAATCTCCCCCCCTGTGAATCTGCCCCCCTGTGAATCTCCCCTCTGTGAATCTCCCCCCTGTGAATGTCCCCTCTGTGAATCTCCACCCCATGAATCTCCCCTCTGTGAATCTCCCCCCTGTGAATCTCCTCCCCGTGAATCACCCCCCTGTGAATCTCCCCTCTGTGAATCTCCCCCCGTGAATCTCCCCTCTGTGAATCCCCACCCCTGTGAATCTCCTCCCCGTGAATCTCCCCCCTGTGAATCTCCCCCCCTGTGAATCTCCTCCCCTGTGAATCTCCTCCCCTGTGAATCTACCCCCTGTGAATCTCCTCCCCTGTGAATCTCCCCCCGTGAATCTCCCCCCGTGAATCTCCCCCCGTGAATCTCCCCACTGTGAATCTCCCCCGTGAATCTCCCCCCTGTGAATCTCCCCCCCGTGAATCTCCCCCCCTGTGAATCTCCCCCCATGAATCTCCCCCCCGTGAATCTCCCCCCTGTGAATCTCCCCCCCGTGAATCTCCCCCCCTGTGAATCTCCCCCCGTGAATCTCCCCCCAAGAATCTCCCCTCTGTGAATCTCTCCCCTGTGAATCTCCCCCCTGTGAATCTGCCCACCCTGTGAATCTCCACCCCCACTGTGAATCTACCCCTCCACTGTGAATCTCCCCCCCGTGAATCTCCCCACCTGTGAATCTCCCTCCCGTGAATCTCCCCACCTGTGAATCTCCCCCCCGTGAATCTCCCCACCTGTGAATCTCCCTCCCGTGAATCTCCCCCCTGTGAATCTCCCTCCTGTGAATCTCCCCCACTGTGAATCTCCCCCCCGTGAATATCCCCCCATGTGAATCTCCCCACTGTGAATCTCCCCCCCTGTGAATCTCCCCCCCTGTGAATCTCCCCCCTGTGAATCAGCCACCTGTGAACCTCCCCCCGTGATTCTCCCCCCTGTGAATCTCCCCCCCGTGAATCTCCCCCATGAATCTCCCCCCCGTGAATCTTCCCCTCTGTGAATCTCCCCCCGTGAATCTCCCCGTGTGAATCTCCCCCCGTGAATCTCCCCACGTGAATCTCCCCCCTGTGAATCTCCCCCCCTGTGAATCTGCCCCCCGTGAATATCCCCCCGTGAATCTCCCCCTGTGAATCTCCCCCCCTCTGAATCTCCCCGCTGTGAATCTCCCCCCGTGAATCTCCCCCCTCTGAATCTCTCCCCTGTGAATCTCCCCCCGTGAATCTCCCCCCGTGAATCTCCCCACTGTGAATCTCCCCCCGTGAATCTGCCCTCTGTGAATCTCCCCCCGTGAATCTCCCCCCAAGAATCTCCCCTCTGTGAATCTCCCCCCTGTGAATCTCCCCCCTGTGAATCTGCCCACCCTGTGAATCTCCCCCGCCACTGTGAATCTACCCCCCCCACTGTGAATCTCCCCGCCGTGAATCTCCCCCCTGTGAATCTCCCCCCGATGAATCTACCCCCCTGTCAATCTCCACTCTGTGAATCTCCCCCTCCCGTGAAACTCCCCCTCACGTGAATCTCGCCACTGTGAATCTCCCCCCCGTGAATCTCCCCCCCGTGAATCTACCCGCCCCGTGAATCTCCCTCCCGTGAATCTCCCACCCCCGTGAATCTCCCTCCCGTGAATCTCCCCCCTGTGAATCTCCCCCCTGTGAAACTCCCACTCCCGTGAATCTCCCCCCCTGAATCTCCCCCCTGTGACTCTCCCCCCCTGTGAACCTCCCCTCCCGTGAATCTCCCCCCTGTGAATCTCCCCCCCCGTGTGAATCTCCCCCCGTGAATGTCCCCACTGTGAATCTCCCCACTGTGAATCTCCCCCCTGTGAATGTCCCCCCTGTGAATCTCCCCACTGTGTATCTCCCCCCTGTAAATCCACCCCCGTAAATCTCCCCCCTGTCAATCTTCCCCCTGTGCATCTCCCCTCTGTGAATCTCCCCCCGTGAATCTCCCCTCTGTGAATCTCCCCCGTGAATCTCCTCCCCGTGAATCTCTACCCCGTGAATCTCCCCCCCCTGTGAATCTCCCCCCGTGAATCTCCCCCCTGTGAATCTCCCCCCTGTGAATCTGCCCCTTATGAATCTCCCCTCTGTGAATCTCCCTCCCTGTGAATCTCCCCCCTGTGAATCTCCCCCCCGTGAATCTCCCCCCTGTGAAACTACCCCACTGTGAAACTCCCCACATGGAAATCACCCATGAATCTCCCCGCTGTGAATCTCACCCTCCCGTGAAACTCCCATGAAAATCCCCCGTGAATTTCCCCCCTGTGAATCTCCCCCTCCCGTGAAACTCCCTCACTGTGAAACACCCCCGTGAATCTCCCTCCAGTGAATCTCCCCCTCCCGTGAAACTCCTCCTCCCGTGAATCTCCCCCTTGTGAATCTCCCTCCCGTGAATCTTCCCCCACCGTGAATCTCCCCCCTGTGAAACTCCCCCCCCGTGAATCACCCCCCCTTTGAATCTCCCCCTGTAAATCTCGGCCCCCATGAATCTCCCCCGTGAATCTCCCCCGCCGTGAATCTCCCCACTGTGAATCTCCCCCCCGTGAATCACCCCCCCGTGAATCTCCCCCTCCGTGAATCTCCCCACCTGTGAATCTCCCCCCTGTGTATCTCCCCCCGTGAATCTCCCCCCCGTGAATCTCCCCGCTGTGAATCTCCCCCCCTGTGAATCTCCCCCCGTGAGTCTCCCCCCGTGAATCTCCCCCCTGTGAATCTCCCCCCTGTGAATCTCCCCTCTGTGAATCACCCTCCTGTGAATCTCCCCCTGTGAATCTCCCCCCTGTGAATTTCCCCCTCTGTGAATCTCCCCCCCGTGAATCTCCCCCCTGTGAATGTCCCCTCTGTGAATCTCCCCCCCGTGAATCTCCCCCCTGTGAATCTCCTCCCCGTGAATCTCCCCCCTGTGAATCTCCCCTCTGTGAATCACCACCCCTGTGAATCTCCCCCCCTGTGAATCTCCCCCCTGTGAATCTCCCCCCCGTGAATTTCCCCCTTGTGAATCTCCCCCCCTGTGAATCTCCCCCCTGTGAATCTCCCCCTGTGAATCTCCCCCTCTGTGAATCTCCCCCACTGTCAATCTCCCCCACTGTCAATCTCCCCCACTGTGAATCTCCCCCTTGTAAATCTCCCCCCTGTGAATCTGCCCCCTGTGAACCTCCCACCGTGAATCTCCGCTCTGTGAATCTCCCCCGTGAATCTCCCCACCGTGAATCTCCCCCTGCTGTGAATATCCCCCCCTGTGAATCTCCCCCCGTGAATCTCCCCACTGTGAATCTCCCCCCTGTGAATCTGCCCCCTGTGAATCTCCCCTCTGTGAATCACCCCCCCTGTGAATCTCCCCCCTGTGAATTTCCCCACTGTGAATCTCCCCCCCGTGAATCTCCCTCCTGTGAAACTCCCCCCGTGAAATTGCCACCGTGAAACTCCCCCACTGTGAAACTCCCCACATGGAAATCCCCCGTGAATCTCCCCGCTGTGAATCTCACCCTCCCGTGAAACTCCAATGAAAATCCCCCATGAATCTCCCCCCTGTGAACCTCCCCCTCCAGTGAAACTCCCTCACTGTGAAACTCCCCCGTGAATCTCCCTCCAGTGAATCTCCCCCTCCCGTGAAACTCCTCCTCCCGTGAATATCCCCCTTGTGAATCTCCCCCCTGTGAATCTACCCCCACCGTGAATCTCCCCCCTGTGAATCTCCCCCCCGTGAATCACCCCTCCGTGAATCTCCCCCCTGTGAATCTCGCCCCCCGTGAATCTCCCCCGTGAATCTCCCCCCCGTGAATCTCCCCACTGTGAAACTCCCCCCCGTGAATCGCCCCCCCGTGAATCTCCCCCTCCGTGAATCTCCCCCCCTGTGAATCTCCCCGCTGTGAATCTCCCCCCCATGAATCTCCCCCCCTGTGAATCTCCCCGCTGTGAATCTCCCCCGCTGTGAATCTCCCCCCTGTGAGTCTCCCCCCGTGAATCTCCCCCCTGTGAATCTCCCCGCTGTGAATCTCCCATCTGTGAATCACCCCCTGTGAATCTCCCCCTGTGAATCTCCCCCCCTGTGAATCTGCCCCCCTGTGAATCTCCCCTCTGTGAATCTCCCCCCTGTGAATGTCCCCTCTGTGAATCTCCACCCCATGAATCTCCCCTCTGTGAATCTCCCCCCTGTGAATCTCCTCCCCGTGAATCACCCCCCTGTGAATCTCCCCTCTGTGAATCTCCCCCCGTGAATCTCCCCTCTGTGAATCCCCACCCCTGTGAATCTCCTCCCCGTGAATCTCCCCCCCTGTGAATCTCCCCCCCTGTGAATCTCCTCCCCTGTGAATCTCCTCCCCTGTGAATCTACCCCCTGTGAATCTCCTCCCCTGTGAATCTCCCCCCGTGAATCTCCCCCCGTGAATCTCCCCCCGTGAATCTCCCCACTGTGAATCTCCCCCCGTGAATCTCCCCCCTGTGAATCTCCCCCCCGTGAATCTCCCCCCCTGTGAATCTCCCCCCATGAATCTCCCCCCGTGAATCTCCCCCCTGTGAATCTCCCCCCCGTGAATCTCCCCCCCTGTGAATCTCCCCCCGTGAATCTCCCCCCAAGAATCTCCCCTCTGTGAATCTCTCCCCTGTGAATCTCCCCCCTGTGAATCTGCCCACCCTGTGAATCTCCACCCCCACTGTGAATCTACCCCTCCACTGTGAATCTCCCCCCCGTGAATCTCCCCCCTGTGAATCTCCCCCCCGTGAATCTCCCCACCTGTGAATCTCCCCCCCCGTGAATCTCCCTCCCGTGAATCTCCCCCCTGTGAATCTCCCTCCTGTGAATCTCCCCCACTGTGAATCTCCCCCCCGTGAATATCCCCCCGTGTGAATCTCCCCACTGTGAATCTCCCCCCCTGTGAATCTCCCCCCCTGTGAATCTCCCCCCTGTGAATCAGCCACCTGTGAACCTCCCCCCGTGATTCTCCCCCCTGTGAATCTCCCCCCCGTGAATCTCCCCCATGAATCTCCCCCCCGTGAATCTTCCCCTCTGTGAATCTCCCCCCGTGAATCTCCCCGTGTGAATCTCCCCCCGTGAATCTCCCCACGTGAATCTCCCCCCTGTGAATCTCCCCCCCTGTGAATCTGCCCCCCGTGAATATCCCCCCGTGAATCTCCCCCTGTGAATCTCCCCCCCTCTGAATCTCCCCGCTGTGAATCTCCCCCCGTGAATCTCCCCCCTCTGAATCTCTCCCCTGTGAATCTCCCCCCGTGAATCTCCCCCCGTGAATCTCCCCACTGTGAATCTCCCCCCGTGAATCTGCCCTCTGTGAATCTCCCCCCGTGAATCTCCCCCCAAGAATCTCCCCTCTGTGAATCTCCCCCCTGTGAATCTCCCCCCTGTGAATCTGCCCACCCTGTGAATCTCCCCCGCCACTGTGAATCTACCCCCCCCCACTGTGAATCTCCCCGCCGTGAATCTCCCCCCTGTGAATCTCCCCCCGATGAATCTACCCCCCTGTCAATCTCCACTCTGTGAATCTCCCCCTCCCGTGAAACTCCCCCTCACGTGAATCTCGCCACTGTGAATCTCCCCCCCGTGAATCTCCCCCCCGTGAATCTACCCGCCCCGTGAATCTCCCTCCCGTGAATCTCCCACCCCCGTGAATCTCCCTCCCGTGAATCTCCCCCCTGTGAATCTCCCCCCTGTGAAACTCCCACTCCCGTGAATCTCCCCCCCTGAATCTCCCCCCTGTGACTCTCCCCCCCTGTGAACCTCCCCTCCCGTGAATCTCCCCCCTGTGAATCTCCCCCCCCGTGTGAATCTCCCCCCGTGAATGTCCCCACTGTGAATCTCCCCACTGTGAATCTCCCCCCTGTGAATGTCCCCCCTGTGAATCTCCCCACTGTGTATCTCCCCCCT
Organism: Somniosus microcephalus; assembly: GCF_052327205.1. Classification (NCBI taxonomy): domain Eukaryota; kingdom Metazoa; phylum Chordata; class Chondrichthyes; order Squaliformes; family Somniosidae; genus Somniosus; species Somniosus microcephalus. The sequence goes on along the minus strand of NW_028225181.1, from coordinate 8,073,330 downwards.
GTAAATCCACCCCCGTAAATCTCCCCCCCTGTCAATCTTCCCCCTGTGCATCTCCCCTCTGTGAATCTCCCCCCGTGAATCTCCCCTCTGTGAATCTCCCCCGTGAATCTCCTCCCCGTGAATCTCTACCCCGTGAATCTCCCCCCCTGTGAATCTCCCCCCGTGAATCTCCCCCCTGTGAATCTGCCCCTTATGAATCTCCCCTCTGTGAATCTCCCTCCCTGTGAATCTCCCCCCTGTGAATCTCCCCGCCGTGAATCTCCCCCCTGTGAAACTACCCCACTGTGAAACTCCCCACATGGAAATCACCCATGAATCTCCCCGCTGTGAATCTCACCCTCCCGTGAAACTCCCATGAAAATCCCCCGTGAATTTCCCCCCTGTGAATCTCCCCCTCCCGTGAAACTCCCTCACTGTGAAACACCCCCGTGAATCTCCCTCCAGTGAATCTCCCCCTCCCGTGAAACTCCTCCTCCCGTGAATCTCCCCCTTGTGAATCTCCCTCCCGTGAATCTTCCCCCACCGTGAATCTCCCCCCTGTGAAACTCCCCCCCCGTGAATCACCCCCCCTTTGAATCTCCCCCTGTAAATCTCGGCCCCCATGAATCTCCCCCGTGAATCTCCCCCGCCGTGAATCTCCCCACTGTGAATCTCCCCCCCGTGAATCACCCCCCCGTGAATCTCCCCCTCCGTGAATCTCCCCACCTGTGAATCTCCCCCCTGTGTATCTCCCCCCGTGAATCTCCCCCCCGTGAATCTCCCCGCTGTGAATCTCCCCCCCTGTGAATCTCCCCCCGTGAGTCTCCCCCCGTGAATCTCCCCCCTGTGAATCTCCCCCCTGTGAATCTCCCCTCTGTGAATCACCCTCCTGTGAATCTCCCCCTGTGAATCTCCCCCCCTGTGAATTTCCCCCTCTGTGAATCTCCCCCCCGTGAATCTCCCCCCTGTGAATGTCCCCTCTGTGAATCTCCCCCCCGTGAATCTCCCCCCTGTGAATCTCCTCCCCGTGAATCTCCCCCCTGTGAATCTCCCCTCTGTGAATCTCCACCCCTGTGAATCTCCCCCCCTGTGAATCTCCCCCCTGTGAATCTCCCCCCCGTGAATTTCCCCCTTGTGAATCTCCCCCCCTGTGAATCTCCCCCCTGTGAATCTCCCCCTGTGAATCTCCCCCTCTGTGAATCTCCCCCACTGTCAATCTCCCCCACTGTCAATCTCCCCCACTGTGAATCTCCCCCTTGTAAATCTCCCCCCTGTGAATCTGCCCCCTGTGAACCTCCCACCGTGAATCTCCGCTCTGTGAATCTCCCCCGTGAATCTCCCCACCGTGAATCTCCCCCTGCTGTGAATATCCCCCCCTGTGATCTCCCCCCGTGAATCTCCCCACTGTGAATCTCCCCCCTGTGAATCTGCCCCCTGTGAATCTCCCCTCTGTGAATCACCCCCCCTGTGAATCTCCCCCCTGTGAATCTCCCCACTGTGAATCTCCCCCCCGTGAATCTCCCTCCTGTGAAACTCCCCCCGTGAAATTGCCACCGTGAAACTCCCCCACTGTGAAACTCCCCACATGGAAATCCCCCGTGAATCTCCCCGCTGTGAATCTCACCCTCCCGTGAAACTCCAATGAAAATCCCCCATGAATCTCCCCCCTGTGAACCTCCCCCTCCAGTGAAACTCCCTCACTGTGAAACTCCCCCGTGAATCTCCCTCCAGTGAATCTCCCCCTCCCGTGAAACTCCTCCTCCCGTGAATATCCCCCTTGTGAATCTCCCCCCTGTGAATCTACCCCCACCGTGAATCTCCCCCCTGTGAATCTCCCCCCCGTGAATCACCCCTCCGTGAATCTCCCCCCCTGTGAATCTCGCCCCCCGTGAATCTCCCCCGTGAATCTCCCCCCCGTGAATCTCCCCACTGTGAAACTCCCCCCCGTGAATCGCCCCCCCGTGAATCTCCCCCTCCGTGAATCTCCCCCCCTGTGAATCTCCCCGCTGTGAATCTCCCCCCCATGAATCTCCCCCCCTGTGAATCTCCCCGCTGTGAATCTCCCCCGCTGTGAATCTCCCCCCTGTGAGTCTCCCCCCGTGAATCTCCCCCCTGTGAATCTCCCCGCTGTGAATCTCCCATCTGTGAATCACCCCCTGTGAATCTCCCCCTGTGAATCTCCCCCCCTGTGAATCTGCCCCCCTGTGAATCTCCCCTCTGTGAATCTCCCCCCTGTGAATGTCCCCTCTGTGAATCTCCACCCCATGAATCTCCCCTCTGTGAATCTCCCCCCTGTGAATCTCCTCCCCGTGAATCTCCCCCCTGTGAATCTCCCCTCTGTGAATCTCCCCCCGTGAATCTCCCCTCTGTGAATCCCCACCCCTGTGAATCTCCTCCCCGTGAATCTCCCCCCCTGTGAATCTCCCCCCTGTGAATCTCCCCCCGTGAATCTCAACCCCGTGAATCTCCCCCACTGTGAATCTCCCCCCCTGTGAATCTCCCCACTGTGAGTCTCCCCCCGTGAATCTCTCCCCTGTTAATCTCCCCGCTGTGAATCTCCCATCTGTGAATCACCCCCCTGTGAATCTCCCCCTGTGAATCTCCCCCCCTGTGAATCTCCCCCGCTGTGAAACTCCCCTCTGTGAATCTCCCCCCTGTGAATGTCCCCTCTGTGAATCTCCCCCCCATGAATCACCCCTCTGTGAATCTCCCCCCTGTGAATCTGCTCCCCGTGAATCACCCCCCTGTGAATCTCCCCTCTGTGAATCTCCCCCCGTGAATCTCCCCCCTGTGAATCACCACCCCTGTGAATCTCCCCCCTGTGAATTTCCCCCCCGTGAATCTCCCCCCTGTGAATCTCCCCGCCGTGAATCTCCCCCTTGTGAATCTCCCACCCCCTGTGAATCTCCCCCACTATGAATCTCCCCCCGTGAATCACCCCCCTGTGAATATCCCCCCCGTGAATCTCCCCCCCGTGAATCTCCCCCCGTGAATCTCCCCCCTGTGAATCTCCCCCCCCGTGAATCTACCCCCTGTGAATCTCCCCTCTGTGATTCTCCCCCTCCTGTGAAACTCCCCCTCCCGTGAATCTCGCCGCTGTGAATCTGCCCCCCGTGAATCTCCCCCCCGTGAATCTCCCCTCCCCGTGAATCTCCCTCCCGTGAATCTCCCCCCTGCGAATCTCCCCCCTGTGACACTCCACCTCCCGTGAATCTCCCCCCCGTGAATCTCCCCCCTGTGAAACTCCCCCTCCCGTGAATCTCCCGCCTGTGAACCTCACCCCGTGAAGCTCCCCCCTGTGAATCTCCCCCCCTGTGAATCTCCCCACTGTGAATCTCCCCCCTCTGAATCTCCCCCGCTGTGAATCTCCCCCCTGTGTATCTCCCCCCATGTAAATCCACCCCCGAAAATCTTCCCCCCTGTGAATCTTCCCCCTGTGCATCTCCCCTCTGTGAATCTCCCCCCGTGAATCTCCCCTCTGTGAATCTCCCCCGTGAATCTCCCCCCCGTGAATCTCCCCCCCTGTGAATCTCCCCTCTGTGACTCACCCCCCCTGTGAATCTCCCCCCTGTGAATCACTCCCTGTGAATCTCCCCCTGTGAATCTCCCCCCTGTGAATCTCCCCCCCTGTGAATCTACCCCCACCGTGAATCTACCCCCTGTGAATCTCCCCCCGTGAATCTACCCCCTGTGAATCTCCCCCCCGTGAATCACCCCCCCTGTGAATCTCCCCCCCCCGTGAATCTCGCCCCCCGTGAATCTTCCCCGTGAATCCCCCCCCCGTGAATCTCCCCAATGTGAATCTCCCCTCCGTGAATCACCCCCCCGTGAATCTCCCCCTCCGTGAATCTCCCCCACTGTGTATCTCCCCCCTGTGAATCTCCCCCCATGAATCAACCCCCAATGAATCTCCCCCCTCTGAATCTCCCCCGCTGTGAATCTCCCCTCCTGTGAATCTCCCCACTGTGAGTCTCCCCCCGTGAATCTCCCCCCTGTGAATCTGCCCCCTGTGAATCTCCCCTCTGTGAATCACCCCCTGTGAATCTCCCCCTGTGAATCTCCTCCCCGTGAATCTCCCCTCTGTGAATCTCCCCCCTGTGAATCTCCTCCCCGTGAATCTCTCCCCTGTGAATCTCCCCTCTGTGAATCGCCACCCCTGTGAATCTACCCCCCAGTGAATCTCCCCCCCCTTGAATCTCCCCCCTGTGAATCTCCCCCCGTGAAACTACCCCTTGTGAATCTCCCCCCCCTGTGAATCTCCCCCTCTGTGAATCTCACCCCCCCCGAATCTCCCCCCTCTGAATCTCCCCCCGTGAATCTCCCCACGTGTATCTCCCCCGTGAATCACCTCCCCGTGAACCTGCCCCCATGAATCTCCCCCCTGTGAATCACGCCCCCATGAATCTCCCCCGTGAATGTCCCCCCCTGTGAATCTTCCCCTCTGTGAATCTCCCCCCCGTGAATCTCCCCCTGTGAATCTCCCCCTGTGAATCTCCCCACGTGAATCTCCCCCCTGTGAATCTCCCCCCCTGTGAATCTGCCCCCCGTGAACCTCCCCCCGTGAATCTCCCCCTGTGAATCTCTCCCCCTCTGAATCTCCCCCCTGTGAATCTCCCCCCGTGAATCTCCCCCCTCTGAATCTCCCCCCTGTGAATCTCCCCCCGTGAATCTCCCCTCGTGAATCTCCCCACTGTGAAACTCCCCCCGTGAATCTCCCCCCTGTGAATCTCCCCTCCTTGAATCTCCCCCCTGTGAATCTCCCCCCATGAATCTCCCCTCTGTGAATCTCCCCCCTGTGATGCCCAAAGATGTGCAGGTTAGATTGATTGGCTATGATAAATTGACCCTTAGTGTTAGGGGGATTAAATACGTGGGGTTACGGGGATAGGGTGGGATATGTGTTGGTGTAGGGGTTACGGGGATCGGGTGGGATATGTGTCGGTGCAGGCTCGATGGGCCGAAATGGCCTCTATCTGCACTGTGAGGTTTCTGTGAGTTCTGTGAGTTCTGTGAATTTCCCCCCTGTGAATCTGCCCACCCTGTGAATCTCCCCCCCCACTGTGAATCTCCCCCCCCACTGTGAATCTCCACCCCGTGAATCTACCCCCTGTGAATCTCCCCCCTCGTGAATCTACCCCCCTGTGAATCTCCCCTCTGTGAATCTCCCCCTCCCGTGAAACTCCCCCTCCCGTGAATCTCGCCGCTGTGAAACTCCCCCGTGAATCTCCCTCCAGTGAATCTCCCCCTCCCGTGAAACTCCTCCTCCCGTGAATCTCCCCCTTGTGAATCTCCGCCCCTGTGAATCTACCCCCCCCGTGAATCTCCCCCCTGTGAATCTCCCCCCCGTGAATCACCCTACCTGTGAATTTCCCCGCCGTGAATCTCCCCCTTGTGAATCTCCGCCCCTGTGAATCTACCCCCCCGTGAATCACCCCCCCTGTGAATCTCCCCCCCGTGAATCTCGCCCCCCGTGAATCTCCCCCGTGAATCTCCCCCCCCGTGAATCTCCACACTGTGAATCTCCCCCCGTGAATCGCCCCCCCCGTGAATCTCCCCCTCCGTGAATCTCCCCCCCGTGAATCTCCCCCCTGTGAATCTCCCCCCGTGAATCTCCCCCCCTGTGAATCTCCCAGCTGTGAATCTCCCCCCCTGTGAATCTCCCCACTGTGAGTTTCCCCTCGTGAATCTCCCCCGTGAATCTACCCCCTGCGAATCTCCCCCCTGTGAATCTCCCCTCTGTGAATCACCCCCCTGTGAATCTCCCCCTGTGAATCTCCCCCCCTGTGAATCTCCCCCCCATGAATCTCCTCCCCTGTGAATCTCCCCTCTGTGAATCTCCCCCTTGTGAATGTCCCCTCTGTGATTCTCCCCGCAGTGAGTCTCCCCTCTGTGAATCTCCCCCCTGTGAATCTCCTCCCCGTGAATCTCCCCCCTGTGAATCTCCACCCCTGTGAATCTCCCCCCCTGTGAATCTCCCCCCGTGAATCTCCGCCCTGTGAATCTCGCCCCGTGAATCTCCCCCTTGTGAATCTCCCCCCCCTGTGAATCTCCCCCTCTGTGAATCACCCCCCGTGAATCTCCCCACTATGAATCTGCCCCCCTGTGAATCTCCCCACGTGAATCTCCCCCGTGAATATCCTCCCCTGTGAATCTCCCCCCCTGTGAATCTCCTCCCCTGTGAATCTCCCCCCCGTGAATCTCCGCCACTGTGAATCTCCCCCCCTCTGAATCTCCCCCCTGTGAATCACCCCCGGGACTCTCCCCCCTCTGAATCTCCCCCCGCTGTGAATCTTCCCCTCTGTGAATCTCCCCCCCGTGAATCTCCCCGTGTGAATCTCCCCCCGTGAATCTCCCCACGTGAATCTCCCCCCTGTGAATCTCCCCCCCTGTGAATCTCCCCCCGTGAATCTCCCCCCGTGAATCTCCCCCTGTGAATCTCCCCCCCTCTGAATCTCCCCCCTGTGAATCTCCTCCCATGAATCTCCCCCCTCTGAATCTCTCCCCTGTGAATCTCCCCCCGTGAATCTCCCCCCGTGAATCTCCCCACTGTGAATCTCCCCCCGTGAATCTGCCCTCTGTGAATCTCCCCCCGTGAATCTCCCCCCAAGAATCTCCCCTCTGTGAATCTCCCCCCTGTGAATCTCCCCCCTGTGAATCTGCCCACCCTGTGAATCTCCCCCGCCACTGTGAATCTACCCCCCCACTGTGAATCTCCCCGCCGTGAATCTCCCCCCTGTGAATCTCCCCCCGATGAATCTACCCCCCTGTCAATCTCCACTCTGTGAATCTCCCCCTCCCGTGAAACTCCCCCTCACGTGAATCTCGCCACTGTGAATCTCCCCCCCGTGAATCTCACCCCCGTGAATCTACCCGCCCCGTGAATCTCCCTCCCGTGAATCTCCCACCCCCGTGAATCTCCCTCCCGTGAATCTCCCCCCTATGAATCTCCCCCCTGTGAATCTCCCCACGTGAATCTCCCCCGTGAATATCCTCCCCTGTGAATCTCCCCCCCTGTGAATCTCCTCCCCTGTGAATCTCCCCCCCGTGAATCTCCCCCACTGTGAATCTCCCCCACTCTGAATCTCCCCCCCGTGAATCTCCCCCTCCGTGAATCTCCCCCCCTGTGAATCTCCCCGCTGTGAATCTCCCCCCCATGAATCTCCCCCCCTGTGAATCTCCCCGCTGTGAATCTCCCCCGCTGTGAATCTCCCCCCTGTGAGTCTCCCCCCGTGAATCTCCCCCCTGTGAATCTCCCCGCTGTGAATCTCCCATCTGTGAATCACCCCCTGTGAATCTCCCCCTGTGAATCTCCCCCCCTGTGAATCTGCCCCCCTGTGAATCTCCCCTCTGTGAATCTCCCCCCTGTGAATGTCCCCTCTGTGAATCTCCACCCCATGAATCTCCCCTCTGTGAATCTCCCCCCTGTGAATCTCCTCCCCGTGAATCTCCCCCCTGTGAATCTCCC